>NC_134191.1:18743333-19048281 GCF_964188355.1 Buteo buteo
GGTAGGGGGATCACATCCCATGCCAACCATCACACTCCTTTCCCAGTGCAGAGCAGATTGCAGCATGAGATTGCCAATGTCTCTCTGCTACTCCTCAAACAAGCGCTAGGAGCTTATAGATCCTGTGTTTTACAGAAGATAACATTTTCTGTACAGCACAACAGAGTGCTGAAATTCATCCCAGCTCTTGGCCTAGCGGTGTCTACCCAGGATGAATCAGAAAAGTGGCGGCTGCTGAATGCCAGTGCTTGCCAGGCCAAATCCATCAGTGTGATGATGACAGAGAGAAACTTGTGTTTAGCTACTGTAGTTGTTAACTGTCTGATTTCTCCCCTGCATTGCTGCTCCAAGTCCTGGAGGGGGACCTCTTAGTGACAGTTGTTTGCTTTCTTCCCTCTGCAGCAAAATATCACGCAAGTGGCAGAGGCCTTTGGGTACACCATTTATAGCAAGCTGCTGCAGGTGAGCGACCTGACCTCTGCTGCTCTGTGGGGAGGTGGTGTGTACGTGTGCACGTTTACTTTTGGATTGTGGCTTTTTCTTTGTATCCCGTCTTATCTCGGACAGGACGCAGAGCTGCTGCCACTGGTTAGTGACCCCCGGCATAGACCCTTCACCATGCTGTGGCCCACAGATGCTGCGTTTAACGCCCTCTCAGAGAAAAGGCAGAAGTGGCTGTACCGCAGAGAGCATCGGGACGTGCTGGCCTCCTACCTCAAAGCACACATGATCAGGGACACAAAGGTAAAAGTGACAACAAACAGGGTTATACCTCCTGAGGCCACATGTGGTGCCAACTCCTGCCTATGGTTACGACAGAGCAACCTTACCAAATATTTTGCTGCTGCAGAACATACAGCATATTAGTTGTCTTGAGAAGACCCAAAGCTGTTTGAGCACTTGAGGCAACTACCGCTTCATCATGAACCTCTGGTGCAGCATGGCTGAGCTGAAACCTTCTGTCATCAGCTTCTTGGAGAGGCCACATCACCGCCAGAGTGTCATCACAAGGCTCACAAACAGGCTTTTGTCTATAGGGGTGGTGAACAAAGGAAAGAGCCCAGCTGAGCAAAACCAGGGCCTGCTCACACATGCTGGTGTCTCACTAGTGGTTCAGGAATCTGGGACTAACCCAGCATAGTTAACACCATTCCACCCACACCGGCTTCACGTGCTGCCCCATCACATTCCCTCACAGTGTGGCTGCTGACCCCTGTCCTCACCAGGCAGCATCCCGTTAGAAGTATGAACTGCCGGTTTTGCCTGTCTCTCCCTTCACATATTTCTTTTTCCCCTCTTAGATTGTTGCTGGTAATGTGCCCCAAGTTGAATCCATACGGACCATGCACGGCTCCATTGTCTCGTTCAGCTGCAGCAAAACCCACGTGGTGAGTGACGGCAATGCTGGGCTCAACTTTCCACTGAGCAAGTGTCCCTGGGCATAGCCACGGGGCAACTGATGCTCCGTGTTGGTCACAGGCAGAAAGTGAACACAGAGCTGGGGTGCTTGCAGGCTGAGACACCCCATTCCCCTGGCTACAGCTGAGCCTGTAGAGAGGCTCCAGACTCTGTGGACAGCGGGGAGGGAAGTGTGGAGGCATGTGGTACCTGCACATGCACTTCACGATGACTAGGTTGCAAAGGCAACCACATGCTGCTATGACCTTTACAGGGCATGTGTTGCATGGATAGAGGCTATTTCTTAGGAGAGATGGCCATGAAAAGTGGCAATCAGGAAAGGTGGTCAAGGTCATGAGCACGGGGATTTTTGAGAGTTTTTGGGGTGGTTGAGAGGTCGTGGCAGCCAAAAAGAGCAATTTTTGGGTGGTGCAGCCAGGATGTAGGGTGTGCCAGGATCACAAGTTGCTTTCTTTCTCTGGTAGGGGGAGCTGCTGGTGGGGAACGGCGATGCCACCATCATCCAGAGGCACATGGAATTCAATGGGGGCATTGCTTATGGCATCGATAGGCTGTTGGAGCCACCGGATCTGGGATCTCGGTGTGATGAGTTCAGCTTTGTTGAGCTGCAGGTGAGCACTTGCGGTGAGGCCAGTGAGGATCTGTGCCAGCTGTTGAGCCCCATGCCTGGGAAGAGGGATGTCAGGAGGGCTTGCTGCTTTTCCTCGGCAAAGCTCTGAGCAGCCGAGAGAGGAGAAGCACATATTGCATTGTTGTGAGGTTTCTTTCTCCCCTCCACAGGGATCTACAGAGAGCTGCGGACTCTGTGGCTTTGAGCCACCCTGCCCTGCTGGCTCCGTTCAACGGGTAAAGCTCACAGCTTTGTCACCAAGGAGGCCTGTTATGGGGCCGATGACAATACCCACATGCCCCTCATGTTTTAGCAGCAAAATGAAGGCACACCTGCACGTGATGAGTCCCTTGATGCGGTCACACTGTCCATGCCTGGCCCCTAGTCTCGTGGTCCTGTAGGGCAGGAGCTGGGCTGGGCAACATGGGGTCAGGGTCTCCACTGGTCTTTGCTTAGTCAATCCGTATGTGGGTGACAGAGGCTGCAGTGGTCCCTGCGGCAGCACTGGGGGCTTCCCTGGGTGATTTATAGCAAAAGAGCTTGGCCTGGCCGCTGAAGATGGACCAGGGGTCAGGTGGTGAGCAGTCTTGGGGGCCAGTGGTTGTACCTCACTCTCACTGCATCGCCCGTTGTCTCTCTCTGCCGGGCTTCCGGCATGTCCCTGAGGTACATCTGTAGCTCCTCTGCCACCAGCCCCATCACAAGTTAGGAAGCCTCTGTTACTTCTCATAAAACTGAATGAGTGGCAGAAGAAAAGTCAAGGTGAGACGTCAGTGACCAATGTGGCAAACTCTGTGTTTTGCCTGTTTCCTCACAGGGGGAAACCAGGCGCTGCTACTATTACGGAAACCACCTGTTGAGAAACACTTTTCTGTTTCACCGCAACTCTCTGTTGCGGCCATCCTGGCCACCCTCCCCGTGGGACCCCTTCAGAAGACACTTCTCTTCCAGGGGGCCTCTGAAACGAGGCTGCAAGAGGAGCTGCGTTTCCACCCAGTGGGTCCCTCAGTGCTGTGCGAACCACTATGGCCGTGACTGTCAGGGTAAGGAGCTGCGCGACCCTTTCCCACCCTGGCCCTTTCTCTTGTGGGAAGACGGCATTAGTGGTTCAGCGCAGACGTCTGGCGAACATGAACGTGGTTCCCTGGACAAGGGTGGGCAAAACCTTGAGCAGGGAGCTACAGTCTGTAGAGGCTGCAGGGGATGATCCCCTGGGAGTGTGCGTGTATGGTATCGTAACAGGGAATTCTCTTTCCTTGGAGAACCCTTTGTCCCCATGGAGAGCCCTGGGCACAGGGCTGCTGGGGGTGGCTGTCAGACATGTCACTCACCCCTGGATGTTGCCAATGCTCAACTATTCCCTGGCATCTGCCCTCTGCACTTTGTGCATGGGCAGCTTTTGTGTTCTTGGATGAGTCTCCTGCCAGGGTAGTGTGGGGCAGGCCAGCACACCCTCAGCACATTGCAGCAGAGGGTCTTCCCAGGCTGGAAGCTATGCCAAATTTGTCCCTCTTGCCCCTGTTCCTAAGGTTTATTGTCACTGGATGTCCCCAGCACTCACTCCTCAGACTGCCAAGCAGCCTCTGTGGTCCGAGCACCCCATAAGTGGCAGCTCACGTGGCACCTGGTGTGCAGGCTTTGCACGGGGGCAACGGGTGGCTTCCCTCCAGCGCAGGGTCACTTTGTCACTGTAGCCTCACTAAGGTGCCCCATTTGCAGCATGCCCGGGAGGGCTGGAGGCACCGTGCGGTAACCGTGGTACCTGCGACGACAAAATCAGTGGCTCGGGGAGATGCAACTGCAGCCAGGCTTACATTGGGACCAGCTGTGAGCTGTGTGCGCCGGGCAGATACGGGCCAGACTGCCGAGGTAAGGGGGAAGCTGTGGGGTGGCAGCAATGCAGAGGGTTTGTGCAGAGGTGGCTGTGGCACATGGTGCTACTTGGAGAGGAGGGAGGTGCTGGGCAGCCTACGGCACGGGAGTCAGCGCTGCCACGTTCGCACCAGTCCCCACAATACTCGGGTTAGACTTCTGGGGCTGGGGACATCCCTCCCTGGGCTCTTGGCCGGGCAGCCGTTAATCCACCTATAGTTTGAGAAGGCTGGGTGGCACGTGCCAGGAGCTGTGCCGAGGCTGCGGGGTCAAAGACCCCTTCTCGTTTGTCAAGCATAGCTGAGAGCCCCAGTCTAGCAGAAAGTATTAAGGTGTATTTTTGAGCTGGGGTACAAATCCGTAAGCAAGTTGTGATGAACCCTGTACAGAAGGAGCATCTCTTGGGACACGATCAGCAGGGACCTGTGCCCCTGTGAGGCAAAGGGAAGGAAAAGGGAGTCCCCCATCCTCCCATCCCAAGCTGGGCCTTACAGGGTCTCCAGGAATGTTTTGATGGCTGTATGTTTGCAGGGACTCAGAGGATCTCTAGAAATGCCCAGGGGAGGGGAATGATGGGGGTTTGTGGGTGCAGAGAGGCTTCCCCTCCCCTGTGAAGGGTGCGTGTTGCAGAGCTGGCGGGCCAGGGCTGGCAGCGACAGGCAGGGATGGGTGCGTACTGCCGTGCTTGCCTTCGTGCACTGCCCACACAAGCCACGTTTCTGCCACGTGGCTGTCCTGTGGCCTTTCACTGCCAAGGCGGGTGCCGTGACAGTGGTTTTATCCATTCTTCACAGAGTGTAACTGTACTGAGAATGGCGTGTGCAACGGCGGACTGCATGGCGATGGCTTCTGCTTCTGTGCCGAGGGCTGGGCTGGAGACCGCTGTGAAATCAGACTAGGTGAGGGATGCCGAGCCCCACCACCCACTATTCCCTGGGACCCGGTGCCATATGGGCCTCATTCCCAGTAGCTGCATTGTTCAAGCAGCCAGTCACAAATATCTCCAAAAAGGAGCTCTCAGCTGCAGGGCTCATCCTGAGATCTGGCCCTTGCTGTTGAATTTCACAAGGGTTGGGGTGGTGAGGAGGAGGAGGAGGGGGAAAGCACCACTTGATCATGAACAAGTCCTTGAGCTCAGAGGTGCTCCACAAAGAGCTTGAGGGTGAGGTGAAGGCCTGAGGTGTATCTGATGGAGTAATGGTCCTCTGTATCTGGGCAAGGCATCTGCAGAAAAGCACAGTGGGAGAGAGGGGCAAGCGTGGGGCAGGTGGCCTGGGGCAGAGACTGGCCGTGGCAGCCATGCCTGTGTTGCAGCCCTTAGATCATTCCTGACCTGTCTGTGTTCTGGTTTCAGTCATAACCCCCACCTGCTCTCCACCGTGCCACCCCCAGGCCATCTGCCGCTCCAACAACCTCTGTGAATGCAACCTGCACTACGAAGGAGATGGGAGAACGTGCTCAGGTAGTGAGGGAGCCACGAGGGGCTTGGGTGGCAGGCAAAGGGGAAAGCAGACAACATAGCAAGGCAACAGGTGACCATCTCGTGATGGCCACATTGGTGTGACAACTAGCAGGACAGACAGACAGACCACCAGGACACCTAGCGAGGTGTTTTAGTTAACCTAACGCTTTTATCCCTGCAGTGATCGACATGTGCAGCCAAGACAACGGGGGGTGCGCCAGGCATGCACAGTGCACGCAGGTCGGCGTGAACGTCTCCTGTGCCTGTGTTTCTGGGTACGGAGGTGACGGCTACGTCTGCGACCCCATAGACAGGTGTGCGGACGGCAGGAACGGGGACTGCAGCCAGCACGCCAACTGCATCAGCACCGGGCCGGTGAGTACATCCCCTAGGTCTGGGGAGATCTGCATGCCTGGGAGAACAGTGCAGGTGGATGCTGTGGGATGCTTCAGGCTGCTGGAGGACAGCGACGTGACAGTGTCCCCTGTTACTGCAGTTCCCAGGCCCGGCCCTCCTCTCCAGTCCTCTCAGCTATTGCGTTCATCCTGCAGGTCCTTACTGCCAGGCAGGGGCCGTGCCCTTGGTCTGCTGCCATGCCCTCAGTCTGCTGCCTGGCTCTGTGATGGTCCTGCTGATGTTTATACTAAGGCCATTTTCCCCATCCCTCTGTCTAAGGGGCATAAGCTGTGTCAGTTGCGGCATTTCTGGACTGTTTTGGGGGGCTCTGGGATGGTCCTTTGAGGACAATGCCGGCCATTTTTGCAGAGGAACCAGAGCTGCTCACTGCAGGCCAGAAGGTGGGACTGGGAGCATGACGTAGTCCAAGAATCACAAGCCACATACCTCAAAACTCAGCTGTCTTTCAAGCAGCATGTGACAAGGATTCAATGTGACATTTTTTGGTTTGTGTGTGGTTGGATGTGGGGTAGGACAGAGACCATCCAGCCTTTCATAGCTCTGTCATAGTCCTGGCAGGCTGTAGAGGCGTTCTGAAGGCTCATCCCCACCTTCACAGGGATACAAGGATCCCCAGTTGGCATCTGTATGTTTGCACTCACACAAATGCCATCCTTCCTTTGTGCTGCAGAATGAGCGGCGCTGCGAGTGCAAGCAGGGCTATGTTGGTGACGGGATCCAGTGCCTGGAAGAGGCCGTGCCCCCCACGGACCGGTGCCTGGACGACAACGGGCAGTGCCATCGGGAGGCCATTTGCACCGACCTGCACTTTCATGGTGAGTGTGCACAGCCCTGCAGCGCCGGGGATGATGTTCCATGGAGAAGTCACACTCCCTCATCCTTCACCTTCTGGTTGGGGCACCCCTCGGGAGAGCTGGACGGTGGGACAGCCAAGGGACCGGGGACTCATCTCTGTAGCTTTGTCTGGTTTTCACATTCCCCTTTTCCCCTACATGTCATACGGGGAGGACGAGCCGTCCTTGTCTGCTCCTGTGTGACGCATAAGATGGCCTCTGGTGGGTTTACACTGCCAGTAAGCCCTGACTACCTCGTGGAGGGTGAGAAGCTCAGAGGAAGCCATGCTGCATCCCACCTCCTCCTCACTTGAGCATTGTCCACATCCCACCCTCCCATGCAGCACAGAGCACCCTCCGTTGGCGGTGCTGTCTGTGCTCACACAGGGGACCCACGCGACTGCCCCAGGGAGGCTGCTCACTCTCCATACCGCTCTCCATCCTGTACTGATGCTCCCTGGCCTTGGTATCTTGCAGATAAGACTATGGGCGTATTTCATCTGCAGTCACCCCGAAAAAAGTACGACTTCACTTACGAGCAAGCTCAGAAGGCCTGTGCTGCAGAAGGCGCTTCCCTGGCCACTTTACAGCAGCTCTCGGCAGCACAGCAGGTCAGGGCAGGGATGCAGAGCTCCATCGCCTCGTGGGGTGGGGACACGCAGTGCTTCTCCTTGGGGGTGGTCCAGCGGTAGTGAGCCCGTGACACGTGGGTGGGTGACCTCTCATCCCCTCGGCCAGGCCCTGTTTGCTCCATCTACGTCCATGAAACCAGGAGTGCCAGTGGGTCTTGCCAGTCACATTGAGGCGAGAGCTCTGGCAGTGCCCAACTCTTTAGGTGTTGGGGGGATGTTGGATAACGCTGCACGATGGGAGTGTGCATCAGGGTGGAAAACCTGGGCCAAAAATACTATTTTTAATCTAATCATTCATTTTCCTCTGCTAGATGGGATTCCATCTGTGCTTGGTGGGTTGGCTGGAAAATGGCACAGCCGGATACCCCACAGCCTACCCCAACCCCAGCTGTGGGGCTAACCGAGTGGGCATCGTGGACTATGGCTCCCGAAGCAACCTGAGTGAGACCTGGGATGCGTTCTGCTACCGGGAGAAGGGTAAGTAAGTGGTGCGAGCACATTTCCTGGGGTCGGTCCTGTTGGGCACAAGAGGCATGTCGGGGCAGCAGGCAGAGAACTGCCCTCGGACCATGAGGCATGGGCAGGCGGGCACATCCCCCTCTCCCTATGCCTGTGCCAGGGGGGAACGTGATGAGTGGTATCCAGAAGTCAAGGGAGAGGTGGTCAGTGTAGCCAGCATAGGTGAGTCAACTCAAGTCACATCTTGGCATTCCTTCGCAGATCTGACTTGCACCTGCCGTGATGGGTTCGTGGGAGATGGGTACTGGTGCAGCGGCAAACTCCCTGATGTGCTCGCAGACGACGCTCGCTTCTCCACCTTCTATTCTGTAAGCAATGCTTTCCTGGTTCTCTGGTACACCAGCAGCTGGCAGTGAGGCAGAGGGAGGGATCAGCTGTAACAGGGAGAAGTGGTGGTTTGGTCTGCATGTGGGGTAGAGAATACAAACACAGAGGCATTTTCTTTCCAGGGCTGGGGGATGTTTCCTGGGCTGGGGAAGGTAACAGCACTGAGCTGCCGGCAGTGTGCTGATGGGGAAGATCTCCCATCTTTTCCAGATGTTGCTCGATTTTGCCAATGACACAGAAGAAGGACTGGATTTTTTCATCTATTTGTCTGATGACTCCGCTCCCAAAACTCTCTTTGTCCCTCTGAATTCTGGCTTCGCAGACAATGAAGTAAGCAAGCAGGGATGAGCGGCCGCTCGAGGGCGCATGGAACGAACTATCATAGCCCCAGAGGAGAGCAGGAGCCCGCCAAAGCTGGCATGATGGTGATGTGAAATAGTCTGGGGAAGGAGGAGGAATTTAGGTCAGAGGGGACCGCTGGAGGTCTCTAGTCCAGCCCCTCACTCAGAAGAGCCATTTAGCTCAGGTTGCTCTGAGCCTTCTCCAGTTGAGCTTTGACTGTTTCTAAGGACGGCGATCCCCCCTTCTCTGCACAGTAGTTTTGTGCCATGTTGCCTATGAATTGAGCTGTCTTGTGGCCATGGAGAGGGGCTGCACACAGCAGGAGGGAAGGGGTGAGAGCCAGCTCAGCCGCTTCTCACCCCTGCTCCCTGTTGCTTTTTCAGACGCTGACAGGAGAAGAACTGAAGCTCCACGTGTCCTCCAGCAACGTTGTCCTCTTCAGCTTCAACCTCACAACGGGCACCATCATCCCGTCCCAGTCAGGATATGACCTCCATATATCAGACCTCCCAGTGGGCAACAGTACAGAGCACTCAGTAGGTTTAACCTCGGCTGAGGTCAAAAAAACCCCGCAAGTTTTCACCACATCTCTTTTGAGACTGGGAACAACAGGGAGGCTTTCCACTTGGGTGACATCACCTCTGTCCTGTGCCGTAGGATGCCAAGGGGATCAATGACACGATGATTGTGGAGTGGGACATCATAGCTTTCAACGGCATCATTCACGCCATTGCAGAGCCGCTGAGGATCCCACCGCCCGTCGTTCATCTTGGTCAGGTGAGCGTCCGAGGGCACGGATTGGGGAAGAAAGGTGCTGAACCAGCTGGCGCCAGGCCTGGGAGCAGGGACGGGGCGACCGAGTCATCCCAAGGACCGGCCCCGTCCTCCCTGCTCCCCCGGCACGGCTCGTTTTGGCCGGGCTGCCCACGGTCAGCAGGGTGGCCGTGCGGGAGATCCCGTCGCTCTGCCGTAACCGGGCCCCTGTTTTTCGACGCAGGTGAACGGCGCGGCGCCGGCGGCGGCCTCCGTGGCCACAGGGACGCTGTCAGCGCTGTGCTTCGCGCTGGTGCTGGCTGCCGGTGCCGGCGTCGCCTACTACTGCGTGCAGAGGCGGCGGCGGGAGGAGCAGTTCGGGTATTTTCAGGTGAGCGCAGGCGGCGGCGGCCGGGGCAGGTGGCGGGAGCCCGGGGCAGCGCGGGTCCGCCCCGCCCGCTCGGAGCCAACCCCGCCCCGCGCCCCGCCCCTTCCAGGCGGACCTCTGCGCCGAGGAGGAGGAGGAGGAGGCGGGGCCTCGCGCCGCCAGGCCCCGCCCCCAGCGGCCGCTCGTCGCCATCCCCAACCCGCTCTACGGCGGCCACGCCCCCGACTACGAGCCGCTGCAGGTGAGCCCCGCCCCCGGCCCCGCCCCCCGCCCCGCCGGTGGGACGCCGCCGGTGTGACGCCGCTCTCTCCCCCGCAGGACGCGCTCCTGGCGGAGGCCGGCGGAGACCCCCCCGCCTGCCTGCAGTGAGCGAGGAGCCGGCCCCTCGGCCCCCGCCGGAGAAATAAAAGCGCTCAAGCGCCACCGCCTCTGCCCCGTACACGTTGTCCCCCCGCTCCCCCCCCGCCGCGGTCAGGGACGAGTCACGTCAGTTCCCCACCTCCCCAAACGACCCTTTTGCTCCATCCCCGTCCCGTCCCCTTCCCCCCCCCCCGCCTGGCACTGCGGCCGTAAGGGGCACAAGCTGCTCCGTGCTGGACACCTCCGGCCCCGGTCTCTCGGACACCCGCCCCAGGCTCCTCCTTGGTCGTGCACCCGGAGCTGCACCCCCAGGGCAGGCAAAGGAGCGGAGACGAGCACCACCCCTGCGGTGAGTGAGTTGGTTAGTCAGTTAGTTAGTTACACATGCGGCAGATTTTTATTGAGCCTTCACGCTACACACAGCACAAAGACGTCACAGGCCACGTGCGCACACTACAACCATTTGATTAGAGCAGCTACGTTAACAGCAATCGTTCAGGCCACTGAGTCAAGAGCAAGGCGTTCCAAAAATCTGCGACAGGCTGGCACGGAGTACAAAGATGAGGCAGTGAGACACAAGTGACAGACTGACAGGCCAGCCTGGCGCACCTCGGGGAAGGAACATGCAGGAGAAGAGAGAGAGACACCTGTGTGTGTGGGTATCTCACTGAGGGTTGCCAGCATTTACACCTTATACTTCAGCACCTTCCTCTGAGGAGTTTCCTGGCAGAGGGTCCCCCACACTGACCTGCTTCCTCTCCCATGGCCGCCCTCCACATTGACAACACTCAGCCCATACAGCAATTGCCACAGCCCACAAGCAACCCGTGCCTGCCCCTGTGCTAATCCCACAGCCTCCCCCATAAACCGACAGCCCTTACCTGCCACGCAGGCACACTGTGCATCCCAAAGACCCATCACACAGGTGACCACCCATTTCCTTGCCTGCTCACTGCCAGACCCAGCAAAAGCAGCGCATCCATTCTCTGTTCCCTCTCGCTCCTACCCGTCACCTCAACACTCACTGCCCTGCAAGCAAGCTGGCACTGTCACCCTTGTTGCCATCTGCAAACGGTGCAGCAGTGAGAGGAGGAGGTGGACCAAGGCAACCACCATCTCCAGTGCCTGCACCAAGAGCTCTGCCTTCAACCATAACCCTGACAGCCCCTGCATGTCTGTCTCCCATGGGAGCAGCCACATTACTTACTTATCTCCCGCATGCTTTGGGGCCCTCACAGATCACACACTCCAAGATGCCTCTTACCCCTTCTTCTTTCCATAGCCATTGGCTTCCCACGCACCCAACTTTCCAATGGCATGACCCTCTCCTGTTTCCCAGGGCCAGCCAGCATCAGGGTGGCACAAACTCTCAACAACCCCATCCCACCTGACTGCCCCTTTACCCCTCCCCAACACCCTGCCTGTCCCTCAGGGCAGTCAGAAGCCTGGCCAAGAACAGCATGGCCCTGAGCTGCATGAAGAATCTACTTACTTTCTGCCCCTCACATCCAAAAGCAGCTCTGACCTGTCTGGGCCTCCAGGCCATCACCCTCGTCCCCAGTCCTCTACATTCTGGCATCGCTACTATCACCTCTTTCCTCTTCCTCCTCCTCCTTCTCAGGAGGCACCACAGTGGTTTGCATGGCCGTGCTCCCCTTTCTGAACCACAACACCCAGCAGCACTTCAAGCTCACATGGCCCCAGGGCATCCTCACCATCCCCTCCATACACCTTCAGCCACATCTCAGTGAACACAGGTGGAAGGCCGGCACTTCTGCTGACAACCCTGCACATCCCTGCACAAGTCACAACAGACCATACCACATCAATTGCCAAAATATTGATGTTACATGGTACCAAAGCCAAAAAATACTGACAGTGGATGGCACTAAGCTCACTCAAAAATCAGGCGTGTCACTAAACACTTGATTTTAGACCTTCTGACCTACTGCCACCCAGCTCTCACAGGACTTGCACGTCCTGCACATTTAACTGACAGTTACCTACAAGAGTCACCAGCTGGACAGACCAGTCTGGCGAGGAACAGGATGGGGCTGCTGGTACCATTCAGGGTAGGTAACACTGCTGATGATGCTTTGTCATCTGTGATGCATTCACTGATGTGCTTCACTGGCTGCCCCGTTGGCAATCCTGTCCCCTCACTGTCTACCTGCAGAATCACTCACGCCATAGTACCCAAGGATACCGGGGAAGCTACAGCCCTGACACACCTTGTAACACCTCATGTGGGAGTCTGTGTTGTGCTCACCGAGCACCTGAGACTCAGGAGTCCATTTCTGAGCCACTTTTCTGGCACAGAGCAAGGAGCAGCAGCTTCCCACTGCCAGCACTAGCTCTCCTTCTCACCTACTCCTACAGAGGACTCCCTGCAGCTCACTTTTACTTACTTACTTATGGCCCAGAACAAGCACCCATCCTCTGTCCAGCCTGCAACACACCTCAGGGAAAGGGATGGAGCCAGTGAAGGGAAAAAATAAACACACCATCTACACACATACTTAAGTGTCAAACGCCCTTTAGTGGTAGACAGAGGTGTTGCTGGCCGAGCAGCCCGGCCCCACGTACAGACTCGGCAGTGTGCTGTTGCCCGGAGTACCTGGCCCTTCACCGGATATGCACCATCTCCTCCAGGAAGGGGGTTTTCATGCAGCCTGTGCAGAGCTGATCCATCCAGAGCGGAGCCTCATGCTGCAGAGGGGTGCGCCGGGGGTAGAAGGTGAAATTCACATCATAGTTCAGCAGGCAGCTGATGGATGCCATGTAAATATCAGAGAACCGCACCAATCGTCGAGAGAAGTATGTGGGGTTGTGGAAGGTGCGGAAGATGCTTCCAAACTGGGGGTTGAACAAGTTCTTCGTCAGTGACCTGAGAAGAAAGAGATGGTGCTCTAGATAAGAGGCCAGGGTCCCAGGTTCCTCCTCCAATCCCTTGGCTCTGGGCCACCCCACGCCCAGAACACATTTAGGGATCACCCCAAGTACCTTCCCACTCAGGCTGCAATGCTGACCAGCCTCTGTACAGTGAGACTGTGATGAATATTCACCATGCTTTTACTCTTCCTTGTTACCGTACCTGTTACGGGCAGGGACCCACCGCAGTGCCAGGACCTGCAGTAGCAGGCAGCCCATCAGCCCCCCACCAGCACAGGGTGACACCAGCTCCCCTTTTCCACCCTGCCTTCAAACCTGTCCAACCTCCCAAGCTGCAGGGCTGCACTGCTGCATCCCACCCAGACATGGGACACCAGGGAGGACCACAGCCCAACAGCTGCAGCACCACTGTCCCCACATCAGGTTACAAAAAACAGACCAGTGCTGGCCTGGGAGCCCCTGAGAGACCTCATGAGCGAGGGGCACAGCGCTTACCTGATCTCTTGACGTTCCTTCATCCACTCCAGCAACACTTGCTTCGACTCCGCATCTTGATACATCTGCAAAGACAACAGCGGAAAGCACCACATTGCATCAATCCTGTAGGCTGCACCTCAGCTCCCCTCAGTTTCCACCGTAACTCACAAACCCACAAGTCTGCTGCACCAAGAGGATGAGATATTTTTGAGAACACAGGCAAGATGGTACACCCCCCGATTCCCATGCTAAGCCCAAAGCGCAGACTCAGAAGGCAGCATATTACCTGCCCCTCTCAGACAGGAGCTGTTTACCTGCATTCTCTCCAGCAGCCCCGTCAAAGCCTGCTGCCAGGTCAGGGAGTGCATGTACTGCTCTGTGTTTATGATCCGAATCTCTGTCTCCAGTTCGGGAACAATGGCTCCAGTCCTCCAGCCATGACGCAGCATGAGGTCCTAGAGGTCGGGGTGAAAAAACAACCAAGAATTCAACATAAAGATGGAAAGCAAAACACAACCCTGTTTCCTAGAAAAGCGGTCTGTTCCCATTATAGATTCTCAGGGGACAGGCATCCGTGGCCCATGCCATGGTAATACCCATCTCCCAGCCAGCAGCTGTGGCAAACATTGGAGTCACACAAACTGCTCTCAAGTTCACAGACCAGCACATGTTCTTTACCTGCAGAAAGTACTTTGGGAGCCCTTTTTCCACTGTTTGATTCTGCGTGACAGCAGAGTGGGGATGCTTATGTGTCCTGTGTGTGCCCTGAAAGCTGCAGCCTGCAGAGCACGCAGTACAGCATACTGGAGACCTGAGCACTCGGAGCAGGGCCCTGTCTTATACTCCAACACAGCTGCAACCACAAGAGTCACACAGACTTGCTCCCACCTCACTGGAGAGTAGAGACCTTTTCACTTACCGCAAGGTCGCTGTACAGATGGTCACCGAAGTAGAGCACTTTGGACCCACGCCAGCCTGTCAGCCTCAGAAAATCAAAGAGGTTACCCTGCAAGTAAAAGGAGCACAGAGAGAAAGGTGGTTACAGGCCAAATGCCTCCATCCTCACCGCATGGTACTGGGCAGCCACCCCCAACAGCGCTATCAACACAACTGGATGTGCCACCTTACCGCATGCAGATGTGAGCGCTCATGAGATTTCAACCTGCTTGCTCTCCCACCATCTAAACCCAGAGGTTTCCGTCCTTCCCCACCTTATTTCACTTTCTTCCCATGTGACAACCCTCCTGTACATGCCGCAGCTTTTCTTAAGCTACAGAAAAAGGTAGAAGCTCTTCCGAACCCAATAGGCAATTCAGGGCAAGTTCTGTGCTCTAGAGCACAGCAAGCCAAGAAGACTACATGGACTAAAAAGGTAACAAAAGGAGGCAGTTTAGAGGCCAAAAGTGAAAGACACCTAAATTATTAGAAAAGCTTGAGCGATGGACAGAAAGAACCCTAGGTATTCTGGGTTTAGAAGTTGTTGGGCTCAGGTGATAATGATTTCACCTCACCAGGTGCATCACAGGTGAAGTGAGTGCTATCATGCAAGGCTGTTGGAGTCAGGAGCACTTGAGGCTGTTCTCACATCCCTGACAACCATCCCAACCCAAAAGATTAACACCACCCACGCGTTCACAGGAATTGCTTAACCAAGCCAAAAAGCCAGGCAGCTTGGGCAGATCACAGCTAAGTAAAACAAACCAAACCCCAAAGCACCAGCTAAGGCACCGCACAGAGCAGCTTTCAAGGCTTTCCAAACATCCGTCTGCACACAGAGGAGACTTCAGGGATCCCCCTTCCATCTCCACGCAAGTTTTCCACATGAGTCACAATGGAAACAAAACCCACTAGGAAAGGAAAAGACCCCACCAGCACCAGCAGACTAGACTATGTCAGCACAAGCAGTCAATGCAAACTTGCGAGCCACTTGGCAGCAATCTCTCCGGCCAGTCTCCAGTGCCAGGAAAGAACTAGCATGCCTACCCAACAGCACTGGCCCAGACAGAAAACCCCCAAATATAAGCCAGCTCCCACAACAGCCTGCAGCCCTGCATTTGGCTGCTGGCAACATGCTATATGGACTGCAAAGGGTGCCCAGAACCAGTGTGCTGGGCCTCCTGTTGCTGCAGCATCACTGGAGTGGTGCAGACTTCCCTTAGCAGCACGGAAACACAGGGCCAGGCAGGCCTCTGCATTTCTTGGACACAACATTGCTGCTGCTCGCTTGAGAGTTGCTCACGAGGCCACTGGCAGAGCAGGGAAATGGACCCCAGCCTTGGGAGGAGGATGGTCCTTTTGCTGTGCTTCAGTCATCTCAAACAGCAGTGGGCCCGACAACCAGGAGACCTTCTCTTGGACCTCCACTGAGCCACAGACCTGTTAAATGACCTCCAGGAGCTGGCTGTCCTCCTCCCCTCCTGAGATCACAGACTAGGGGAGGGATGGGAGTACATACGTCCCCCACACAGAAAACACATCAATCAGAAAGGAGGGACTAGAGGGCCATCACTTGACCTTCCCAGTCCCCAGTGCAAAACACCAAGCCCTGAGGTCCCATTCATATGAGATGCCCACAGCACAACCACCATACAGCTGTGCTTCAGGGGAGAGGAACAGGTCAGCTCAGAGGCCTCTAGCAACATCACCAGCACAGCAAGGTCCACGGTCACTAACACTTGGCAGAAAGAAGCATATTGTGGCACTCCAAGAAACCAGAAATGCTGGGGACAGGATGGACTACAACCAAGATACACACTCTGTCACATCCCAAGAACCACGGTTAGGCAACAACCTTGATGCAGTTGGATGAACATTGTGGTGGGGGAGAACTGGAGAGGAGCCCAAAATCCTACCCATCCTTCCTTCTTCCCTCATCTTTTCCCTTCCCCAATGCACCATTCACTTGGGTGAGCAACCTGTCGCCACAAGATGTAGGTGGTCAAAAGCAGGATTTAATTCAGCAATAAACCCCACGGCTGAGGTGCATCTTTTCTCCTAAGGGAGCTGCTAACCCGCTGGGAAAGTTTGCCCGTGTGAGAGAGACTTTGTATGAGCTCTACTTGTATGTTCCCAGCTCCAAGCTCTTGGCAGAGGATGGGATGCTAGCAGAGCACTTTGACAGACCCACCAGACAGGCCAGAGACTTCCCAACAGCACTACTCAGGGACGTGACCTACTTTTCTACCGCAGGTCAGGTCCCAGCTAATTGACTGCGATCTCACTAACAGTTTCTTCCTGTGGGATTGAACAGTTCATATAACCAAGAACAAACCGTCCCAAAGCCAGAGGCAACTTGTTCTCAGGGGACAGACCAGCTACAAGGAGAACACCCCAAGGCAGCAAGCTCACCAGAGTAACAGCCCATCCTTTGGACATGCTTGTCTTTCAGGAAGAGTAGAGAGATGGGAGCCAGGCTTTGGACCCTATTTGATCACCCTTGTTTCTCTATTCCCTCCTCCACAAGTCCACCTTTTCCAACCTTATGGAAGACAATTTGGAGTGAGGTGTGGAAGATCTTTGCCTACACATCAGATTGCAGAGAGCTCTGCCTTCTTACCCTGAACTACCACACTCTTGGGAGGCCCTCCAGAACAAGAGTTTCAGGACCAGGTCATCAGAAGAGCCGAGGGAAAACTGCACTATTGGCCACACTGGACAATGTCAGAACCGAGCTCTTAGGGTGAAGGTTTCATTGTATACCAGGGCAGGGGGCATTCACTGACCTCTGCCACACATGCAGAGGGTGTTTCCCTGCTACCCCTTCTCACACAAACAGGGCAGCAGCAGGGAAAAACTCAGCCTGGAAGAGATAACTCAGCACAGGTTCTCCTGGGCAGAAAGGCAAGCACCCAACACCCTAAGTTAACTGGCCCTGCTTTGCCTTTTCCCTCCTTGTCGCTGTTGTCCGTCCATCTCTAATGCCAAGCCCAGCTGAGCTGGGTGGAATACATCACTCCTGTTACATGCCCTTCTGCAGCATGACCTACATGGAGCTGGGTAGAATACTGTTTCAGAGCTGCAGACAAAAAGTTTTCCTGCCAGGCAGCTCTGTTATACTTTATTTCAGCTCTGCCTCCTGCAACTGTAAAAAGCTGTGATTGCCAGGAGAGCAGCCTTTTCTACACCTGGCACGAAGCATTTATCACCATTCTCAGAGGCTGGTTTATCACACACTGACAGACAACACAAGCCTTGGCAAGGCTTTCCGATAAAGGAAAAGACCCTTTATTCTACTGCTTACATCCCAGCGGAAAGACTTTTCAGAGGCATGCAAATCACAAGGCTATTGCTCCACAGCATGCCAAGAGACATGCTGAAAGCATTCAGGGGGACAGTGTCCTACCAGGCCAGCTAGGGCTCTCTGCATGTGGACAGAGGGCATCTCTTGCTACCACCAACCAGCGCAGCACACAGAGCCTAGAGCATGTCTTCTTACAAATGCCCTCTAAGTATCACAGGTGCTCTTTACAAGGACTTCCATTTTTCACTTTTCGAACATCAAACAGACACAAATGACCTACAGAAGAACCCAGCATTTTCCCCTATCCTGACTAAGCAGATTTTCCTGTTTTCCAGTGACTTCCAGGCTTTTCCAGTGACTTCCAAAACTGCAGCTGTCTTATAAGTCTCCACCATTTCAGCTTCTTGCTTCATACCCCTTATGTACCCATTCACTTTACCTCTTTGTAGATCTTTCCTTTCTCCAGCTGGTTTATTTTGTCCCACTGCAGTGAGCCTTTATCATCCAGTTTTCGAAAAGGTCTGGAAAAAAAGGGGGCAGATGTCAACTTCTTTTGATTTTTGGTGATTGTTACCCAGCAACCACAACATCTGAATTGGAAAATTTGTTTACCTATGTAACAACACATAATAAAATCTCTACGTGAGAAGCGACCTTCTGGGCATTCTGCACTATTTTCTCAGGGAAAGAGAAAGTGCAAGAGGGAAATATCTTTTCAAAATGCTTCCATTGACTGTAACCATTTCATGCCAATATCCCTAACAACTCTTCTTGCTTTTCAGATACAGAGAAGAGGAAAAAAAATAATAACAATAAAGACTCCCTCTAAAACGCTAAGACCAAGAAGGCTTTGCCATGAAATACTTTGTGTCCTGTTCCAGTCTGGCTATGCCCCAGCCCAGAGACTGTGGAATGTCTTAATAGGATAAAGCAGTCTGCAGAGTGGATGGAAATCAGTCTCCGTGCTGATCTCGGCAGCTGACAGGAGCTGGCTCCTGTTGTTCCCAAGGGCTTGCTTGGCTACCTTCCACTTGGACAGAAGCAGCAAAACAATGCTTAAGTTACTTGACCCCCATTAACATTCATGCTTGAGGGGAACATTGCTCCCTCTTGGGTAGAAGTTCCAAACTGTGAGCTCCAGGATCAAAGCCTTGGTATGAAGCTGCTCCTGCTGCAAGCGGAGCACAATCTCATCCAGAAGTATTGTATGATCCTGAGCTGCCATAGGGCAGAAGGAATCCAGCCTCCCACCATGAACTCTACATCCTACCCAGGCAAGGGGCTTCTCAGCCACAAGAGATCTCCAGTGCACACCTGCATTTTCCCTCAGATAAAACACTCCACAATTCACTACAGCTCACCATCAGGAGGTTTCCCTCACCTTGGATGTATGTGCCATTTCACTCTACTGGCCTACTACGAGTGGACCTTAGACACCGTGCAGCCATAAGGTTTTATCTCCTAGAGGGCCAGATCGTCATAGCTCCAAGCTGCATTTGTAAGACACTTCACCTACATCCCATGAAGAAAACTTTTAACAGGTCAGCACAGCTTATAAAGCCATTTTGTAGGTTTACTCCTGTTTATGCTAGTGGCCTGGGAAATGGGGGAAGAAAATATGTAAAGAGGAAAGAATAGACCTCTCCCTCAAGAGCACTAATTCCTGGTCAGTCGTAAGTTGAGGCAACAAAGCAGATGCAAGTTCCCAAAGCAAATAATCCAAAGAGCAAAGCGAGGACAGCAGCTTGTCTATCAGCTAGTCCCTTGGCAGCTCCTAACTGACCACAAAACCCAGCTGCCACGTACAAAGGCTTCCAGAGCTGCCAATTACCAAACAGCATGTACCCAGTAACTAAAAACAACAACCAAAAAAACAAGAAAACAAAACAAAAAACCAAACCACACAGATATTTGCTGTGGGGAACAGGAAAAGGAAAGATTTTGGCACACTCTCAAGACCTAGAGCCAAGAAATGGCCAGCTCTCATACACGCCATTCCACTCCTCTTTTCTTTCTGAACATTTAAGTACATTATTACCCCTAAAAATCTAAGTTAAGCCCAGAACATGACAAAACTGATGAGACTTAAGACAGCCAATTTTAGAAACATGCTTTCTGCTTGGCACTACCCAGTCTATCCACTTATTCCCAGACTGGTCAGTTTTCATCTCCTCAGAGAGTATCTGAGAGGACAGTGGAAGGCTCGATGCCTACTGGACCTAGATTATGCTTAAAAAACCACTACTTTTTTGGAAGGTAAAAGGAGCCGTTTATTCCAGGGAAGGGGGCCCAAAACCTCAGGCCTACATGCAGCAATGCAGCATTGCCCCGGAGACACGTACTTCCGCCGATCCGTGAAGAAGTTGGGCTTGTCAGCTTGCACAATGACCATGTCGAATAAGTCCCGCCAGTTCTTGCCAACCATGTGTTTCATTCCCTTATCCCTAAGGGCAAAGGAACAGAAAAGTTAACAGATCCAGTACTCCTTTTCACCCAACACTGCATCTTTACAACAGTCTGTCCTAAATTTACTCTCATTTCAGTAACAGAGAAGAAAGCTTAGAGATTTGTGACACACACACACCACACCCCCCCCAAGGCTGTTTCATTGCATGGAGTACTGATGTAGCACCTGGACTGTTTCAAGCTGTCCCACCCTTTCTCCTATAACATGGGAAGTCCAAAGAAGTCTGTGATGCAAAAAAAGCTGCTAGAGGTAATCCAAAGTGGCAGTTCTGTAACACTGGGGCCAGCCACAGCCTTCCACCTTCTTCAAAAAGTGAGAGTCGATGTAGAGAGCACTGTGGGGTGCAACATTCACCACATCCGGTTCCCAGACAGCACTCTCATGACTATTGCCACAAAAACCTCTAGCATGCAACTTTCAGATGCTCACAGGAGAGACTGCACTGCACAGCTCTTGCTGCGCTGTGGTGACCCATCAATGTGCAATAACAGTACTCACACAAAGCTAAAGGGACTGTTTGTAATGAGGAAGAGTTTCTTCTTGTGGTTCACCAGTCGGTTTAGCACAGCATAGATTTCATCCCCATGCAGAATATACTGTTCTATATCAGAATAAAACAGACATCATCAATCAAAAAATTTTGGCATAAGTCACAATCATATTTCTTTAAAAACAGAAACAAACCTAACCCCTATACCACCAGGGATGCAAAAGGCCTGAGTTAGATCCATCCCAGACAGGCAGGTAGCGAAACACCATGGTGACAGAATGGCCTTCCTCATCCTCATCAATCCTATCTAGAGGGAAGAGAAAGACTGAGGAACTGAAAAGGTTGGTAAAAAAGGTTGATACCATACTGTCACATGGGACAGGCACAGCCACTCCAGGCCATGCTGCTACCAGGAGCTTGCTTTCCCCTTAATGACCAGGAAGCCTTCCCAGATGGTGCCTTTGCACATTCACATCATGCCAAGGACCATCATCCCTCGCTTACAAGCTGAAACACAAGCAATGAGGTAGCTGTTTCCTCCATTAAAATAGATCTTCCATCTGACCCTAAATACCACTCACTTCTTAATGCTACTCTACCCCTCAGCTGCCTTTAGGCATGCCACAATCAAGTATTTCATTAAGTTCTGCGTCCCCTGACTCCTGTGACCGTGTGTAGGGCCTACACAGTCATCTTACAAAGAACGCCACATAGGACAAGACACATCAAAGTGGATTTGGCACCAGAGCTCTGTTTAAACTCACCCAGATCTTTTTCAATCCATTTGTACATCACTCCTTTCACATGTACATCTCTAATAGCATCCTAAAGAAAAGGGCAGGGAAAAAAGTTTCAGTTTTACATATGGCATTCCTGTTTCCCAGCATGCAAACCTTATGCCACTACTGAGGACCAATAGAGTAACGACATATCCCCTCTTCTTGCTGAATGAACAAAAGCTACATTAATGCTAAGCAGAAGACCTTGTAGAGCGAGGCTCACCAACATGCCCCAAAGAACACCACAGTGGCTAGCTCAGCTGATGCGGTACAAGGGGAGAAACCTCAAAACCTATCCATGAGAGCACAACTTCCTTCCTGCTCCTGGAAACCAGCACATGTTAACGCACATGCTAACACACTGGTACCAAGGCAATCAAGACTGTGCAACTCCAAAACCATTTACTGCCCCAAAACTGTACTGGCCCAGACACTAGCTGGCTTTTCTTCCTCCCTATGCCTGTGGAAGCTCTGCCAAACGTGACCCAAACAATGGGAGCGCAGCCAAGGCAAACAGCAGCAGAGGTGAGCATCTGTAACTCCAAAACACTCCCCACAAGCCAAGGAGGGTCAGTGGGCACAGGCAGAGCAGAAGCTTCCACTAGGAGGGTGAGGGTTTTTTGCCAAAACAGAGCTGCTCACTTTTCAGGAGGGAGGCAAGCTAAAACAGATATTGTCAAGGGCATCCAAATATCCTCTATTTTCCAGGCCAGAGGCCAAGATGCAACACATTTTTGGACACACCCAACTGAGATTCTTCCCAAGTCTCTATCCAATGAGATACGTCAGATACACAAAACCATTTCAAGAGCAGCAACATATTTTGCAGTGTTTGCACATGCAAATGCTTGTTTTAACGGTACCATTTTCATCCCTGACAATTCAGACAGGTAAACAAATGCTGCCTTTCCCCAGGACCCTTAAATCCCTGTTACATTACGTGTGCTCCTTTGGGAGTTGCTCTTTCAGACTGGATTCCCACACTCACCACTGACATTGCTACAGTGACACTTGCACACGATGCCACAGAGTCACTTGGTCTCACAGCAGTGCTGGTGAAACCTGCTCGTCACCCCAAAAATTATTTCCTTCAAAGCTGGGAGAGAACCAGAATTTACAACTTAGATGGGGTACAATGAAGGAGGAGGCATTACCTCTTCAAAACAGAGTTTTAGGAGTCTCCTTCCACCATGTAGATTTGAATGGTAAAAAGGCAGAGGTCACATCTCATTCACCAAGAGAGTGCCTTATTGGAAAGAAACTGAAAAAAAAGCAAGAGCGCTAGCAAGATAACAACTTTCTCTTGACCAGCACTGGCACTAAAAGCAAGCAACACTTGGATTTGTGTAAAAACTACCTTTGCAGGACAAAGAGATTACAGTGTGCTCCTTCCCTAAACTCCTGCCCCCCAAAAAACAAAAGAAAAAAACCCAAAACAAAACAAAAAAGAAAGGGGAAGAACTATAAGGTTCCTGCAGGTAAAATCTTGGTAGCCTGGGGAGGTGTCAAACAGGGCTCACAAACTCCTCCAAAGGAAAGCAGGGTACACTGTACGTTCTTACTCTCAAATACAAAGCAACCAAACTGGCGTGACTGAACTACTTGGTTTACATGTCAGCTTCAACCTTTACCATTGCTTTAGGGTCTGCCCTTTTGACTCAGTGCAGTGTCTCTAGCACTCAACCTGCTCCCAAACACACAGCGATGCCATTAGGATTACCACTAAGAATTACAGAAGAGTGTCAGGTTTAGAAAGGTCTTAACCCACTGTCAGCCTGTGTTGTAATAATGGTTGGGGCTATGCAAGTCCTCTCGGACACATGTCTGCATAGGCCCAAAAGGATCTCTTCGCTCATGTCTGCGAACAATTTCTTTGCACTTGCACTTGGGTACTGCAAAGGAATAAGTTTTGCAAAAATGTTTGTGGATCCTCATTGTATGGAAAAAGCAAGTACTCTTCTGGTGAGAGCACAGGACACCTCCCAACTTTTCAGTATAGATTTCAGGCACTGGCACAGATTTTCTGTTGTAGCTCTCTTCTCTGCCTACCTCAGTGACTTCTCAGGAATGACCACATCCCTCAGCAAAGGATGCAAAGACAAATGCCAGGATTAGCACTCAGTAGTTTTGGGCCTTGAGCGTACCATTTTCCCTGTATTGAGTATGTATTAGGCTGTGGCAACCACCCACCCGCTCTCAAGATTTCAATTAGGAACACATCCATTTTGACCTCAAAAGAAGGTTCAGAAGACACTCTTGACAAAAGGCCTCAGGAGTCAGCTGTATCCCCTCTCCCCATTTTCCCCACCCCAAGAGCGAAAACAACTACGATAACTAACACCCTAGAAACATGTTAAGCTCTTATGGGAAACTGGCTGACATGCTCTTATCAAGCAGTAACAGAAGGTCAGAACGTAAGCTGTAATCCTTGGCTGCAGCAAAGCTGACAAGATGGATCCTTATCACAAAGGAAGCAGCACAGATGTGGAGCTCCACTTCCCTCACAAGAAGACTGAGCAGCATACGTATGGGCTCCTACCAGTGGATGAGCATAGGATTCCCATAAGGTACGAATCAAAAACCCCTTTCCATGGAAAAAGGCATGCGATAAGACTTGGCTACCAAGGAAGATGCATCATCTGTCAACAGAAGTCACCCAGGGCAGCAATCTCAAGCAATTACATCTTGCCTACAGCATTAACTAAGAAGTCAAACAGTACCCCCAAACAATGCTGATAATCCCATGCAGCCCTTTCAAATGCCAGGAGTGAAGCTGGAAGGCACAGTTGGCACCTTGGAGTCACTGGCTCTTGAAAGCTACAGTCACCCACTGGAAAACATCCCAAAGGATCAGACTACTCTGTAGCTGCAAAGGCAAGGGGTGGATTCTCAGAGCAGGCAAGGGCAGGTGTTTCACAACAATCACTGTATAAACCAAACTGTTTGGTACATGGTCAGACCAAGCCTCTTTGAAAAATGAGATATTAACAGGAAAACATAGAGTTTAAAAGTCTACAGAACCAGAAAACATTTACACAAGCTTTGTGACATATTTCCCACTGAAGGGCCTTCAACCTAACCAGCCTAGGCACTCCTGCAAGAGAATGTACAGCAACACCAACTCTGTACTACAGACAGAAACCTAACATGTTCTGAAAACACTACAGACAGAAACATAACATGTTCTGAAAACACAACTTTGAATATTCCCTGGTAATGCTTTAACCTAAAGGGGCAACAATGCTGTCATATTAGGCTACTCAGTAATAGCCCCTTAGGTTTGGGTGCTGCAGAACTCACCAGTGCTCACAAGCCAAAGAGCTCACAATTCTCATGTAGTATGAGCTATGGGACAGTCGACATTTTACTTACAGATATATCCTTGTAAAGATGCACCTGGTCAAACTCAATGCCATGAGTTATGAAGTAATCAATGACTGAAGAGAGCAGCGTCATTTCAGGAAGAGAAAAAATGTCCATAAACTGCTTAAGTGATGGACCCTGGAAAGCAAAAAAATGAAGGAGACAGATTAAACAAAAAATACTTTAAAAAAATACTTTAAAAAAAAAAAAAAGCCAACAAACAAACTCATATCATTGAGTACCATCTGGAAGACATTCCAGGCTAAAAAAAAGAAAAACGCTCAGCAAGTAGCCCTCTCTTCTCAACCAAAACACTAACCTAATGCATTAACACTTGACAAGAGAGAGGTTTCTCCTTCACAGAAATCATTGAACAAACCCAGAATCATTAACACCATGGGGTGAAGGTGGAGGAAGCGGGGAGTCAGTCCTAGACATTAATTTTTATTTCAACCCCATGCCCTCTGCTTCCCACCTGGCCTCTTGGCTTTACCATAGGTGCCAACAGACAATGCTGTGCTACAGAAGCAGCTATGGCCCTTGCTGGAGGTGCCCCGTTGCTCATCTAAACCAGGCTGTGACACTGGACACGTGGGCACCAAAGCTGCTCTAACCACTCCAGTGAGGTTTCACACAGCAATGCAAGTATCGCTCCAACAAGCAGTTTGTCAATGCCTGTCTGCCCTTGAGTCACTACGGAAAACCCAGAGTGGGCACAAAGAAGAACTTCAGCCCACCCAGCAAGTCAAGTGGTTATGGACAATTAAATCCTGACCAAGGATTAACTCACTTTGCGTTAGGCAAGGTTGCAGCTCTCCCATACATTTGCTATTTTTATTGCCTATCAATCACAAATCTATCAGCAAGTCAACAGACAACTTTGGCTCCAGAGAGGCCTTCCAGTATAATAAAGCTTGTTTATTCAGTATGTACCACCTGTGCAGAGGACTGTGGTGAGTCTCGCTGGTAAGCTGAAGCTGGAATCAATTTTTTCATCTTTCATCGCTGAAGTGCCAGATCAGCCAACGGGACAGTTACTAACGTGTATTGGGTTTGTGTGGCAACATTTTGGTAGCTGGGGGGGTGACTGTTACAGGGGTGGCTTCAGTGAGAAGCTGCTGGAAGCTTCCCCAATGTCTGACAGAGCCAATACCAGCCGCCTCTGAGACGGACCCACTGTCAGCCAAGGCTGAGCCCATCAGCGATAGTGGTAGCGCCTCTGGGATAACATATTTAAAAGGAAAAAAAGTTGCAGGACACACAGAAACTGCAGCCAGAGAGAGGAGTGAGAACATGTAAGAGAAACAACCCTGCAGACACCAAGGTCAGTGAAGAAGGAGGGGGAGGAGATGCTCCAGGCGCCGGAGCAGAGATTCCCCTGCAGCCTGTGGGGAAGACCATGGTGAGGCAGGCTGTCCCCCTGCAGCCCAGGGAGGTCCACACTGGAGCAGATCTCCACCTGCAGCCCGGGGAGGACCCCACGCCGGAGCAGGTGGGTGCCCGAAGGAGGCTGTGACCCCATGAAGCCCACGCTGGAGCAGGCTCCTGGCAGGACTTGGGCTCCCCTCTCCACAGATCCACATGTTGGAGCAGGTTTTCTGGCAGGACTTGTAACCCCGTGGGGGACCCACTCTGGAGCAGTGTGCTCCTGAAGGACTGCACCCCGTGGAAAAGACCCATGCTGGAGCAGTTCGTGAAGAACTGCAGCCCGTGGGAAGGACCCACATTGGAGAAGTTCATGGAGGACTGTCTCCCGCAGGAGTGACCCCATGCTGGAGCAGGGGAAGTGTGTGATGAGTCCTGCCCCTGAGGAGGGTGAAGTGGCAGAGACAACGTGTGATGAACTGACCATAACCCCATTCTCCGTCCCCCTGCACCGCTGGTGGGGGTAGGTGGAGAATCTGGGAGTGAAGTTGTGCCCGGGAAGAAGGGAGGGGTGGAGGGAAAGTGTTTTGAGATTTGGTTTTATTTCTCATTACCCTACTCTGGTTGATTGGCAATAAATTAAGTTAATTTTCCCCAAGTTGAGTTTGTTTGGCCTGTGACGGTAATTGGTTGAGTGATCTCTCCTGTCCTTATCTTGACCCACGAGCCCTTTGTTGTATTTTCTCTCCCCTGTCCAGCTGAGGTGGGGGGAGTGACAGAATGGCTTTGGTGGGTACCTGGCGCTTAGCCAGGGTCAACCTGCCACATAAGGTCTTGTATATGAAAAGCAATTTGGGAAGTGCATAGACCTCTCAATCAACCTAGTCACCAGAGGTGCCCTGGCAATCCAGTCACATGATGCCTGTGCATGTGAGCTTTGAGCAATCCATGACTGATAGCCACAGTTGCAACTCTCTAGGATAATACTTGTCCATATCAGAAAGAATTTATTATAGCTATGTGAAAGACAGACATGAAAGCAGTATCCAAAAGATCACAGAAGGTACACATGGTGGAAGCTGACAGAGGGCACACGCTGCCTAATGACAAACATGTGCCACTGTCACATCAGGATGTAACAACAGTAACATCTCCCATTTAGTCTGGTCTTGTAAGGGTAGAACAAGAGACTAGCACTCTGTTTGTAGCCCTGTCTGAAGGCAATATCAGGACAACACAAATTGGGCTCAAGATAAGATGGAAAAGGGCAAAGGAATAACAACCAGCATTTTGTCTGAGGTCTGTTACCAAAAATGCCACAATTGAAACCTGTGTTGGTGTGCTGAAGTTTTATAAAATTTCTATTCATCCATCCATCCAGCACAGGACAGCTTGACCTGCAGCAGAAGAGAACAGGAAGAACACCCTCTGGTTTGGGTCACATATTGCACATGGTGGTGCTGCTTAGCAATACTTGCTGAATCCTTTCAACAGACTTTTGTCCATTTTGATGTGTGGTTTCTAAGGGAACATTTCTCCCACTAGCAAAACCAAAATTTCCTGAAAACAGCCCCTACCTTTTTTTCCTGTTCAGGGATTCTGGGAAAGAAGCAAGAGGGACACAGACAGGCAGTTCCTACTGAAATCACTAGGTATGGGATTTAGCAGAGTGCAGCAGAGCAATGACCTGTCCCACCAAGAGCTTAAGCACAGAGGAGACAGTTAAATGTTCAATGTTAACAGCAAAGACTTACCTTGTAGGTAGTCAACTCCGATTTAGTTTTTGTGCCTTATGCCATCATTCTACAAGGCAAGTCCAGCCTCCCCCGCTCCATTTAGTGGCCTCAACTTCCTTCCAGCAGAGATACTGACACAAGTCAGGATGAAAACTGGACCATAGTTTTAGAAAGAGCACTACATATGCTTTTTCCACAACACCCATAAGTTCCCTACCTTCATTACAAGTCCTGCCAGCGAAAGCCACACTAGTTGCATTGTCTAACCCTGGGCAAGATCTGTGCCTACCTACTGTAGGTGCTGGTATGCTGGTAGCTGTCCACACATTCCTGCCAACAGAGGATCAAGAAAACCCTTAAGGAAGAATATTTACACACTTCAGCTACATCAGTCCCACTTCTCTTATGTCTTGTTGCCTAGAATCACTGACCTGGCAGACCTTCCTGTTACCCATACAGGTAGCAACATCAGTGTGGCAGACTAAAGAGGACAAGGTCAAAGATGCCTGCTACAGTCTCACTCCACACCAGTTGCACTGCACTTGCTCACACTAGCAGTGATCATAACCCAGATGCTTTCCCACTAAGGTGTTAGTGGCACAGGTTGAGCAGATGTTGCTGGATGCAAATGCCATTAGTTGTATATACTTTTGTTCTCTTTGGGATCCACCTATTAGTTTATGGAGTCCATTACATTATTAGGAAAAGAGATTCACCTCTCTGCAAAGAATAAGCTGCTATTCCCACTTCTGTGGCTAAATGTTATACCGAATTTTTCAGTACTAAACTATTAGGAAAGAAGAGAACACCTGGTATGCACAAAGCAGCACAGAAAGGCACCTTGGCATGAGCACCTGGTCCTACAAAAGGCCACAACTTGAAGCAGATTTCCTGTTTACAATTATTTAAAAAGAAAGGTGAAATCATCTCAAGTTTGTCAAGAGTGAGGAGAGTTACACAGAGGGAGGCTAATCGAGTGCAGTTTACAGGCAGATATCAAATTTGAAACAGAAACATCCTATTTCAAAGCTGGAAAAAACACTGAGCTATAAACAGAGTATATACGTATCCAGAAATTAACCACGCAGATTAATCGTTCCCAAGAGAGAGAAAGAAATCAAAAAGTGACCTTGCTAGAGACTTCACACAGCAGACTCAAAGGGGTATTACCGGAGGAAGCCTAGCCTTCTGCTTCCAGCTTCCCCTAAGGCTGCTGAACTGACAAAGGGCAAGAAACAAAGCAGTTCTGGGGGGAAAAGGGATGTGAATGGTCCCGCTTGCCCACTGCACCACACTAGGCACTTAATGAAGAAAAATGTCTCCTAAATTCCTCTAGTTCAGGCAACCAAAGGATTCCTACAGCTCCTATGGATAGAATTTCAGTCCTTTACTGTGACTGTAAGCTTTTCCTGCCTAAAAAACACCCCCCCTACACTCAGGGATGCCACCCTATGAATAATATCCACTGAGTAGGTCTGAAGAGGTGTGTAAGGGGGATCCCTTTCATGAAGGAAAAAAACCCTACCCAAAACCAAAAAGAGAAAGGCATTGCAAGCACCCTGCTGCTACACATACATACCCCCTTCCACATAACTCATGGCAAACACCATCATTGCAGGCTGCCCTGGTAGCTTGGGAGCTAGATTTGGCCAAGGAACAAGCAAGGAACATCTCCTTATCAGTCTCCAGAACCATTCAGCACTAGACCAATAGCCCTGATGTTTAGGAAAGCTTCCCAGATGGGTTTCACATGCTAAACTGCTAAATAACCTCTGGGGCAAATTCCCACTAGAACAAAAACACACACTGCAGCTCACTAGGGACTGAGCCTTTTGGAGTCCAAGAGAGGCTGGAGTCATTTACATGCTCATACAATTCACTGTTTCCCTAGCTGTTAAAAGAGCTGCTGCATCATAGCAGTAAAGGACTTACAATACCTTGCCATAGAAGTCACTCATCTGGTACAGCGGGATGTGCTGCGTACCACCGTAGAGTTCGATTACTTCTTCATCAGGCACTGGTTTGAGCCCTCTAGGCACAAAACAACAGAAATAGTTTGTCAATAATCACCACAGAGCTACAAACTGCAGAGAAAGAGAAGACAGGACAAACAGCCTCCTTTCTAAAACTCACACATTTCTCTTGCACGCAAGAGAGCCAGAGAGCCTGACAGCTCCATGGTTTCTTAAGATTCACATAAGATCTTTCCCGAGACATTTTTCAGATACCTTTTTTGCTCCTTCAAGTTAATTGAGGGGCTTTATCCACATTCCAGCAGAGTTCAGACAGAGGCCTCCCTCTGTATGCTATCAATCTTTTGACAGGACTGCCCCACCAAGTCGGCCCCATGACCTGACTTTGGCAGCACTGCGTAACTGTAGTTTTGGAGAGGTTGCTTCCACAAGTGTATCACCACTAAATGCAAAGGTGTAGGAAAACAGCTTTCTGAAAGTGACATTTCCTTCCTATTCAGTTTTCCTAAGCAAAACAAGTTCTTTGCTAAGACCATTCAACAGATATTGCTGTTTTTCCCCAAAACACTGTAATCACAGGTATGTCTATGAGCTGTACCATTCATGAACATCAGGTTGTCTGACTGCTGCAGGTTTCATCTCTCCCACAATTTTTGATGGCTGTTTAGTCAAGCAGTCAGGAACTTTCTCTTTTGTCGTGGTTTAAGCCCAGCCAGCAACTAGGCTGCTGCTCACTCACTCCCCCCACTCCCAGTGGGATAGGGAGGAGAATCGAAAAAAAAAAAGTAACTGTGGATTGAGATAAGAACAATATAATAACTAAAGTAGAATAAAATATAATAATGAAAATATAATAATAAAAATATAACAACAACAACAATAATAAAAAGGAATATAATTTAAAAAAATAAAACCCAAGAAAAGAAAGTAATGCGTAGTGCAATTGCTCACCACTTGCTGACCAATGCTCGAGCAGCAATCTGCCCCTCCCGGCCAACTCCCCCCAGTTTATGTACTGACCATGACATCCTATGGTATGGAATATCCCTTTGGCTAGTTCAGGTCCCCTGTCCTGGCTATGCTCCCTCCCAGCTTCTTGTATACCTGCTTGCTGGCAGAGCATGGGAAACTGAAAAACCCTTAAACTAGGATAAATACTACTTAGCAACAATTAAATCATCAGTGTGTTATCAACATTATTCTCACACTAAATCCAAAACACACTGTACTAGCTACTAAGAAGAAAATTAACTCTATCCCAACCGAAACCAGGACACCTTTCTCCTTTCCTATTCAGTCTGAATAGGAAAAATAGTCTGAACAGCCTCTGAGAAGTTAAAAGTTACCTCAGTTCTGCTCAAAAGCAAAGGACAGTTTAGGAAAAGGACACTCCAAGAAGGATAGCTACAAAAGGACACTAGGGAAGAAAACGCTTAAATGTGTTTTCACTAAAAATCTCTTCATGAAGCTGAAGTGAAATATGGGGCAGCACTAAGCCGTCTTCCTGTACCTTCCCCCCAAAAAGCTAGTACTCAAAGAAGCCAGTTCTCTCTGATTATGAAACTCCCTTCTTAATATTCTTAGAGTGTTTACTGTAACTGAAGCTTAACAGCAAAAGGGCAGAGTTCAAGAAAAAAAAACATTGGCTTCCATGCTCAGGAAATACAACACAGATTTACAGGAGCTTTGCTAACTATATCTAGGAATTACTACTTATTACACACCAACCCCACTCCACTTTGTGGCAAGGTTTTCTCCCAGTCTCCAGTCTCACAGCTTTTTGGAGAAAAGTTTGCTCTGCACTGTTTCAGCCACTTCTTCCAAAGCACACCCTGCTCTCCCTGGAGAGCAACAGAAGAGAATGAAAAACAGGACAACCTAGGCCTTAAACTGAGCCCAGATTCTGATGCATCATTACTTTATTGACATGTCTGCACTGCTTTAAGATTTTATTTGCACATCCAGACCACTCTCGTCTTAGCTTTGTGACAAGGCACAGCAGACTACTGCTGGGATACACTCCTGCTTGGAGAAGACAGGCACAGATCTGGACGACATACAGAGGAGTCCTTCCCTAGTTGCAGTGTTTGCTCAGAGACATTAACCCAGGCATGCTGTAGCTGCAACTCAGATATCACGCAGAGTACGTGACCAGATGTGTTATTAACCATTACAAAAACCTCCAGGTCTTCCCACCCACACTTGGCTTGAAATGCTTGAGAAAAATAACTCCTGCAATTATATGCCAGGTAAGCATTTGAAGCAAGTGCAAACAGGATAAGCCAGATGAGACTGTGCTCTGCTCAGAAAAAAAAATAAAAAATGCCATGAACAGACACTCAGATTTAGTAATCCACCTTTGCACATATAGGCATTTAGAAAATTATTTTCAGAACTGACAGACCTATATGCCGTCCCCAGCTGGACATAATGGAAAGCATCGATCTTCATGAGAAGACTCTGTGATAAGGGATAAATATTTACTGTTAGAATTTGGTAGGTTTACACTGAAATGTTATTTAAGTTTCAAGTTCCACACAAATGACATTCAGAAAATAAAATTCAATATAAACATCCCACATCTATGTACTTTAAGCTGCACTTGCTCTTCAGCCACTTCTACATACACTTACTCATACTGTGACTTTTTATTGGCCTCTCTGGCAAAAGACCGTCTTTCTATGAGATGAAGTACCACGGCCTATTACATTCCAAAGTTTGTGGACAGGGATGCAGTTGAAAAACGAGAGAACAATGTTTCTGTGACTCAGACAGTCTCTTCTTATCTCCCTTCCAAAAGCACACACATTCCAAAGGAGCTTTGTGTGCACAAGAGATCTATTTCTTGTCGCATATATCTTAAGCAGAACTAAGTGGGGAAGTTTTGGTTTATAGCGCAGCTACATTTTCTTCACACAAGAGCTCTCCCCTCCACCACTTCTCCCCCTCCCCAATAGACATTTAAGCAAAGATGTTCGGGAGCACACCAGGCTGGTAACATTAGAGCTTTGCATTTTTTGTATCAGACTCCCCTATTTGTGAGTCATCCCTTCTCCTCCATCCATCATTCTGAAGTGTAACACAAGTTCTCTGGGCACAGAAAGCAGCCTTACATTAAGCGCACATTGCTCTGCCACCTGAATAAGGACACAGCATCAAACTATCTGTCCTGTTTCTACCACAGTGCAAGGTAATTGATTCCACAGAGCATTCACAACCTTCAGGCACCTTCTTTTATCACGATACCATATCAGTGCAGCTTGTTACACCGTGGGCAGACCTCCCACTAGTTTGGAAGGAGTGCAGGCAAATATGCTGAACGACTTACTTAGACAGGCACTACCCAGTTTTTCGTGTGTTTTGCAAACTGATCCTGAGAAAACAGAGTTCTCGCCTCCTACTCACTCAAAGAGTGTTTTGCCTGGCTAGGCCAGTCGCCTCTGTGTTTCTCTGATAAATCAGCCAGAGATTTAAACAGAGAAACAAACTTCAGTTTCTCACAGACCTACTTCTTTGTAAAGTCAGAGGCATGAGCAGTCTGCTGCCATGCTGTCACTGCAGTCAGTACAAAAGACACAGGAAAACTCTGTATTTTTTTTCTTCATTCTCTTTTTTTTTTTTTCCCCCCCACTGCTGGAGAACAGCACACACACTCCAGCCTGTAGTGCCTGCTTCCCTGAATTTGCTCAAAGCTCAACATAAGAAAAGCTACTACAGTGAAGCAACTTTCTCTGCTGTGCTCCCACCTGACTACAGCAGCCAGCATGACATCACTGGGCAACAGGCTTTCAGGGAATCAGTCCAAAGCACTGAAAAGGGTTAAAGCTAATGCTTGCACTTTGCTTGCCTGTGCTCCTAAGAAGCATGCATCTCAAGTAGCTTGGATCTTTTTCCAGGCAGTCCTATTATTCAGGGTGGGGGGTGGGAAAGGCTTCCTAAAGCATTCTCCTGACAAGTCATTTTTATTATTAGAGTAAGACATAATGCCTCTGCTCCTGGCAAGTACTTGTAGATGCAGGATTGAGGCTTGTTGTTTAAATTTCCTGAAAGACAGAAATGATCACACAAACAAGCTGAGTTTTCTATCAATTAGCTTGTGGAATTAACTGACTTTTAAATTGGCAAAGCTGTTTACCAGAGGTCTTTGCTAGAATGTCTCATTCTGCTAGAGGTTACGCAAACACAAGACATCTTTCCTTTGCAAGGTTTATAAGCAAGAAGAACCTAAGCAATGAAAAACACAGCCACCCGGACTCACTGACAGTTTGGTGATTGATGTTATTGCAAGCAATGACAGAAAGTATTTCCACTAAAAACATAACATAATGGAAGACAAAGCCCAGGAGACTGAACTTTGTACAGCTTACCTTTTGTACATCATAGTGAAGTCCACGTATGGCAAACCCTGGAATGTAGTCATACTTCCCAAGCCCTTCTGGATACTGGGAAGACAAACAGTGACATCGTTAGAGGCATAAGCATTGGGTTATCAACAAAATTATTTCACCTGTTGAGCTGGCTTAGTCCTACTAGTTGTGTCACCCCGGGCATAAACTGACCAAGGAAGAGGTGCACTTCATTTTGTCCCTTCAACAAAGAAAGTGGATGAATACAGAAAGATATAGAGGAACAGGATCCCTAAAACTAGTTTCTCTTGTGTAAGGGGCACTAGTGAAAATGTAACAGGTTCACTCAGGTATTGAGGACACTTCTAGTAAGCTCCACTCAATGCATATATTTGGCATAACAATGACACTGCAGAGCCCCTCTACAAAGAAAGACATGACGAGAAGAAAATGCACCAGCAGTCACTTATTGCAAACAGGGTGTCCATTACTGGACATGCTATACAGCGTCATCCATATTGACTTGCACATGTCAAGTCCTGTATGTCTTCAGTGTTGGCCCATGGTTCATGTTTATCCATCATGTGTACCTCGAACCAGCAATTCTGTGGGCATTATTTCCATAGTTATGTAAACCAGACCAGACCTTTCTAGACTAAGGTTCCTGTTCCATATTTATAAAACCTCAGGAATGTAGAGCATGGTAAAGTGTCTCAAAGGAAATTAATTCCACGTACAGACAAAACTTTCTGCAATCAAAGATTGTGAAACAAGAAATTTGTCTCAATAAAACAAGTAATTGACAGATGCGCACAGCGTGGCATTTTGCAAGGACGTCTGGGGCGTCGCAAAGACAGCAGTAAGCTTAATTGAGTGGAAATTCTTAGCACATCATTACCTTGAATTGTTCTATTAGGATGTCTCTGGCAGTGTTGAAAATCATAGAGTGTAGTAAATTAGAATACTGTGCTAATGTGTAATCATAGTCAAAGCCATATATCTCAACATCGCCCAGGCTGATCTCGTTGTTAGCATAGATAGCGGCTGGGTTGAGGAGATTGCAGACTCCTGGTGGAAGGAGATCTAAGAGAAGGGAAAGGGGAGAGGTTAGAGAAACTGCGAGGATCACTGAAATTTCAACTTTTCATTCTGGACCTGACAGCAGCTGCAAGTACCACACAGCAGCAGCAAAGGAGCCCAGTGCTGCTGTCAAAGGCTGCTGCTGTTAACTCACTCAAATAATCCTCCCTGTGAAAAAACACACTGTGAAACCTCTGGCTGCGTCTGGTGATGATGCTAACCACTCTCACAGTAAGACTGACCTTTTATGTCAGGAAGCCACAAAACAATCAATGTCCTCGGGTCTCTGGCCTACATGAAGCAAAGCAGACCCGAGATTTTGAAGTATCAGATTTCTAGCTTACAGCAGCTGCAGTTTCAGCAGGCTCACCAACGTGAAAGGTAGCTGCAATGTATGACCACAAAAACACATGCCCCTCACTTAAAACTTGAGCAAGACAAACAGACTAACTCTCCTCTTCGAGAAATCTAGATTACTTCAAATTAGAAATTTTGAGGTTTGCCTTTTAGCATTTTTTGTTTCTCACAGAAGCAACCAGACTCCACAGAGCAATTCTGCAGGTACTGTTAGGGCTTTTTTTATTATTATTATTAATGGGCAGGATAAAACAAGGTTTTGTACAAACACCAACAAAACGTGAAGAAAAACACACTAACCTATGCTCTTAGAGCATGTAATGCGGATAGCAACAAGTTATCTGCTTTCCTCTGATGAACAGCTGTGGAAACAGCTCGGTCCTTGTGTGTGGTTTGTCACTTCAAAACAGGGTTACCGTTCAAAATGGTTATGAATAACACTTTGTTCCCCAGACCATGGGGAAAATAGGGGTTAAGTGACCTAGCAGCTGAACTACCTGTACATCCTTCTTCAGAGCTAGTCTAGAGTGCTGAGAGTTTTAGTGGCACCACAATGGGAGAGACAGGAACAGACCCTTCCCAGGCTTCCCGCTCCACGAGAGCTGTCCATTGCAAGATGAGAAAGAGCAATAAAAATAGTTCCCTGTAGTAGGTTGCCTAGTCACATCCACACTGGGGGACAGAGAGGGGAAGGAGACATTTCCTCCCTCCTCAAAGACGTGTAATTTTCTCTTTGAATGATAGGAAAAATGCAGACATTTTTCAGATCCTACACAGCATCAGTGGGTAGGATTTTTTTTTCCCTTCCTACCTTAACTTTTGGCTTTTAGCAAGAACACCTGTGCCGGTTCTTTAGTGCTTCCTTGCTATAAAACCAAGTTTCATCTGAATCTAGAACAAAAAAAATATTATTAGAAAGAGATACCAGCCATTCCCAATAAAGACTTTGTCTGGAATGATTACAGAATTTAGGTAAAAGTCCAAAGTACATTTGTGAGCGCTAATCCAAAGAGGTGACCAAAGAAACAGGATTCAGATATATCATAATATTTATTTTTCAGGGGAGAGATGCATTACAAAACATACCCATCCCTCTCTCCTTACTCACTTTCCTTTGGCCTTCAAATGCAATTCACCAGACCAACTAGAAAGGAATTACTAGAAAAGAAAGCCATATTTTAAGGCAGGAAGGCTGACTTACTGACTACACAGCAGGAACAAGAGCTCTCTTTCAGTGACTCTGCTGGTGGCAAAGTTCCTGGAAGAGGCTGAAGAGAGCAGATGCAGAGTACTTTCCACTGGGATTTTAAAAGATGGGAAACGTAAATAGGATTCAGATGATCACAACTTTCATCCTCCCATCATAAATGCTCTTTGCACCATAAACAAACAGAGCTTCACTTCCTGTCCTCACCTCCAGATAACTTGTAGGAAGATCTTTTTCTAAGCATACAGTGGGATGTGCAGGGCGTTAGTGTTATTTTTCTTCCTCACGAGGAAAATGACACAACCCTAATCACATCACAGTGCAAATATGCTTCTAATGAAAGCACTTTTTTTTTTTTAACGACAGATGCACCCCTCTTGCTGCTACCGTATCCCTACGGAGAGGTCAAGCTCTTCCAATATTCACCATTTGCTAACAGCTTTATGACAACACATTTTGATAGTCTGAAAGCAGTGCAAAATACCATTGCCTGAACCCCATGTCTCCTTTCACAGAAGACATGAGACCCATCTAGATTCAGCAACATATGCCAGCCACAACTTTTGCAAGAATACAATCAGGAAAAGCTAAGGGAGCGATATGATTTTGTAACAAGGAAAGGGTAGTCTGAGACTTGGAAGTGCATGAAACAAGTCTTATCTGTGATCAGGAGCATAAGCAGTAACTGTGCCACAGTATAATTTATGAAGTATATTTTGACCCACTAGATGAAGTCATACTCCTCCCTGCCAGCCTCAAACGTACAGAGCCTCTCTGCTGTACTCTGACAGCCTCCTGCCCACATCATTTTATCCCACTCAGACATTTTGTCACTAACTTACACAGTGTGTTCTCTCTTACCTCATAAAGGCCAAAAAAAAAAAAAAAGCATACTCTAGCCAAAATACTTTATCACCATTGCCTCACACATACCACATTCCCTATGCACACTTCCTGGAGCACCACACATCTCCTTGCTTTGTTTCCTATCACACATCACCGTCACCAAAGCAACTCACAGCAGCTTGCTGACAGCTTGCTCTTTCCATGCCATCACCCTGCATCTTAAATTTACAGTAGTTTAAAGTCACTGATCTCCTAGAGAGAAGGAAAAAGCTCTGGGTTTCAGTCCAGAGACTCATGCTACACTTTTGGCTCAGTGTAAATATCCATTTGCAGCATCCTCCTCAATAGAGTGGTAGGTGTCCATCTCCTCTTTAAGCTCATGCAGACTCTCTGCAGGTTCAAACTACCACAAGGAAGAGACAGAAGCTGGGAGCACACGCAAGATCAGTTTCAATACAAGAGGCCAAACATGCCTGGCTTACTGAGCCAGGTTTCAAGAGGTTTGTTTTTATGGTTTGGTTTTAGTTTTTTGTTGTTGTTGTTTTGTTTTGTTTTTGTTTTTTAAAGATAATCACCTGGGTGGTTACAAATTCTGAGTGCTTAATCAAGCCCTGGGCTGCAGACTTGGGTGCTGCTGCTCTGCTGACACTCAGCACCTAATCTGCCAGGGATCTTTGCCTCAGTTTGCGTGGCAATCCTCGAGCCAAAACAAACAGATGACACCCTCCAGAAGCCCATGAAGATGCCATTTTTTCCAGGAACGATAGCTTTTGCTTTTCCTCTGCTAAGACACTGAAACAGATTGCTGGACAGATATGATAAATTACAGCAAGAAAAAAAAAAATGAAAACCAGTTGGGTTATTAAAAAAGAACGATAATCCCAACTACTCTTTCCATCTGGGTCCTAACTGGAAAGGGAGACAGTATCACAGTTAGTCACTGTCTACTCAGCATTTCACCCAGGAAGTATGATCTAAGGGAAAACCGCCGTGCATACATCTGAGGACAGTGGGGGAAAAGCAGCTCTTGCAATAGATACAAATGCCTGGAATCTGCATACTTGCACAATTCGCTCCCATTTGCAACTCTGATGGTTTTAAGGGAAGTGTCTGCATATCCGTAGCACATGATGAAATTCAGCAACAAAGGCAGACCACAAGAAAGTGTGTTTGATCTCATGCATTTTTTACACCTGGATGTAAATGCAAGGTAAACACACAACATCTCCTTTATTTTACCACTATGAGGCCCTGAACAGCTGCTTAAATTGGAATATCTTCATGGCTGCACAAGTGCCTCTTCCCAGGCAATAGCCCACGTTGTTAGAAAGCAATAACACTCAATCCCCAACATGAGAGCAGAAATGGAAACAAAAGCAGGTAATTAACTGTAAGCAATGGTTAGAGATGCCAAGACACCATATGGCCCCTTCTGATGTGAAAAACGCTCTGGTCAGGAGATGCCAAGCATGTCCTGTGCTTTTCTGAGCTCCTGGGAGTACCAATGGCATCATGCAGGAAACGCTCCTTTTCTCTCAGCCTCAGATCCAGCACATTAGGGAAGAACAATACAGAAAAAAGGCAACTCACACCCATCTCACAGCCTTTGTACTCCCAGAGGTCCAACACAGCAGACAGCTGCGCTAATTTCTTTGTAAGACTAGTAAGGAAAAGAACGATACTGCAAAGCAGATGGCCACCATCTTCCACGTTCTTCATGAATGAAAAAGTTCCCTTTGCTCACACTGACTTGCTTTCTGAAGACAAACTGCCAGTTTTCCTTGCTTCCAAGTACCTCTTTATCCTTTTGAACTGTTGTTTTGTACCATTTCCTGCAAAGCACTCCAACCAGCTGAAGTAGATGCCTCTACCAAGAGGGCAGGGAGAGGGAAATATTACTTAAAAAACATCAAAGGGCAGAGGAACCATGTTAAAAGAGTACTGAAAATTAGTCTGGAGCATAGTCTTAAATTTATGCCATTATGCCTAAATATTGTGGGATTCCTCACCAATGAAATATACGTGAACCAAAAGCAGTATTAAAAAATACTTTTTGATTCCAAAATGACATTTTTTATATACACTAGACAAATGCTGCTATAAGAGCTCTTTACAAGAAAAAAAATGTTTACATTTAGGAAAGGAGAACTGGGAGGTTAACATAACTGGTCGCACTTCCAGTTCTGGCTGCTAATTGTCATTCCCAATCCCAGCTCAACCTGTATATGCCACAACTCGTGAAATATGCATACTCCCTAAGTGATTTACAGGGCATTTATTGTCATAGCACTAGACTCATTTCCTGGGTTGGCAGAGAATGAGGCCCTTAAATCTTTGTGCCTGCTTGAGATTAGCGACACAAGCAGAATCAAAATGTGCTAGATTGCAAAAACCACCTCTGCACCGCATCAAAATCACCAATGCAATGATCACACAGGGGTGTTGTCTTCTCTCCCATTTCCAAATGTGATGGGCACACGTTGCTGACTGCGGCTTGCATTATTTAGATGCAAAGGTATCTCTCGATCGACACAAACTAAAGAGAGCAAGGACTACCTCTGAGCTGCACCCTCAGTGTTGTCAATGCCTAACCATGTTCTTGCTGCCTGTAAACTTGTCTCTGTTCTTAGTAGTTCTCATGTTTAACTACACTCAAGCTTGCCAGGCAGAGGCAAGAAGTTAACAGTTATTTTAAAGGTTCCTTAGGAAAGCTGATTTATTATAGCCATACTTACAAGTTTGAAAGATCTGGGAAAAAACATACACACTTGCTTACAGCCAAATCCTCACTCACTTGCCAGTTCCATTCAGTTTCAGGACTGGATGTTTCCTAGAGTGCAAGACTTCAGACATTGCTTACCGAGAGAGCATATCAGCCTTCCTTGACACTTCAGATGTCATTAAATCAGAATACAGCAAGTCTTGCTCAACACCACCCCTCTTGCTCAACACCACTCGCAACAAATGCAATTATACTTTTCCTTTTGGCAGAGAAAAAAAAAAAAAGGCACATTAAGTGGAAGTAGTAGCCTCAAATTATTATAGGTAATGAAATTTGGTCCTAAGAGTCAGTGTTGCAAAAAGTAAGGGGGAATAATGAAGAGAATGGCTTCTCTTGAGCCAATGTTAAGGGGAGACTTTACCTCAGCAGCACCTTTGTGGGCTCTGGCCACCAAACCCGTACCACCACTGAGCTTTACTGCACAGAAGCTCTCATTCTACAGAGCCTGCCCCATCCAACTCAGTCAGCATTTATCATTGGAATCCCCTCTGTGCAAAAATGCAACATTGCTCTATAAATCAGGTCCTAAGCAAGAGCTGGTTTGAAAACACACAAGAAATTCTCCTGGCAGAGACCTCTCTCCAAACCCAATAGCAATAACTGACAATAAGGACAAAGGACTTCACAAAGGTGGAGTTTCAGAGAAGGAAGGAGAAGGTGGCACCACAGGAGTCTTCTCAACCTCAATGCTTATGAGTATTGAGATGTGACGACGTTTTCAAATCCATAACCCAGCCAGATATTCACTTTTACATCAGAGTTAGAAATCAAGAACAAAGGAACAGACTGATGCCACGTTTTGCACAACTCAGTTTAGTCGTCAAAGCAACAATTAAAACCAACGTGGACCAACTCCGTTTATGTCTCTTCTTGACAAGACTTGAACAACAGCACAGTCTTGAAATTTTGGTTTGGGGAGCTATTCTTTAAACAAACGAGGGCCTTCTTACTCAACATGTCTAATAGTTACCTGAAGGTTTGTAGAGTCTGCTCTGTAACACATGGGCTACTTCACTGAACTTCATTTTGTATTTAGTCCTGCTGACTAGTTCTCCACCTCAAGTAATAACTGTATCTCTTGCATGCCAACAAAGTGCAACTATGTGAATACAAACTTCACAATCCATCACATAGTGAAGTGAGCATTTTCCCAAGAGACCATGACACAGCCTGTTAACATATCTACACCTACGGTTTCAATACCGTTATGGAAAAGAAAAAAAATGCCTTTGAGGATATTAACGTCCAAACACCATTACACGTCTTGTGAGTTGGAACTTCTTTCAAGTAGTGGGGCTAAAACCACAACTCAGTCTTGGAGCAGGGAGTTAACACGAAGCTGTTGTCCTCTGTCAGCACCCTGTACTGCCTTCAACAGCTCAGGCAAAGGAGCTCACATCCTGCAAGAGCTGGAATGCAGCAGGCTGAGCACCCAACGGATCGGCAGCCAATTCCTTTAGATTTGTGCATCATGAAGGACTTCAGATTTTATGTCAAATCTCGTGTACTGGAAGGCAGGGGAGGAAGGAATGACAGAACTTGCCAATCTCATAACAGTGAGATGGTTCTTCCAGATGCCTATGGCTGCCTGCCGTCCTTCTCCAAACCCTTAGATAAACAAAAGCTAACGGAGAGCTATTTAACACCAGACGCAAAGTCACACTTCCTAGCTCTCTAAGCTGCTTACCTTCAGCATTCCAAGAATCAAGAAACCATCAGGGAAAAGTTCCCTGCCCTTATGCCATGAAAGCTATTTTTTCATATTTTTAGGAGAGTTTAATACAGTGGAGGTCTGCTGCTGCCAAAAAGACCACAATCCTGTTTTACACATGGACGGATTTGGCATGAGTTTTCTCCTTGCTTAGCATTTCAATGTATCTGATGGAGCCAGGTAACTTCTTGGTCAGAGGAGCAAAAACACACGTGCAGGCAGGCACACATGAGTAAAAGGTGTTTCGCAAACTGAGCTCAGGATCAGGAGACATCCTAGCAGCTGTAGCATCAGTCTTCTCCACGCTCACCCTTGTGCCAATGGAGAGTTACAAGTTGGACCCTGGACTCCTCACCACATCAGTCAACATGACTGTCTATTTGTTCTAGTCTAACCACTTTTCAGTATGCCAACCAACGGCAAATTAGAGAAAAATGCAACAAGCCCTTCATTTAAACTATTCACCATGACGATACCCATGTTAGGGCGGCCAGTTGTTTAGAACCCCACGTACTCTGCGTGTCCTGAAACGCTGAGACCAGCCGAGGGATGTTCACAGAGGGAAGCCCACGATGGGGAGAGGGACACCAGGGCCAGATTTCAACAGAAATAAAACCGTCCCAGAGGGCCCCGCTCGATGGAGGCATCTGGATGGCATTGCCGGGGGGGAAGGCTTCTAACCCCGGCAGCGGCACAGCAACGGGCACATCCCCAGTTCCGCACCGCGGGGAAAGGCACCAGGATGCAAAGGGGGGGGAAGGAGGGAAAAAAAAAAACAAAAAAAAAAAGAAGGAAAAAGGCCAAGCCCGGCAGGACGTGGCAGTCCCAGCGCCCGGAGGCGGCCCTTACCGTAGACCAGCTTTTTCATCTCGTGGTACCTGGCCCACAAGTAGGTCTTGGTGTCGGCTCCCTCGGCCGGGAGGGGCTGGCTGCCCGCGGCGGGGCCGGGCTCGGCGCCGCGCCGGGCTCTGCCGGGGGCCGCCGGGTGGTGGTCCTTGGGCTGCCCGTGGCCGCCGTCCCCGGGGCACTGGCTGGTTTTGGGGCGGCAGCTCTGGCAGGAGACGGCCACGGCGAGGAGGCGGGGGGCCGCGCCGCTGCCTCTCCTCAGTGCCGCCATGCCCAGCGCCGCCATGGTCCCGCCGGCCGACCGCCGCCGCCTCGGGGCAGCCCGCACACGGCCGGGGCTAGCTCCGCTCCGCTCCTCGTCTCCCCGGCCCGCGGCAGACACCCGCCGCCCGGCCAATCCCCGCCGCCCGGTGCGAGGGGGCCGGGCCGCGCCACGCCTCGAAGGGAACGGGGTGGCGGTGGTGGTGGAAGGCGGCGCGCAGCGGCTGCCCGCGGAGAAGGGCTGGGGGCGGCGGGGGCCCGGGCGGGCTCCGCTGGCCGCGCTCCGGCCCCTCAGGAGAGGGCGGCGGGGGGGGGGGGGAGCTGAGGGGAGCGGGGGACGGAGAGTGGGGGGCGGCGGGGGTCCCCCGCTGCAGCCCCGCCCCCCCGGCCCCGCCCCGGCCAATCAGGCGAGGCGAACCTCCCCTCAGCGGGGTCACGCGGGCACCGCCCACGTCCTTCCGTTCGGCTGCTTTGCGGGCTTGGGGGAGCCCGCGCGGGAGGTGAGGGGCGCGCGCCGGGCGCCGATTGGCCGCGCCTTCCCCGCCGGTGGAGGAGGGGGGAGGAGGGGGGAGGAGGGGGGTGGGGGCGCGGGCGCCGCCACGGCCGCTCCGCCGCGGGGGGGGGGGCGAAGCTGATGCCGGGCGATCCCCGCGTCACCCCTCCGCCGTGCGTGACGGGGAAAACCCGGGACCGCGGCCCCGCGCTCTCCCACAGCGGGCTTGGCCTCCCGGTCGCGGTTTGACCGCGGGGGCGCCGGGGGCCGTTGATGCGTCCCGTTCCGCCCCTCACACGCCTCCCCCCCCGTTTTTCCTCTTTGTCCGCCAAGTGCTGAGGGCGCCGGTCCCCCCCCGGCCATGCTGGTGAGCAGGAGGGTGAGGCGCCTCTTGCAGCTGGTGCCCGGGAAGCAGCGCTTCGGCGTGTACCGGTTCCTGCCCTTCTTCTTCCTCCTCGGGGGAGCCATGGAGTGGTTCATGATTAACGTCCGCATCGGCAAGGAGACCTTTTGTAAGTGAGGGCCGCGCCGGGGGGCGGCGGGAGGAGGCCCGCTCCCTGCTGAGTCATCACTGCCCCCCCCCCCCCCCCTCCTCCTCTTCTTCCTCCTGCCGGGGGTCCCGGCCCGGCCCCGGGTCTGACCCGGCACCCTGTGCCACAGCACCCGCTAGTGGCGATCGCACCGGGGCGCCGGTTCCCCTTACCGAGAACAGCAACGAGTTAGCGTTGGTGCGGGGTGGGGGGGTCCTCACCTGGAGGACTTCAAAGATAATCAGCAAGTCAGCCGCTTCTCTCTTTAGTACAGGACTCTCCACCCCAGCAGAAGACACTGGGCAGAAACAAACAAAAAAAATGGGTTTAGAATACTAAATTAGTTTCGTTTGGGTTTTTTTGTTTGTTTTTTTTTACATTGGAAAAAGACTCGGAGTCTTTTGAGGGGTCGTCAGAATCTAAATGTAGGTGTGGGTTCATCTGAAACGTGACTTTTTTAATTAGGTAATTGAAAAAGAAGTATGAAACTGAGTGCCATTAGCTAAGTTCTCATGACTCGTTTTCTAGAAGTTAAAGCATTTAGTTTTAATGAGGCGTTCTTCCCTTTTAGAAGACTTGCTAGAAATCTTTGTGTACTTCAAAAAAAGGATCAGCTCTACTGTATGTTATATGGGAATATTCTCATTTTCATGGGAAATTTAGCTGAGTCTCCCATAGAATAAAACAGCTTGATAGAATTTCCATAGCTGACAGACTCGCTGCAAACAAAATTGCTTCGCTACTCACTTCTGAAGGTGTGGGTGTGTTGTGTTTTTTCAGTTTAATAATTTCTGAGGCATACCTGTATAGTAATAAAGTCAGGTTAGAAACTAAAGCACACTTGTGTAGCAGCTTTTATATTCCAGCTTGAGCCTTATTTTCCTGAAAAAAAAAAAAAGCTATGCCTAAATGATACTATACTACAGTAACAATAATTGTGCAGTTTAGCCTTATTACTGCTCATAATCCATGCAAAGTGACAAGGTACAAGACTGATGAGCTTTTTTTTTTTGTCAGTGAGAGATTTTATTTGGTGATGGATACTTAGGGGTTATCGGGGTGAGGGGAGGCAGGAAGGACAACTAGGAAGACTATGAAGGTGGGTATATTCCTGTGTTTTGTGTTGGTTTTTTTTAAAAAAAAAAAAAAGGCAAAAAGCTAAAATACTGAAGCCATGCTGGCAGTCCTCAGGTATTGACTTTGTGCCTATAATTTAATTTCCATTTGGCTTCAGCTAGTTTGGACATTTGTATTTTTAATCACCCTCATGGGAAAGTAGACAAGAAATGACTGTATCACAGTGGAAAAAGTCTTCCTATGAAAACATTTCATCAGGACTGATGGGAAGAACTTTAGCCTGGATAGGAGGGAGAACATTGAGCTATTTTTAAGTGGCAGTAAGGATTTGTGTTGGCTTGAATTTTCAGTTGCCTGTTAGTGTCTGCAAGAGGAAATTAGATTGAAAATTTTTAAAAGAGATGACAGGCTTCATACATTTAGTATTATCTTGCACTTGGAAAACGCTAATATAATAAAATCTTTTTCTGGCAGATGACGTTTACCGTAGGAAACGATCTGAAAGACAGTACGAGGCAAGGATGGAAAAAAAAGAATTTTAGCTGAAAGGTTTCAAGGGGAAGGTCCTGAATGCTTCAACTGTATTAATACCAAAGAAGCATTACTGCCACATTGATGGTAGGGGAAGATTTTGTCTGCAAGATGAACTGTAATTGTGAAATACGCTCTCAGATGGTTGTGGCAGTTTTTTCTTCTTCCATCTACTTCATATCTTTAATATTTTGTATTTAAGCCAAATACAATAGCGAAAAGTTCATTATACGTAGGCCTCTGCCACTTATTTCATGTTTGTTTAGTACTTTTAAATAAACTAAACTGAGTAAACAGAGTCTGGCTACTGCTTTTCTTTGCTTGATGAGACGCTGTTCTTGTGCCAAGACCAATGGGAAAGAAATGTTACATATTGCATCCATAGCATCTTGGCACAATGGAAATAGTAATTTTTAGTTAGTTTCCTTTGTACTGACAGAAACTGCTCTGGCATCCAATTTGTTTTCTTTCCAGTGTGGCATAATTTTAACTAGATAAAAAGAGGACAGACTTACTGCTCCATGTTTACTCAGCCCACACTGTTTGGAAAGTCATCCGTGCATTCAGGCTTCACTGCCTACAAGTGCTGTAATACCCATTGTTGCTACTCTAACAATTAATTGAGCTGAGGGCTTTGGGGGGAAAAGTCTGATGCGTTTATGTGGTAACAGGCACAAGCTTAGAGGAATGTGCAACAGTAGACCTAGCAAACCTGAATTCTGTTTGCAGGACTTCTGTATCCCCAAAGAAGAAAAACAGAGCTAACTGCTATATCCTGGACAGCTTTTAAAGTTTTTTTTACTCCCATAACACAGTGACACTAGCTCTCAAGTGCGTGGGAGCATGTCAGTGGCTGCATTAGGGTGACTGATGTAGTATTATCAGTGAGGATCACTTATTAATGAAATCTGTTTCATTTCTGATGGTATGTGTATATGTTGAGGGTTCCACAAAGAAGCCAATTCTTAAGTTCAGCCTAAAAACAAACCCAAGGGAGTTCATACATTTACATGCATTCCTGTGCTAATTCCTAAAAGCTGTTTTCAACAGAACTAAGTTTTCATCAACTAAAGAGACAATGGCTGTTGTGAAGATGTTACGGTGCAGGTACATAACTTGCACGTGGAGGGTAACCACTGTACTTTGTGTTGTGTCTTCCAAGCACTTGATCTGGAGGACTAGTGCTATTTGTGTTCTCAGGAGATAAAAAACTGACAGAGAATTAAAAGATGTGACCGTGCCACTGCATATTTTGACTGGACGGCAAATAAATTACTTGGGGAAAACCTCTATTTCAGAAGTAATAGGAATTAGATTTTGACTTTGGTTCCGAGGCAGAGCCCAAGTTCAAACACTCACGCACAAGCTTCTCTTTGCAGTCACAGAGCATTCCACTGAACTAAATCCTGACTGTAGCAATACAATAAAGAATAAAGCATTACTAAAAAGCCAGATTTTGAAAATTATCACGCTTTAGCTCCATCTGCCTTTACTTCTTGAGCCTTTTGGAACTCTCTCCTGCTGGTTCTTTGTTTCCATAGAGCAAGTAAGTTTTTCAATATCCTTGCTTTTTTTTTAAGAAAAAGCCTCGTGCCCTAGTTACTTCTCAGTCCTCAGAAGCCTGGTATGAAAACGTCCTGTGGCTTCCCTTAGCACTCCTGTAATAATAGCAGGGTGTTTCACAGACATCGGTGAGTTGAGGCCCAATTTTTCACATCAGAGCTCTTATTTTGCAGCATTGTTTCCCATTTGCAGCTGAGAGCACCAAGCATGTCTGGAAGATATTTTAGGTGTCTCCAGCTAGGTAAACAGAAAGAGACAGGCTGCAGTCACTCACAAGAATTGTGGTGTCAGGGAATTCTGTGGCACTGGTCTTCATGACCAGTGCAGGAATAAAATTGTCCAAGTTGGCATTGTACGATTTCAGGCAACACAGATCTGTTATGACAGAAGATGAAGCTTGACATTCAGAAATCTGAACTGTATTCTTGCTTCCACAATGTGTTTGCTAGTGCTGATCCTTCTGTATTCGATTTTGCCAGTCTCTCGCTAACGCTGGAAGTAAGAGTGGCTGTAAGGCCCCAGTGCCCAGCCCATTCCAGTACCGAGCCCATGCTGGGATTTAGTATCAGTTTTAATCTACACCCAATCTTCAACAACCAAGGTCTTCATTTGGTTTCTCAGTTTTATCCCTGCTGACAGCCAGTTCTGTGGTCTTTGCCTTCCCCATCTTCTTTCTGGCTCACATTTCCCTATTTCCTTCCCATCCTCCAGCTTCCCCCTCTATCTGTCTGCTGTGGTGGTAGGCAACTGGGAGAAAGTGAGAACTCTCCTTTGGCTCAGAGCTCAGGCTAGCACTGGGAACACCGCTGCTTCTGTTACGCACTGCGGGAGCAAGCCAGGAACACAGCTCTCGTTTTAAGTGCTGCTGAGCCCTTGCCAGTTCTGGAGTTGAGCACGTCCATCCCTTCTTCAGGGAGTTCATCTGGTGTCGGCCCAGAATGCAGCTTAGCATCTACGAACAGCGGTCTCATGTTCACTTTGCAGCGGCCACAGTAGGAAATTCTGAGAATTAGCAAAGCATTTCTGTTGAAAGCTTTCCAAATTGCAGAAGTCAGGCCAATATAGGTATCAAGCATGGAAAATTTCAACTTGGTATAAGCAGCAGCAGCAGTAAATAGTCATCTGTGAACAAACAGTGATACTTGTGTACAAGCAATGGTGCTCACCACTCCAGCATTAGAGAGGGAACCATTTGACAACCGATTCAGAATGGTTTTGTGGAAAGAATGGATGCTCGTTGATTTGTTTCCCTGCTGTTGTGCACCCAAAGATGCTGCCTGCTGAAAGACCTGCGGTGAGCCAGGGAAGTACTGAAAAGTTCTGGTAAAGGAAGTGTGTATGTGCCCAGCCTGTACTCCTCCCTGGCACAGGGGTGCAGCGGAGTTTTGTCCCAGCTTTTCAACAGTAGAAAAAGGAAAAAATAGTAACCTGTTATGTATTTGTAAACTCTTCCCTGGAGCAAAACTTCTGTCATCTTCAGTGCAGGTGAGATTTTGCTTTGGACTTCATACACACATACAAAACTGCACCTGCGCTCTGGTTATGGCTAGCCCCAGGTGCTTCCAAGAAAGTTGCAAAAGCCTGCAACAGGCACTGGTGGGATGACTGGTCCCAAGGAATTTCCTTTAGTTATCACTGGACATTGGTGCTTGGTACAAAGCGTGAGGATTAATTATAGTCCTCCCAAAAATCATCCAATGGAAACTGAATTTGGACACTCCCTGTAGAGACAGTTGCACAGACTTCATGAAGGACTAACCATCCTTCACCATTTTTGTCCAAGGCTTTCATCAAGCTTAGCTTAGCCTGGGCTGAGCCACACCGGTTACTCATGTTGCTGTGTAATCCAGTGCATTCTCCTCCATTTCTTTTCCTGTTTCTCCACTGCCCCCTTTAACAGACAATAAGCTGCATGGCCAGATTTCTGCACTGGATTTCTGATCCCTTTTGGCGCAGGAAGAACTGACCATAGGAGACGACCATGTCTCCAAGGCCTGACAGAGACTGGGAATCTCTTTATCCGGGATCACCAGATCCTACTGCACTGCAGCAGCTGTCCTTTTGTTTCTTTGCATGATGGTCAAATTAGACTTGCTGGAAAATGCAGTAAGCAAAAGGGATATGAGGTTTATTTTATTAATAAAAAAATTTCACATATATCAGTGAATCAGATCTCATTTCTTACTTGATGTTCAGAGTACCCAGACATTTTGAAACACTGCTCCAATTTAGTGCATTTGCAGCCAAGAGGGAGCTACATACATCTGTGGATGATCTTCAGTATCCCAGTCTGAGCAAAAAAAGATGTAGAGGATGATTAGAATTAGTCTCCTCTGTGCAACTGCACCATCAAATTTTAGAAAGGTGGAAGTTCTGTAAAGCTGGCAGCCTGCATGAGAGGCAGTGTTTATCCCCTGGGTCAAAGACATGAATACGTGTTAATTAAATATAATGGTATCTGCTCTGGTTGTTTAAATACCTCTTTGTAAATTTTATGGCAGAGGCACCTTGAGACTTAAGAGGTTGCTATTGCTTAATTTTTCTTGCAGTTTGTGGTATTAAAGAAAATTTCTATCCTGGTTTCCAATTTTATTGTGTAAAAGATGCTTTTTCCATATTACTGTTCTAATTTCCTTTATTACACAGCTACATAAAAGACAGTCCTGAACCATGTTAGCTTCCAGTATGAAATTAAGGCTTGCTGTTTATTTTCAAAGCAATTAATGTGGGGGTATCTGGGCCTGACCGAGTCTTATCATCTCCACTCAGCTTGTTCCCAATGCATCACATATTTTTCAAGGTTTAACTGTTCGTGCTCCTTATGGCTCAATTTTCAACCGTATTTTTCAGCATCACTGTCCTTATTACTTACCAGGCACCTCTTGAAATACACAGGACAATATAAAAAGGATTCTTTACCCACACACAAGCATGCATGTACCAAGGACTTAAAATCTGGATCAGCAACAGCCAGAATTACTTGAAATAAAATCCTAACAAAAGTCTTGATGGGACACTCAAACCTGGTTAATCCAAAACACTTTGCAAACTATTTTTATTCAAATTAAAAAGACTCAGGTAAACAAAGTGATGGTACATACATGTTATAAACCTGGTTAGCAGCTTAACCTTCAGGAGTACAAGATCTAATGAAAAGCCAAGCATGGATTAACCAGGTCCGAAAACATATGCTGAAAAAAAAAAGTCACCAACATCAACGTTTTGTATTTTTACACAAACAGTAAATTTTCTCATGGAAGGGAAGGACTGAGGAAGAGAACAAATCATTATTAGTCACCTCCAACTGATTTATGAAAATACCGGTCCTAGATTAATCTGTTTTCCACTCTCACAGAAGCCAACCATTTCCCATACATACTTTTATTTTAATATGAAAGTTTTGTTCACGCCAGTACAATGAACGGCAGTGGAAAACAAATGAGGGCTTCAAATACCCACAAAGAGAGAGAAAGACAGACGGACATGTCTTTTTTTTTTTTTTTTTTTAAACCAGAGTCAGAAAACAGTTTCTTTTGCTGGTTTTGAATTCTAGACTGTAGCCATTATATCCTAAATTTTACTGCAATCATCGACTGAAATGCCTCCAATATACAGAGACATGATTTTGAAATAAATAAACAAAGCTTAAAATAATTGATTAGGGCCAGCCCAGTGGCTTAGTGGTAGTGCTCTGCACTGCCTTGCGGGAGGACCCAGGTTTCGTTTGCACTTCCAATCTCTTGCTCCTGGGCCGGAAAGAGCAGCGAAAGTAGTTTCAGCTGCTCGGGCAGGAGAGAGCCAGTGCTGCAAGTCTGCTCATCACTGACCTTCAGATAAATTAAACATCTGAGTTATACAGGCTCCAAAGGGAGTCCCATCCAGTCCTCAAAAGAAAATAAATAAAACAATAACTTAACTAAAATCCATCCCAGGTTCTTTGGTGTAATTTTTGTTAATGCTGAGAAGTAGGAGAATCTGGTGGTGTATTAGTACAATCATTGATAGTTCCAAATACTCAAAAACTAGGATTTGCTGCCTGATTCACTTCAACGTCCCGTCTTTGTGGCTAAAAATTGCAAAGCCTACAGTAATTTAATCACATTTTAAGATGATACTGTATATATGGGGGTGGTCTAAGACTATTCAGTTTCTACTTTCTTAAATAAAATTGATAATTTACAAAGGCCAGTAAAGAATTTCTGTACCACAGGGGTGCTACGTGTAGAGTTCAAAATTGTAATTTCCCTATATGTTGCTTAATTCCATTTTCTTCATGTCCATTGCACATCTGACCTAAAATGTCCTTAAGTGCCTATTTGTAATTATTTTCTGTGCAATGACTGGAGGATTGCAATAGGAGAGGGAGAGGAATTAGCCAGTAAAATTAAGTAACAGTTTATACTTGCACGTCACTTCCCTCATCAGTATTAATTACATCAGCAAAACAAAACCCAAGATATCCAGTATTTGAAGAAAAATATTTAACCTTCTGCCAAATATACTGAAATGAAAGTGTTCTGTACTATTAGACTTTAAAAAACATTTCCACACGATGAACATCTCTAGCAGTAAGATAAAGTGTATCAGTAAATCAGTTCTTTTGGACTGAGTTGCAGTGACCACGTTCCTGCCAACAATATTTGCAAATTAATAGAGCTTTCCCAGTTACTTAATGCAATCCAGAAGTATTAATTCTTTTTTCTAAAATTAAATACATTAAAGGATTTACCTTTAAACAAATACCTTTGCAGTCCAAAAGGTTGGTTAGTTACGAGGACAGATAAGTCTTTAGCAGAAGGCAGCCACGACCCTGAAATTTGGCAAGAAGAGTCTATACCTACCTTACTTAACTTAAAAAAAAATCAAACCAAAGCAAAACAAAAAACCCCCAAACTCTCTGAAGGCTGCAATGCAAGTACTCTATTTCTCCAACATACTCACTATGCTGAACTTACACATACCGTACAGTAGTATTTTACTTTAAAGTTAATTTAAGTGTCAAATTTTGCATTGCAAAACTTTCATTAAGGTGAATCAATACACTTAAAGAAAGCATATAAAAATGTCTTACAATGCCCAATCATTAACAGAACATATGTGAATTTAAAAACATCATGTTACTTCACTAACAAAACAATTCAACTTTTCTTCTCTAACTTACCTTTCAAGACCTGAACTGGTTCGAAGTTCTGCATGCCTCTCCCACATGCAGACAGAATTGCTTAGGGAGGAAGCTTCCCCTTCCCACTGCTTGGTGTTAGGGACATCACAGAACCCCCAGCACAGGTCACGGTAGATGAAACATTTCACCTTCTAAGCACATGCCAGCACATGTATTCTGTTACTGATTTAGGATCGCAACGGCCTTGGCTACACAATTAACTGGACAGGACTGGACAACATTAGTGGTCAAGACACCCTTGTCCTGTCCACACTAGCACTTCCACGATTGCTGTGGCCCACTCAGCTGCCTCAGTATTGACTTGAAATGTCATTTTTCCCTAGCGTCAATGCACATCTTACCTTTAGCTTCTTTTAAGATATCCTCCCTGTTCACATCCAAGCAAGATTTCTGCTGGAAGTGGCTAGCACACACAAGCACATGTACACACATTCTTCTAAGATGTAAACTATGACTAATTTCACATTCCACTGTATCAATCTGTAAATACTTTGTTTTCTTTTTTCTTCTTTTATATAAAAACAATGGCATCCGATTCTCAGCAATAAAGTATAAGAAAGATGAATCCTTGACTACACTTAACCAATTATGAAATCGCCTTTCAAACAAAGGAAACATATGCAAAAATCCGTGTATTTGATAAAGTCAACTTAATATAACAAAAAGTGAAATATGCTTATTAAAAGTGTCCTTATATAAAAATGGTCTTGCAATGTACAGTAAAATGCAATACAAATTATTGTTGGTTATCTCTTCCCACCCAGTAACTAAAACAGCTATTGTTCCACAAAACTCCTTATATGCCGGTATCAAAGAAAGAAGCAATTATGCGACTAAACATTTTCTATGTTGTATGCCTGACGGATATTAAGGGTGTCTCGTAGCATCAAGTCTCGCAGACGCCATAATGCATCAGCCATTGTGGTATGAGCCCCTTTACTTTTCAACCAGTGTGAAGGGAGTCGGCTCTCTTGTTCTTTTGATAAGTGGACATCTCGTCTTCGTGCTGGAAGGTCAAGAAATGGTCCAATTATCTACTGGCTTTCATATTTACCACAATTTTTCTAGAAAAAGCTGAATGTAATTCTACAGTATAACTTTTACTCCTAGTATTTAAGCCCATACAATTGATTCTTAGATTTATACAACATCAATGGAATTAGCCTACTGATAACATATATATTCCCATTCTGTTGATTTGTTTTTAATAATTACTTGCATGTGTACATTTTATTAAGTAAGCAGATTTATTTAGCATTTTTCATAAAAGCAAAAGATATTAATGGTTACGAAGAAGTGTGTTCTGTCTGGAAACATTCCACTCTATCAAAAAGCCTTACCTGCAAGGGTCTGGTCCCACTTGCTAATACTATTTGATTCAGCACTAAGCCCCTCAATATATTTCAGATACGCTTCAGAATGAAGAAGCCTCTGTGTCTTTGGTGGAGGGGAGACGAACATGGGAGTTGTGGGCTGCTGCATAACTGGCTGACTTGCTGGGCTCTGGCCGGGATACGGAGGCGGTGCCTGCTGTCCCGGTGGGCCAAGGATTCCTATCTGCAATGACAAAGTAATGGAGAGATCACATTTCGGGGAATTGCAGGGAAGCCCGTTCACATGTGTGCATCAGGTCATCCTCATACAATGGAGCTTCAAAACAGGTTATGAGCAAAGGCATAAGAAAACTTCCCTGGAGGACACCCACTTCAGCCAGGGCTATCTACTGGGGTCAGTGAGATGCACAGAGAGAAGTGCAAACAAACCATATTCATATTTAACAGACAACATTGTTCATATTTCTAATCTATGTAAACATACTCTGATACTATCACCATTTCTCCTCTCTCCTGTTAAACTTAATTACTCCTTTTGCCTCCTTTTTATTTCATGCTTTCTCTAATTTGATCAGAAACTGTGTGGTCTGTGAAGTGTGGGGTTTATATCTAAAACATCTAATCCAAATTGACCCTGAACCTTGGACGACTGGGATACTTCCACAGAATAAATGCTAATCACTGTCAGGCAAAAATCGCAGGCACACAAAAAACCCCCACAGTCACACAGAAGAATTCCCACCATTGTGATTAAGTAGCAGTACTGAGAACTCTTAGCAGAGATATCCTGTGGTCTGGAATAACTCAAGTGTCATGACATATACACTTCACTACTTTCTCACTCAACTTCTGGTTTTCTTTACACCCTCTAGCCAAAATCACACTTCTCTTTATGATGCAAAAATTTAGTCAATAAAATTGGAAATGTGCTGAATAATTAATCTGTGTTAATCTCTGAGAAGAAACATCTGATCATCACTGTTATCCAAACTCACAAATTCTAAACTGCCAATGAACATCTGCTTCATCAGTTCGTGAAATACAGGAGCAAACAAAACAGTTTTTACCCACTCATCAACAGCTGAGAAAGTGGGCAGCATCCTCTCTGCATCACTGAAGCATGCAAAACCTAAATTACCAGCAGTTTAACAGTGTATTGAAATGACTCGTCTTTAGTAGAAGGAAAACAAAACAAAACACTGTCTTGCTTACACTGCAGAAGTTATCCCACTGGACAGGACCTAATTAGTCTAATAACAATTCAACCAACAAATACCGACATACACTTTGAGTGTAAGATATTAACTGGTTCTAAATACATCGGTGTACATTTCATTTATGCTGTCCCTGGGCTATATGCACCCCTACAGGTTATAAGTGAGATACTGTCCTGGCTTCAGCTGGGATAGAGTTAATTGTCTTCCTAGTAGCTGGTACAGTGCTATGTTTTTGAGTTAGCTATGAGAAGAATGTTGATAACACTGATGTTTTCAGTTGTTGCTAAGTAACATTTAGTCTAAAGGATTTTTCAGCTTCTGATGCCCAAGAAGTTGGCACAGGACACAGCCAGGGCAGCTGACCCAAATTGGCCAACGGGGTATTCCATACCATGTGACGTCATATCTAGTATAGAAACTGGGAGGAGTGGCGGTGGGGGGAATCGCCGCTGGGGACTAACTGAGTGTCGATCGGCGGGTGGTGAGCAATTGCATTGTGCATCACTTGTATATTCTAATCCTTTTATTATTACTATTGTCATTTTATTAGTGTTATCATTATCATTATTAGTTTCTTCTGTTCTATTAAACCGTTCTTATCTCAACCCACAAGTTTTACTTCTTTTCCTGATTTTCTCCCCCATCCCACTGCAGGGGGGAGGGGAGTGAGTGAGCAGCTGCGTGGTGCTTAGTTGCTGACTGGAGTTAAACCACAACAGACGTTGTTCAAATGCTAATTCAGAGCCCTAGAACCTCATAAATAATGCAAAAATTACTCACCTGCTGTCCAAAAGGACTTGCTCCGGGTGCTGGAGTGCCTACCATGGGGGACACATTTTGGCCTATAACACCTATATTCCAAAATATAAAATAATTGGTCTTATTTCAGAGCAGTAACAAATACCTCTTTTGTCTTCTTTAGTAAGAATTTATACTTTGATATCATTGCTCACAGTTATTTTAAGCAGATGTATGACATTCAAATATCCCCCTCTCCCCCAGTAAAAACATTTCAGAAGATTCTGAATGAAAAAAAAAAAAAAGCCAACATGACAACTACCCCACCAAACATCGATATGTGGCCTGTTGAATTAATTTAATTAAATAAATGCAAAGTGAATAATTTTTGGTTTTCAGGTTTTTTTGATGTTACTTAGTCATTGCCTGACTAAATCTTTTCATTTATAATATATGCCTTTGGCTTGACAGGATCTTCCTGAAATCCTGTAAGAAAGGAAATGCTGATTTGCTTTAGCAACATTTAACATTTCCTTGTGTTCGGTTTTATAAAATACATTCACAGCAGGAGCAAATTGAAGCCATTGCACAAATTCTGTTAGATCTCAATAACATAAAACGTAACTTGCAGGTTAAGCTTTAATAGTCTTACATATAAGACCGATGAACATTTGGAATAAATTTCAAAAAAATAAAAACTGTTAGTTTTTCTCAAACATATTGAGACTTTTCGCTATAGCAGAGCACAGCAGAAAACACCCATGTCAGTCTTACATACAAAAATCTATAAATCTATGTAAGAGTCATGCAGTTCCTGATATTTCACATACAGATGCTTTTGTCTGAAAAGTTGTGTGTGCTGCTGCATTTCCTTCTGTTTATGCCACTTCTCATATTCATTCATTGAAAAAGCTGCAAATTAACTGTGCTCTTCCTAAGGGTTTAATTTGCATGCAGGTTTCTGTATCAGTGATCAAAAGATGTGCCACAGCATTTTGCACACTAAAGCGTATTTTGAATGCCTTTTCCACTTGATCACAGCCCCCATTTTAAATGCATCTGTACTAACAGCAAGTCAGAAGTTGGGAAAAACGTTGATAACACAAGTTGTGGCATAGATTTTTTTTGGTATAAAGCAAAGAGGTCTGGAGGAGGGCACCCCCATCTTTCCAGCATCAGAGCATGGCTTCACCCTTAGCCCACCCAGCCTCATTTAGCACCACTTCACATGTGGTCCTCCATTCCCAGGCATTGTTTTTTCCCTAATCCATATCCTCTCTGTTTTAAACATCATACACGCAGCCCACTTCTCCAGCTGGAAAAACCCTTCAAAGAAATGCATTGTCCTGGATTCGCCTCCCAAACATTTTTGTATGTTGCTGATGTGTGCTAAATGTCACTGCCTTGGTGAGTTGGGGACAGGCTCACAGACACACAGCTATTTTCCTACTCCCTCTGCATGACATTACGGTGAATCATACACACCAGCAAAGCTGCAAGCTGCACACCTAATGGATTTTTTTTAAAAAAAAAGCAAACAAACAAATGAAAAAAAAACCAACCAAACCAATTTACATACAGATAGTCTTAACAGAGCTTCTGATAAACACAGTTGCAAGTGGGGTAAGGAGAGGCAAATGAGACCACTTTTGTCCACAGCTTGTTTAACTGCTGAACATATGGGATGCACATCTTTTAAACAGACACATGAGTTATCAGAGGTAAAAATGGAAAGAATCCACAGAAAACAGGATGAGAGGGCAGATGAACATTTTTCCCCATAATGGGTACTTGTTAATGGGATTAACACTGGAAAAATGCTTATGCTTCATTCAGCCTCATTTTACATCAAAAGTGTGTAAAAAAAAAAAAAAGCAAACGTGTAGTAGATATGCTCTCAAAAATCGATTCAAAATTTGGCCACAACAGTATACTGAGTTCACCTCATCACCCAGTATTTCCAGTTATTATTCTACCAACAATGTTTAATCTGAACACTGTTTTATAATAACATATGTCAGTGCTCCAATGGCCAAGGGGTCTTACATGACCAGGTTCATTTAAGGGTAGTCTGACTACTGATTAACATACTGAAAAAAGAATTCAATAAGGAGTGAGAGCAATAAATTTCATTTATAAGCCCACTTTAAATAAGAAAAGGAGGAGTGGGAGGACACTATTCAAATGACATAAGAATATGAATAGATTGATTTCAGCTTTTCAGACCTCTGATAAACTCAAGCACAATTGTCAAGTTTTTTGGCTGGAGCAAAACTACTGCTGGAGCAGCATCACATTTCTCCAGTAACCTTTCCCTGCCAGTTTACTGGACATGCTGCTCTGTCAATGTTTTGCATGTATCTCATATATTCAGCAGTGCACTGTGTGCGCTGCAGCTAAACAAACCTGCAATGTTCAGAAACAAAAGCAATGACCAAAACAAGCTGCAGATAATTTCTGTTACAACTGGTTAAACGGCAAGTACATGAAAATGAAACAAGGAGCGAATGAGGATGACATTCTTACCGGGTGGTGGGATGCCTGGGATGCCTGGCATACCTGGCGGAAGTTGGTGGGGTGGGGGCACCCCTGGGTGAAGTGGCTGCATGCTGCCCATGCTAACAATGCCATCAACTGGGCCCTGCAAAGGTGGCAGCACCGGTGGATAGCCACTTATCATGCCTTGAAGGACACAACAAATTTCAAACATGCATCAATAACATGCAATATGATCTACACAGTAAGACATGCACTATCCACAAAATAAATAAAAAAAAAAAGCACCTTTAGTACAGCAAGACAATACTACAATTAGTATTCTTGCAAAAATGAACAAAAATTAAAAATAAAGTTATAAATACAAAACACTATTCTTTTGATGAATTAGTATTTAGTGTATTTGTATGTTTCTCATGGGGCAATAAATGCTGAATATTCAGATATGTTAACACAAGGAATAAATTCAGCCACAATTAAATGTTACTAATGCAAGCAATTTTAATACAGCTTAAAGCTCTGCCATCTGCATACAGATTACAAACACAACACTAACTACACAAGCTTCACGTATGGCCCTGCTACATGGGCTAGCTCAGAGACCAAACCCAACTGGAACAAAAATAAAAACCTATACATTTTTCTGCAGCGTATATGCAAAATTACACACACAAAAGCCCTACAACATTCGCATACTTAAAACTAACGGCAGTGACAGGTGATTTTGATTAAACCATCTCCAGTATGAACTAAGGAAGTAACGCAAATTTTAAACCTGACAGCACAGGATGTGCTGGGCTGCAGCGGACTTACACTCACAGCACTAGACCGAAGTAAAAGGACTTAAAAGGAGCACCTGCAGTTCCTCACAGAATTTCAGTGTCTTCAAGGTGTCTTTATAGGAAAATCAATGATACAATGAAGACAGTATTGTGCTGCTGCTCATAAACTTAGTTTTCTGCATGTGAGGGAAGACAATTTGGAGCTTATTCTGGTTTCAGCTCAGGTTTGCTTCTATCCATGAGGCGAACCTACACAATATAACTGCACTATGTTTATTAGGTCCTGGAATGTAACTTGCTTGTCCCTTGCCTGTTTCCTAGGCTTTTTAATTTAAATGGATGTGTTGTCAGGTAACCAAGGAAGGGGGTTGGAAAGACAATGAAAAGATGACAGAGGACAGAAGCAGGTCTAGAGAGATGAGGTAAGTTTAGAAATGCAAAATTGCTGGGGCTTCTATAGTCTGTTCCAAGAAACCACCTACTGAGTCTTTGCCACACTCCCAGTAACTCATAAAAGAAACTTTCAGAACAAGGATTTCTGGAATAAGACTGACCAAAAACTCACACCAGCTCTGACTGAAAACAAAACTGTCACAAGCTCAGGATCAAAACAGATCAAGTAGCTCCAAAATACAAGCTCAATTTGTCACTTCCTCAGGAAGAGTTACAAAGGTGAGAAACCTGAAATTCCAAAAGCTTTACATGGATCAAACAATGAGAAAATAAAGAACTGATCTCCCTCAAACTTCCATTTTCCACAGGACACCTAGACTGACACTTATTAAATAGGTCTTAAGTCCCCATTTCAAATAACTAGAACCTCATCTGTACCTCTTTATTAATGTAGTGAAATCCATATTTCTAATGGAAAAAGTAAAAGAAGAAAAACAAAAAGCATCCCTAGAATAAAGGGCTTTCACTGTAGCTACTGTCTACTTCCAGTGCACTCTGAGCTGCAATCACATCTTCAATGCATTTACATACATTTCTGAAGCTTTAAAACAAACCAACCAACCAAAAATCCTCCAATGAAACAAACCCATATTTATCAATCATGAAAGCTCATTTCTACATTTCCAAATAAAATACTCACTCAAAAACTGGCTGAATTAATAAAGTTATCATCAAATCCCCATGAGAAGACAGTTCTTGTAGCTCATCACAAGGTTCTAAGAGCAGCGACTTTCATACCCCATGTATGAGTTACCACTTTGGTTTTAAACTAGTAAACATGGGCAAACTATTTCCAGCTCCCACAGCTATGATTTATGATGTCTCTCAAATTACTTTTTCCCCCATTTTTACTATAACAATGTAAGATTAAATAAACTTTTGTAATGCCCGAATTTACAAGAAACTAGAGCACTGCACACTAAGAGAAATGCATCTTAGAAGGCATCCAGATTTCTTGGACCCGTGGGTCATAAAGAAGTTCTATGAACTTCTGTGGAGAATTTCTCTGAACTAGAGAAAAGCAATTAAATGATTGAGGAGGATGTGAAAGAGGTCTCAACAGAATAAGATACTTCTAAGTAAGACTTGTGGAAACCAAAAGATGAAAGACTGTGTTTTTCAAATGGGCCATAAAAATAGAGAGAGTTTAAAAAGATCCACTTGATCATCTACTTTAAGGAAGTATTTCACAATGCCAAAGTGAAGAGATTTGAATGTCTAACTGCTTGAATAAGATGATGGTCTTAAATACAGGTTTGCTTTTGAGGAGGTTGCCACAGGAAGTAAGTTAGCACGTGTAGTTTGCTGAATGCACATTTTTGGAAAAGTTTTAAGAAAGTGTTAATAATAAGTATTAATGCTCGCCTACACCTACCTCCAAAAAAATTGGAAATGTGACTCAATGACAAAAAAACAAGAACCAAACCAAGAAAACACAACCACAAGAGGATGACATTTCTTCATATTCTAGATTGAAGTAGGTTACTCACAAAAGAGATCACTGCAGAACTCTTTTTTTTTTTCTTTTCTTAATATATGCACAAGTATGTGTACACACACACAAACACACACCAACTGCAAACAGTTCAGAGGAAAATTATCAAGAACAAAGTGAAAAAAACAAAAGAAAAATGCAACTCAGCGTAAACAAATGCTTTGTAATCGGGAGACCATGAACCAAATAAGGAATGTGCCTTCAGTTTAAACATCGATACAGCCTATTTACTGAAAAGGGATTTAGAGATCGTGATGAAAAATGCTTCAGGCTCTCAGCTCTAAATATGGCCACAGCCTGTGAGACGGGAAAGAAAAAGAAAAATGACAAAAGAATAAATGGAATAATTGGAATGCCTTAAGGGAAAGTTAAAAAAACCCCAAAACTCCAACCAAAAACCCTCCAGATACTAATTTTTACCTACTTGGCACTATTTTGACATTGACTGAAGTAATCTAATTATTTTGATTAGAAATGGGAGAAGGAAAACAACCTATCAGGTCATACCTAATTCATTTTCTCACCAGCGTATGGCTGACTCCCATACAAGAATCTCCAGTGGACAACATTGTTTTCAGATCTGATCCTGAAGATACTTACTCTGAGCATATTCCCTATGAACTCAAGTCAGATTACAACTGGTAACAAGCACAACACCCAGCAACAGGGACCTTGTGGAAGAGTTTTCCAAGCTCAGCTCTATTCTGAAAAATCACCTGAGAAAACCAGCAATGTTGGCATTTCGTATTTTTTTCTGCAATGGCTCTAGATCCTAGTCTGCTCTGCTTACCAGTGTCTAATCAGCAATTCTGTAAAGCTTTTGCTTGGATTTAAAATCTGGTTTGGATTCTGTTTGCCTCTCACCTTCCTGACAACAAAAAAAAATATAATAATAATTTGCCTCCTACTTCATCACTTCCACTAATGCTGCATGCACTAGAAGAGTATTTAGCTTGCTCCCCTCCTGCCATAGCAAGGCTAAACATGAACTCTCAAAGTAGAGTGAATAAACACGACTGCACACAAACAGAACAGGACTACCGCACAAGGAGGACCCTTTTCCCCCTGCATTTTCAACAGGCTATTCACTATTGGAGCAAGTAACGTGGGACTACCAGGCTACTGCTGCGGTTATGTATATTCATTATGAAGAAAGACTGAAGAGGTTGAGCTTTTTCTTCCGTAAGAACAAAGTGACCCAAGAGAGTGTTCAGAGTTATGAAGGGGATTGATATAGTGGATGAGGAAAAAATGGTCATAGCTCCTACGTTTTACCTGCAACGGGTGTCAACTGCTGATTGAGCATTCCCATTGGTGTTGGTGGCGGCACCACCCCCATAAGAGCCCCGACAGGAGTGCCTGCCCGGGGGGAGGAATTCTGCTGCTGTGCTGCTCGCTCTCTCTCCTGCTGCTCAGCAACTTTAGCTGCCCGCTCTGTAAAAGTATTTTAGATTTTCAGTTCTGTTTTGTAACCCAGAATTTCAAAATATTATCTGTTCATTAAAAAGGACTAGTCAAACACTGGCATAGTTTAGTCAAATATAAAGTAGAACAGATGAATCTTTTTATACAGCATATGATTTGATTTCATGTGGCTGCAGCTAAGACTTTTAGAGAACCTTTCATGAAAAATATTCCACAAAGTTTTATCTCTTTCTAAAAAAAAAATAAATAAAAAAATAAATAATAAAATAAAAATTTAAAAAGTCAAAGAACAAATTTGATAATAACACCAGTGTTACCAACATGAAGCAGCAGTTCAGCACTAGGCTCGGTCCACACTAGGAGAACATGGCAAAACGTTCCCTCTTTTGACACCACTGGCTCAGCTAAACCAGTTGCAGCCAAGGCTGGCAGCTTTCACATAGATCCACTACTAGCTGCTGCGGGAATTTTAAGCACCATGTCTACCAGACGTGCCCTGAAGTAAGAAGCAAATAGCAGATAACAGTGCCAGCCGGTAGCCCGTTTATTCTTGGGCTCCCCTCATATTTTACTACTGATGCAGCTGAAAAGTGATGGCAAAGTCGGGAAGCATTTGCAAAGTTTCCCTAGTGTAGATAGGTCCTTAGTGTTTGGAACATAACAAGCAGCAGTTTGATGAACCAAAAATATTCTTCTCTTCTCTGCCTCTTTCTGTAATTTTCCCCATTTAGTCCCCTTTGAGCTTTTTTTTTTTTTTTTTTTTTTTTTTTTTGCTGAAGATGTCTAACTCACATTGTGCTGCTCACTGGAGGTCATGTGTGTCCTTTGTACGATGAATCTGGTCATTATCTCAATCAAGTTTCTCACTGTGACTGCAAGAACAAAAGATCTACTGCAAGGGAATCTGACCAGAGGACAATTTTATATTAAGGGAAGGGCAAAGGGTCATGGGAAGAAGAAAGAAAAAAAACCAAAACCCAAGCAAACAAAAAAAGGAGATATACTGAATGCCCACTCAAGGTGCTTTGGGGGCATGCAAGTTGCCGATTTGTTTACTCTGAACACTGTATCTGACTGACGCAATAAGGAACAACAAAGAATAAATGAATGCAGCATACATCTCCAGCAAATTTTAATAACAGTGAATGCAGGGCTAGAAGTTGTCTTGCAGTTGGTGAAAGATGAAAACTGCCACTAAAACAGCAACCAAAGTCCTCTGTCAAACAAAAGCTAAGAAGGATTTCATCAAGGAGATTAAGTTATGCATCCTGCTAATGTTACTCGTTTTGTCTAGTATACAACTTTGAACATCTATCATGTGTTTGTCCCCTGTAGAACCTGTTCGTGCAGCTTCTAGCACTACTTCCATACACTAAAAGACCAGTTTCATTTCCAAAAGCATTTCCTTCCTCCTTTTCACTTCTGTCATTTCAGGAAGAGATGACGACGCACAGAAACTCCTAAATTTACTACAGGGAACTTATACATGATTGAGCACAAAATACACAAGACATTCAAAGCTAGATCCTGAAGCAGAAAAATGAAATAATCCTCTTCAGAGCAGAGCAAGCATTTGGGCAAAAGATGAAGTAGCTGTTCTGACTCTCACCTACTTTTGGCCAGCCAAAAAAAATGGTCAGACAAAAGCAAAAGTTCTGGAGACACTCTGATGAATGAAGAATTACTGTTAAGTGTTCAGCTTTATCAGACTTCAGAGTGCTGAGCTTTGAAGAAGGACCTGACATAGCACAGTACTTGAGTTTTACCTAGCCTCTATCCATGCCATGACTGCCATGGAACTAACAGATGAAAGAACACTGCCAAAGTGAACTGTAGCAGGTGTCTAAAAGTTCGGCCTTGCATATTCACCTGAATACTCAACACTAAACCTAAATCGTTTAGGCCAGGACTTAAGATCAAACAACATTTCCAACACATCTCAAGAGACAGGAAAGAGACCTTCTGCTTTGAACAGAGCTTTGCCTTAAAACAGGTCTTTACCTCAATCACATGCATTATTTTATTTTATTTTGAGGAGCTTTCGCAGTGTAGTTAGCCATGCAGGCGTTTCCAACACAGCCTATTCTTTGCTCAACTATTGCTAAAAAAATAACTATTACCCTGCACATGAAATTTTCAGCAGGTCAAAATGGATCTAAAATGCAAACTACTTTTCACCAGAACATGGAAAGGCACTTTTTCACTGAGATGTCAAACCATGCCTGTTCCCTTCTCCCTGGTGCACATCCACACTAGAAAGCATATGAATTTTGACTTGTCACAGTGGAAGGAGAGGAGTTTCTCTCCTTTCACACATGGTAAGCAAACACAGTTTGGACGCTTTGTAACCCCATCCCAACCCCTCAAAACCAAATGAAAGCAAGTCTAGTTCCGGGCAGACACCAAGCCAGAGAAACTGCAGCCCAAAACCCAAAAGCTTTGGCAAATTTTAATTAAGAGGATTAAAATGGAAGCACATAGGGCACCATTAACACAGTGGACAGACATTGTTGCTACCGTTACATTACAGCTATGTCTTCCTGCAGAAGTGCAAGACATCAAGCTGCTCTAAGCTAGGAAGTGATGACATGCTAGCCATCTTACTGCTTAAGAATTAGGCTGTAAGGAGGGATCTGTCAATAAAAAGATACCATGTGCACCTAGAAGGCTGTAAAAGGCAACTACAACAACAAAAAAAGGCCATAGTACTTTCACAAAGAAAGAGCATTACCATTTCCCTTCACAGCATTTGCAAAGAAAACTTGCACATAGCCGAGTTGTGCTGTATCACTCTCCAGAATTGCAAAGAGGTACTACTGCAAATTCAGAAAGGACTGAGGCGGCTGAGAGTGGAAAGTGATAGCATGCAAACTTCTAGTTTGAAGATCAAAGGTGCCTTTAAGTTATGAGTATGCAGAAAACCTATCAAATCTCATTTTTAAAGAAGCAAAGTTATAACTTAATTGGGCAATAACTTTCCAGGGTGTTGAAACTTTCCTTTCCAAAATAGTATTTTCTTCCAATAAAACTGCAACAGTTGCTTAAAAGTATCATTTTCATATTGGAAGTGTTGACACATTATTAACTAGAGCAGTAACTACGGATGTTAAGCCAATATATTTGGCTTGGGTAAGGGCCTGCTATTAAGGATCAATTGTATTTTATGTTAATCGAATAAAGTTGAAACACAATGACCAATATCAGAAGGAAGGGAAGGGAGGGAAGGAAGAGAGAGCGAGGTGGGGGGGGGGGGGCGGGGGGGAAGAGAAAGTGAGGGGGGGGGAAGAGAAAGCAAGGAGGAGAGGAAGAGAAAGAGACAAGGAGAGAGGTCTAAGGTATCTCATGCCTATGAAATATTCCTAGGCTTACTTCAGGATATGAAATCTCTCAACAAAGTCAGTTACAACAGTTGATTAATACTGTGACTGAACAACAGGGCATATTTACAGTATCATAACAGATTCTGTATCCTTGATTTTATTCTACCAAAGTTTTTTAGGACACTAAGTACTGTTAATCAAAGAACTTTTTCCCGCTCCGCTGTAAGCCTTCTTACCTGCCCACTACAGCTCTGAAGAGCTTCTTGTCCAAAATTTCCCCCCCAGTCCTCCTTTAAGGAAACTTTCACAAACCATTTTTCCAACTGACTTCCAGCCCAGGGGCTTCCCAATTTTGTCCCCATTTTCTTGGTCTTTGTTCATTTGGTTATTTGTGGCAAAGACATTTAAATTATCAGTTGTGCACTGCATAACTTAAACATGCGCTTTGCTCCTCTTCAGTCATCTCTCAATATGAACTTCTTTTTAAGGTACGTCCAGAACACAAACATAAATATCTTCTTTTATTAAACCTGTCATCTGAATAACAGTAGTGAACGTGTTGAGAAAGAAAAAAAAGCAGAAAAGAGTTTAGCATCTTAGTTTTTATTTACCTTCATATTCTGCTTTCTTTGTTGCTTCCAAGTTTCTCCATTCAGTTCCTACAAGCCTGCTGAGCTCTCCAAAGGAGTAGTCTGGGTGCTGAGCTTTAATCACAGCTCTCATCTCGCTGCTAAATAAGATGTACCCACTCATGTTGATCTTCCTTTTTGATCCTTCCTTCTTGGTGCTGCCCTTAACAGACTTGGGAGTGGACTGTGAGAAAAAGCAGTTATGACCACAAGTGTACAAAAGAGAAGCTTCTCGACGTACAAAATTCAAAGCTGTAAGAAACAGTATTTTAAAATATTCCCGTATTTCTCTTGAACATATTTGCACAAGGACCATCCAGCCTTAGAGCCCCTAAAGAGAGACTGCATCTAGTGATGCACACACTTATGAAAAGTACATAGGCAAAAAAACCCCAGCCAAACAAAAAAAACCCCACAATATTCTGATGCTTTTCAACCCTTCCACACATAATACCACCTTTATAATTGAGGCTTCAAAAAATTCTCTGCAAGACAACACAAAATGCTTACTATTAGCTAAAATAATTTCAAACTGAACGAGAGGACTAAGGAGGCTGAGTAGCAAATAAGTGACTCTCTGGAAGGCTAGAAGAGAATAAAAGTAATTGTGTTATGTCACAGATTTGATCCATTATGTTGTTCAGAAATACTGCCAACACAAGTTGAGTAAAACATTTTATTTACCATTGCACATATTAGGGAAATGCTTCCCCATTTCATCCTTGGCCTTTGCAACCCCTACTCCCCTGGCTCCACCTTCCACTCTTCTCATCCCTAAATACTCTTTATTTTGCCTGCCAGACTTCCCCTTCTCTCTAGTGTTCACCTTTCATTACATAAGTAGGCATTTCTCCCTGAAAAACCCAAAGCCCAGTTTTACTGATCACTGTTTACCTGCACAACAGGTTCACATCACATTCTTATGTTGATGGATGTGCTGGTTTTGGCTGGGATAGAGTTAATTTTCTTCATAGTCGCTAGCATGGGGCTAAGCAGGCTGGGGGGGCACAAGGACTTGGGAGGGGACACAGCTGGGACAGCTGACCCCAACTGACCACAGCAATATTCTAGACCATATGACATCATGCTCTGCTGGGGGAAGAAGAAGGGGGGACATTGGGAGTTATGGCATTTTGTCTTCCCAAGTAATGGTTACGCGTGATGGAGCCCTGCTTTGCGGGCGATGGCTGAATGCCATCTTCTCACAATCCTGAACATTACGAATTTCTCCCATCTTGAAAAGTGTAATTGTTTCCAAATACCTGGTGGGGAAAAAAAGGAAAGAAAAATATACGCAACTGTTTTCTTCCTATCCTGAAATTCTGGCCACTTTACTAACTCCTTGTGGCAGTACACTCCCCGCCCCCAGTCAGAAATAAAACTTCTCTAGGCAGGGAGAAGAGGAAAAAAACCCTAAACCCTGGAGGCTGCAGGTTGAAATTTGAACTGGCCAATCAAGATGTGCCAGGTACACTGAGGTGACCTTCCTGGCCAACAGGGATTAAAATGACCACAGATCAGATTCGACAAGGGTATAAATGGGGTCCTGCCGGAGGACATGCACGTCTGCAGTCGGGGACTCCCACTTGGGTCGGAGCACCGCCCGAGGTAACCCCTCAAAGGAGAGAGCCCTCATCTTTTAGGTGAGTGATATGCACATTTTGAGTCATCACTTTTGAATCTTAAGGATTCTTAAGTCAGCTGTGTAGTACTAATTCCCCTTACATCACTGAGCCTGTAGTTCACTCCTGTTACCGGAGTTCTAACTTTGCTACTTAAGAATAAATCTGACTTTTAACACCTGTTGGGTTTGAGTGTGCGTGCATCCGTAACACTCCTTCTACTTGCCATTTTGATCCTGCAGTTCAATACTCTTCTCTCAGCTAAAAACAAAGCTCCAGCAATACCAAGATGCCTAAAAAGTCCTGCTCATCAATTTAAGCCAGGCACTGGATAAACTGAGGCATACTTGTATGTTACTTCAAACTTCACTGTATTAATTTTCAAATGGCAATCCATCCTTAATGTTTTCATTATGAACCTAAAGACAACACTTGTCTATTTGGGAAGAAGTCTTCTAAGTTTGTCTCTAAGATGGAGGAAGTGAAGAAAAGTCCACACAGGTTTTGGGATGACACACAGGGCACATACAACTCATAATGGCTTTTCAGGCAAGCCCACACTGACAGATGCAGAGTTCTCAATTCATAAACAGGAAAATCTAATGATATATGTGGCCTCTTAGACATCTGCACTTAGATAGCTACAAGTTTATCAGCTGGTTTTGCCTCTACAGTGTTTGCAACAGTTTTCGATAACAGTAATCTAATGTAAAAGCCTACCCATCAGTTTGGGAGGGCAAATAGGACTTTGAGAAACTGTAAGAATTCTGAATTTGGTTCTTGTATTCTCCGTTCTTTTACATCTCCGATACAACCATTTGTAAATGGACAGAATCTTTTCTATTTGAGTTGGGTAACTGCATATTCAGTTTTAAATGTGTTAAGAGAAGAAATAAACCAGGACACGTTTTATTCCTTTTCTCAGCCACATTGCTGAAGCAAAAAATGAAGTTGCGCATCTTTTTCTTTTTTAGGTTTGACTTGATTCACAGCAAATTACAGCAGGAGAGCATCATCCACCTATCTGTCAAGCCCCACAATACCACGTATTCACTTGTCTTGACTCCTTTTACCCTTAGACGTAGTAAGAGTTTCTTTGTTATCGGTTAAAAAAAAAAAAGTTTAAAAGGTCTGGGGTTTAATAGTTATTAAATAAAATTCCATACATTTAAGAGAACATGAAGCAAACAAATGCTTTTTACCTAGGAGCTGTGTTTAAAAAGACACTTTTCATTTGGGACATAAATAGAACAGATTATCTGAAGAAGAAAGTTTATTTCTGTCCTATACGTTAGTTACCTCTCTACCAGTTAAATTGTGCTCTGAATGCCAGCTCAGACACAACATGCCTTTTCTTTCCAAATCAGCAGCTTGAGGAATATGCCAGGGCACTTGTGTATCACCATTCACTTCTTAGCATACATTACTATTGATCCTTTTCAGCTTTCCTTATTTGCTGGGGTTTTGGGGTTTTTTTTTGGTTTGGTTTTCTTCACTTCAAGTTCTAGACTTCAGAGTTCACATCTGTCTAAAGGTATATACACACACGTTGGATATATCCACTGAGCCTTACTTCTCACTAGTTCTCCCGAAAGCTCTGCAAGACTGTCCCATTACAAACAATAAAAAAAAATTAAAAAATAATGCAACTGTCAAGCTGGCTTTTTAAAGAGATATTTTATATTAGTATTTAAATAAAACTTCTCAAGGGAATCTGAAAAAAACACAGCTATGTAGAAAGACAGAAAGCAAAAGAGATCAAAAGACAGTGAATGATGCAGAAGGCAGTTTGAGGACATCTTTAATGTCCAATAATCTCTATTTAAACTGCTTGCAGCTGCCATGCTTAACAATGGTAATATTTTGATTTATAAAAAGTAACCTTCCCCTTCCTAAAGTGTTACAGTAGGTTAATGTTGGTAACATGCTTTCCATTTGTAACACTCTGCAAAAGTTTTCATGCTACTTATGAAATTCAGCACATTAAAACAACAGCAGCAAGACAACCTTGCACAGGAAAATGCATTTGGTGGTCTGCCCAAATGGCAAAAATCACAATCAAACCAAGCTAAAGCTCTCAATTTCATCAACTCTTCTTCATAACATCAAAAGACAGTTATTTCTATCCAGGGGTCACATCCTTTCTTCACCTATCAATGAGGTTGTCACTTCACAGTCAATGTAACCCAGCAGAAATCCACATTGCTGGTTACAAATGTGTCTGAAACTCCCTCCTGTTCCCAGCAGGTCATTCCCATTGCCTCTTTAATGCTAGCATTAGCTTGGATGTGTCAACGTGATGAGACAGATAAAGGGTTTAATCCAGTTGCAAACGAACTTTTTTGGTTAGGTTAATTTCTAGTTAAAGCAGTTCCTTATCCTGCTTCAGTATTCAGTTACATAAATACCAGGACTTGTGTAAGAAACACAGCAAGAGAGGGAAGGGGATCAAAAGTCCCCCACTTAAGCAGCTGCAATGATTCATGTTGCATTCAAGTGGCCTATGACCACACACAATTCCTCTTTTACTTCCTATCCATTTATCAGCAAATTAATACTAAAGCTTCTAGGACATCGAATTCTTCTTTTAACAAGTTCTTATTTCCAAGTAAGAATGGTAAACCAATGCTAAAAAAGTGGTTATTCTTTTTCCTTTGAGGATGACGCACAGCATTTTCTAAAAAAGTAGCAAAACTGTAACACCCAAAATGCTAGCTTTTTTCAAAATGTAAGGAGAAGCTTAAGAATGTGCATTAAGTAAATCGAGAATTACAATTAAACCCTTAAATCCCAACTTTATATTTAATACAAGGATCTGATATTTCTGAACAAGCATCATAGAAAACCTACTAATTAGAAATAATGTTAGCATACCATATAAAAATGTACCCTAGATTTTCCTCAACTGAATGATTTCCTTTAAAAATATTTTAACATACTTAGATATCACCTGGATATCGTATTGGATATGCCAAAACTGTGCCGTGTAATTTATTCCACAGACTCACAGACTGAAGTATAAATCTCTTCTGTGTATATGACAAAATGTTACTCTTTCTTTGTTTATTTGGGTTGGGGAAAGAACGTGGAATATAAAGGTTTAAAGGTTTCTCAAGGAAGATCCTCACCTGTGGTGGAGTATAAGGCATTATATCCAATTCACTAGCTAACGGGGTCTGAAGCTGAGGCATAGAAGGTGTTTCAGTCATATCACCTTCCTCTTCTCCCATCTCTTCCATGTCCTCATCACCTCCTTCCAACTCAGCAAATTTTGCTTCTAGCTGCTGAATCTTCTTTTCCAGTAGTGGAGATGGTTCCTTCTGAGGAACTATGGGTTTTCTAAAAGGTGAAGGAGGAAGACAAAAAACGGGTAAGAATACACTCATACTTTACAGGAGATAGCATATATTTTTGAAGAGAAAACCAAGTTTTCTTCCTTTATTATTGAACAACATGGAAACAATGGTGACTCCAGATGTGCCTGTGCTTCCTTTCAGAACACTGAGCAGAAATCATTCAGTGTCTATGGCCAGTGTTTCATTTCAGTAACTTGTTTCAAGGATTTTTTTAAATTATTTTTTAACTTTTTGTAAGTTAGAAGGGGATTTCAATGCAGCAAATACTTCACTCCTGCAATAGAAGGCAATTAACACCACACCTTCCTCACATTTTACATTTTACTTGCTAGAACTTAATATTTTTATCAATACCAATCTTCACCAACTGGAAAGCTATTTGTAACCTATAATGAGGACTTTGGTAAATTCTCTTGGATGTCATTAAAATACTAATCTGATAATGTAACGACTTTTCCTAAAGTCAGGAGAAGAAAAGGAAAACGTCCACTGGTATTAAGACTATGAAAAGACTGATGTTATCTGGACTTCTTCCCAAAAGTGTGATTAGTCAAAATTCACCTTCTCCTACAACTATGACTTTTACATATGTACTGTGTCTGGCTAGGATGGAGTTAATTTTCTGCATAGTAGCCCGTATGGTGCTGTATTTTGGATTTGTGACCACAACAGTGTTGATAACACATTGATGTTGTAGTTAACTGCTGAACAGTGTTGGTTCACTGTCAAAGGTCAAGGCCTTTTCTTTTTCCCACTCTGCCCCTGCAGCAAGCAGGCTGGGGGTGGACAATGAGTTGGGAGGGGAGACAACCAGGACAGCTAAGCCAAACTGACCAAAGGGACATTCCATACCGTATGACATCGTGCTCAGCAATGAAAGCTGGGGGAAGGGAAGAGAAAGAGGGGACTTTCAGGGTTATGGTGTTTGTCTTTCCAAGTAACCATTACGCATGCTGAGGCCCTGCTTTCCAGGAAACGGCAAAGCATCCGCCTGCCAATGGAAAGTAGTGAATCCTTATTCTGCTTTGTTTGTGTGTGCAGCTTTGCTTCAATTATTAAACTGCCTTTATCTTGACCCAGGAGGTTTTCTTCCTTTTGCTCTTCCCATTCTCTCCCCCATCCTGCTGTGGTGGAGCAAGCAAGTGGCTAGGTGTGGGCTTAGCTGCCAACCGGAGTCAGTCCACCATGATACAGAAGAGTGTGCAGGTGACCCCCCTCATTCCCATCATATTTTTACCTAAAATAGTATATTTCGTCATCTACAACTTTTGCAGAGAGTGAAAACCTCTTCAGCCCTTTGAATTTCTTCATTTGTTTGTCGCTCTCATTGTAGCGGCTCTCACAAAGAAAAACATCATTTTCAGAGATTTCTGTTGGTCTGCAGGAGAGGAAGTCTTTGAATGACAGAACCACACACTTTCCTGCAGAAATGAAAGAGTTGGGTAAGAAGGCAGCCACGCTTGCAGACATTTTACAAAAAGTGTGGAGACTCAAGTTTTTGCCAGTCTCGTAAGTCTGGAAGATTCCCAGTATTTGGTAAAACTACAGAAAATACACCGATTGATATCCCTATTAAATAACACCACTCACAAGAAACCTACACAAACTTAATGCAGCTTTTGGGTTTTTTTAAAGAATGAGAAGACCTGCAAAATAACAAAACCCCATGACCACTAGTCAGTTAACTATATTTAGCACAGCATCATTACTACAAACAAAGTACATAGTCAGCATCTTATGCAACAAACCAAATTTCAACCTCCTTCTGGACCAACTTTCCAGGTAACACATACTGGAATAATCACATTAATAAGTGAGAATAATGGAGTTTTATGTTCTCTGGCTGCAAACAACGTTTACTTTGATATCATACATGTAATTCCCTTATTGTAAGAAAGCTTCCTTATAGCAAAAATTCTCACTACAGGTCCCAAAATCAGGAATGCATGTTAGAAATGGACTGAATAATCTCTTCTCCCCCACTCAAGATGAAAAAAACATACTTGGAATCAAACCTACCCATAGCTATAAATCACTTCAGATTCTATAGGAAAAGAAAAAGAGCGTCCATTGGATTTAAAGTTGTTAACAATTACCCAAAATGCAAGTCATCGGACAGGTCTCCTCCAAGTTACTCAAAAACACTTCCTTCTTATAGAACATTTTAGTTGGTTCATGTTCAGTTTCTTCAGGATGTATAAAGATTGGACCAAAGAAATATGCAGCTCCATCTCGCACCCACATCTTTTCAATTCTGGAAAGAAAACCAAACCACTGACAAAACGAAGGGCCACCCATCCTAAATGAGACAGCCGGATGCACTAGGTTGTTCAGGAAGGCTGTCAGTAAAAAAGGAGTACAGAAGAACAGCCTGCTCCAACTGTACAACTGCATCACCTTTTTATTAGGTGGCTAAACTTCTACCTCAATCTATTAAGAGCTTGTAACATTTGCTTCATTCAGAAGATTTTTTTTTTCCCCCATCCTCTTTTATACCCTTTGCAACGAGCCCGTCTTTTGTCCAAGTTATTTTTATAGACATAAACTGCAAATAAAAAAGTTGCACTCACCTTCCTACTCGAGGTCGCACTAACCCATGTGATTTTATGAAGACACAGTCCCCAACCTTAAGCCACATATCATTGTAGCAGAGCTGTTCAAAGTAATGGCAACCAGGTTCTCCATTGGACATTTCTACAGGAACATCTTCTTTGTCCTGCAGAAGAGTATGCATTTAGGAACTTGTGAAAGAAGAAAAACCAAACACATAAATAAAAAGATGCCAAGTGCAAGTAAAAGACTTTGCTCTATTTTTATGTTACCAACAATAGGTAAACACTAAACAGAGCTGTACATGCCAAAGTGAGGGGCCTTGAAATTTAAAAATGAAATAGCAAAGCCAAAGATACCCTCCACGTACGTCGCAAGCTTTCCTATTTCACAAAGCTGTAATTTTGCCAGAACAGTAATTTACAGGTCCTTTTTTGTTCTACTGCTTCAGAGTTAACTGGCCAAGCCAAGCCTTGTCAGCTTGTTTTGATGGTTTGTTTTAAAGGACAATAACACGCATAAGAGGCAAGAACTGAGTATATGGCCAAGTTAACATACATAGAAATTGAATGATTTAACTCTCACATACAATAATATGAACACTCCATGCATTGCTTGCAAATTCATACCACTTGCCCTATTTGATTTCTTACTTTTTAGTCAAAACTCACATTGTGCCTCATTGATCTTTTAGTCTAGGATTTCAGAAAACCAATGAAATCACGGGCTATCTCCCCAAGGTGTGGAAGGAAAAGACCCTACAAGTTTTCATCCTCTTGGCAGAAATAATTCCTTCTTTTGTCATGATGTGAATAAATACAGTAATATACAATAAGTGTCTGATTAAAGCTGACAATGAGTGTGCTGGGTATTCTGTTCTGAGGTTCTGTTAGAGAACTCAATGTAATGTGGATTTATTTTATAACTCTCAGTTTATTTTTTTTATGGTTCTAAATTTATTTTAGATAAATTTAATTCAATTTAATACATTTAATTGAATTTAATACATTTATTTAAATTTATTTCTTTTATGACTCTAAATACAATAAAATAAACCATTTTACCCAGTATGTTGGATAGAAGTATTCTTAAGCATTTTGACAATAAACCGCTCAGTTATCAACCATAAACAGGTCACAAACAACAGAATATTACGTATTGCTTACTGCTGCTTAGTTACTATTTTACTGAAATACTACATAATAAAGCATTTCAGCATTGCCATGAACTAAAACTAGACATTTAGTTCTAGTGATTCTTTAGGATTAAGGCAAGCTTTACATTAAAAGTGGAATTTTCTTTTCTGAAGTGGTAAAAAACCCAACCAACCCCTTCACATGATCACAAGAAAGCATTTGTAGAATCTAGCAAATATGTACACAGTTTATTTTCTGTTTAGTCTATTTATATTTTGTTTGTATTTATTTACAAATGTGTATAACATAATTTATAACAGAAACATTATATTTATTTATATTTTATTGTGTCTGGATGCTGTGAAACCGAAGTCATGAGGGCTCATATTTTGTCATTCTTTACCTGTCAAACATAATTGATGTTCCACTTGTTATCTTACATACCTTTTCAAGATGAAGGATACTTTCTCCCACCTTGCTGTCCTCCAATGTTTCAGTGTGTTTCTCCTCATCTACTTTGTCTGTATTAGCAAACACAGAAGCAACACGGACCACAGGCAGGGGCACGTCTCGTGGGACAAATCTTACAGAGCTTACAGGCATAGTCCACAGTTTAATCTTTTTAAAAGATTTTGTCTTCGCAGAATAACGTGACTCACAGACATAGACATCCTCATCTCTGAAGTTTTCAGGACACAGTTTAAAATATTCCTGCAGATTGAAGAAAAAATATGAAATATTTCAGCAACACACACACAGCCCCCACAGACACACAGTGAACTCCCTCTCATGCTTCTGGTTGTTTTTTTTGTTTGGTTGTTTTTTTACGTTTCTATCAGAAATGCTTTTAGACTAGTAAAGGCTTTCTAATGAGTTCTTTTCTTCCAGTCTGACATCCAAGTTATACTAAAAATTAAAAGCAAACAACAAGAAATCCCACCCTTAAAGAAGAGGCTAAATTCAATACAGGTTGTCATGTGAGAAAAATTAGGTTTTATTCATTTACCAAAACGGTACATTAACAAGTACAAGATCTGCAGCCTAAAACTACCTTTACAAGATTTCTGAGCTTTAACTTGGAAAGAGGACACAATCACCAAGTTTGGGGAGGGGGGGAAATTAAGCTCCATGCTCATTGATATGTGACCGTGATACCTCAGCAGCTGTAGCATGTTGTTCATACAAACACACTACCTTCAGAAAATTGGCTGAGATAGGTATGTTGCAAACAAGCCAAAAATCCTCTGCACAAGGATGTTGTGGAATCAAACCTGAGACAGAGATGAAAGACTTCATCCTCTTACCAAGCCATTCAAGTCTCCCTCTGCCAAACCTAAATCTACATGCTTTTATGGGAACCTTTAAGAAGTTACCTGCAATTTCTCTACCACGTGCTTTGAAAAATCAGTTAGCTAATTATCTAATAAGCGTATGATTCTACAAACCAACAAGCACAAGGAAACACCATCACTTGGGTGAACTATTTATCTCATGAAACGAATGAAGAATACAAACAGTACACAGGAACAACTCCTATTTTATTTAAGTATTAGTAGAATGTCTCTATGTTAGAATCCCTACAGCTCTTCAAGAAAATAGAAGGAATGTGTTATTTGCTTAACAAATTAGACTGAATAGTCTCTCACCTTGACAAACATGACCACACATTTGCCTAAAATTTTGCTAACAGGAACTTTATTGTAATAGTCACTTTTAAAAACTTCTTTCTCCAAGAATTTTCGTGTTGCAAGATGAAACGTTTCATTTGGTCGATAAAACCAACAGCCATAGAGCCATTTCTCTCCTTTAAAAAAAAAAAAGATACAAAAATGAGAAGGGAGAAAGAAAAAGAAAAAAATGCAAAATGGCATATTCTCTAATGCATGAGCAAGAAAAAAACAACTACAGACTGACTGATTAATCAAATAGCCATGTAGTCATTTATAATGAGAGTAAACTGGTTTAAAACAGGACAAGATTCTTTAACTGTTTCAGGTTGCTTAAAAAGCCCACTAATTGTTTTTTCCCCAGTAAAACCTGACTCAGCAAAATAAAGGAAGAATCAGTTCTTATTTATAAATCTTGACTTTCAGGCCTTGAAATGGCTTCAAAGTCTACACAACAATCACCTGATTATTTGAAGAACCTTGGATAACTGGTTTCATGTTTTTTTAAGAACTATTTCTTCTGCATTATGCTGTGACAAATCAAATTGTTAACAATGAGTTATAAAGAAGTTACAAATATGTACTATTTTTCTAAATCAAAGAAAACCTGTAATCTGTAGACTGAACCAGAAGAAAAAGTACTATTCACTTTCTCCATCACAGACAAACAAACGTAAGAAATGTCCAACTGGCCAATGGTCCATCTACCCAAATACACTGCATCCAACTGAGTGAGCAGGACAGGCTATTTGGAGAATGCATTTGATCTTGGCCACTCTCTGTAACTCATTTCACTCCTTCTACAGTCATTGCATTAGGGGTGTTAGAGAGCTATTATCTTTATCTGGCTGTTATTCCCTTTATTATTTGGTTTAGACCTGTTGTACATGGACTTGTCTCGCCCATTTTTGAACCTGCTGATGTAATCTGCCTCCACAAGCTCCTGGGGAAGTCACAAGGGTCACCACCCACTACATTAAAAAGCCAAACACTTTCACATGTTTTAATCTGATTTATTAGCATCAGTGTGTGCCCTCCAACTCTAGTACTGCTGGATTTGTCGAACAGTATTTCTGCATTCACCTTATCTACCCACTTCATGATTTTGCAAACCTTAATTATATCCTGCCTTGCACTTCTCTTGAAATTTAAGAGTCATGGTCCTTTTAATCTGTCCTTGTAACACATCTGTTCCACCCCTTTAAAAAAAAGTGCCACCAAAATGGTACATTTCACTGTATCCCACTGTAGCTCTCAGCAACTGTGGTTTCCAGGATTGCTGAGAATGCACCATGCTTATCTGATACTCCTGACATCTCTCTAGCCTTCCTTACACTTAAGAGAAGTACCTGCTGCAAACAGAAGGCATCACTGATGAGAAAAAACAAAATAGTACTTGTCATGGCTTGATTTGCCTAGGAATGCAAGATTCAGCTCATTTCTGAAATTTAACAATGGCAAGTTCTGAAACAGAGTTGTTCTGTGGAACATATGCAGTTAAATGTGCCCAACTTTGTTTCAGATTTCTCAGCACAGAAAAACTCCATGTGTTCTTCTGCGCTTAAATTACAAGGAGCCCAGCCCACTTAGAAGAGCCTATTCTCTGGGATGCTTACGATTTAAGAATAGGTGGAGACGAACAACAAAAAAACCTGTGCTGATCCAAGAACTTCATATTTGTGGAACAAACTGAGTTCCTCTATTGTGGAATAAAGCAACTCAGAAAGAAGAAAAATACTCACCAGTCCACACATAATTCTGCAAATAAAATAACATCTACACAACAAAAGCTACAATTGGAAGTTTTGAACATTGTTTTCCTATAGCAAAGGCATCCTTACCAGCTGAATCTTCCCACAGCCTCTCAATACAGACTATGTGAGGTTGCAAGTTGGCTTCAGCAGGCTCAACGTACACATAATCTCCTACATGGTACATGCTGTTCTTGAAGCTGCAATCCTGGCTGTAGGTCCGATGCAAGCTTGACAGCCCAGCTGATCCAGAAGAATCTTCACTCTTTTCAGCTTCTTATTTCAAGAAGGGAAAAATAGATGTTAGCAATGCCATATTTCCACGTTAGCCAAGATTACTGATACGAACAGCCTCACCCTTTGCTGAGTGCAGAAGTGCCATATGCAGAAACACATAATACTTGATGCATCCCTCTATTGCTGACTTCCATCATGAAGGAAGGGTTTAAGTGTGTTTTGTGCTGCTAGCCTTTCTGCTACCGGTGCTGCTGAAGGTTGGGTTTCCCTTCTTCAGTTGAATTTTACTGAGCCCTCCCAGTAAGTGAAGAGGAACTCAATGACAGCACTGAGCTCAGAAGCCTTCAGAAAGACATGGTTTGCTTTCTTTGAGGTTTTTAGCTCTCAAAGGAAGACAGAAGAAGGGCATCGCAGCTGTTGTCCCTTTATAATACGGAGCCTGGTTGGAGCAACCAGATTTTACTGCTGCTGACATCAGTGCTATGTGGGAAGATGAACCACATTAGAAAGACAATTCAAGGACAAAGAGCTAACAGCTCTGCTCCCATATGTGGAAAGGAGCAATCAGAGAGCTTTATTCATCCCCTTAGACATACTCCATAATGATTATATGGACAGTAATGGCCAGGAGCTATGAAACACAAAGTACCTTCACAGTAGGTTTCTTGCTCTACAAAATAGTGCAAGCCCATTCCTCTTCACACTCATAGTAGCCAAGTAAGAAACACAACAGGCTTACTTAAATACCATTTCTTTAGCAGTGTTAAAAGTACGATCACAGACAACATCATCAGCACATCAAGAAATCAGTATTTGTCAAAAAGGAAATGACCAAAAGTCAATTGGAACAGTCATTAAGTTTATTATCAGCAGAAAGCTATAGTAAAAAACTATTGTTTTCTTTTATATTATCCTTGAAATAAGACTACTGGTACCCCAACGTGCTCCGATTAAAGAGTTTACATAGGTTAATATCTACCTAAATCTCCTTCTTAAAAGCCATCTGGCCTGGCTGATAAGGATCAAAATAAAATAAATCTCTAACAACTTTAAAATACTAGACCCTTGCTGGACAACTAGACTATTAAGGTCCCTTCAGTAGGCAAAGCTGCAGCAACAGCAGAGCATACATCATATGCATAGGTACATTTTTCAATTAATACATTTAAAATTAATTAAAAGAAAGTAGCTACCTCTCTTTTCTTCCTCTCTTTTGAGCTTATCCTCCTCTATTTCTTTGGGCAGCTTTTCCTTCTTTTCCTTTTCTACATCGTTGTGAAGATGCTTGGTGGTATAGCTGAGAGCGGGTGACAGAAGAATCTCTCCGTTCTTACAAAGTTCATCTCGAATTTTAATAAAGAACTGCTGAAGTTCAACCGCATCCTCGTAAATCTCTGAATCAGTCCTGTACAAAAATACGTACAACAGGGCAGAAACATAGTTTGCGGAGAGTCAAACAGGATCCTAAACACATACACATCAATTACCATACTTAATGATAAAAACTAAAGCTTCACTCTACCAACAGATTTCTGTGTTTACTCATAATAAGCAGCAGCAGACACTAGCAAGTCATGCTCCACCTGCTACTCTGCTCTCAGTTTGTATTATAGTTTACCCAAAACAATATTTTTGTATACACCAGTCCTGAAACACCAGAAAAATCAAAGATAACTATTTGCAACCAAAACTACTTGCCACTGGACCTCTACAATCTGTTAACTTCTTAAAACTTAAGTAATAACAGTATTATTAACAAAACTAACTTATTTTAATTACACATGCTTCTGTTAGTAGATGTTTTAATATAATTTTTACCTCCTCTCCTTCAGAGTCAAGATCTCACCTGCACATCCCCAAGTACCCTACCTTATTCAAGTAAAACATGGCAAGAAGTTGCCAGTGTTCAGTTTTTGCACAATATTACCATAACTCATACAACTGTGATTGCTCCAAAAGAGTTGGAGCAGTCAAGCAGTTAGTGAACAGCTCCTCCTCTTCATTTTTTCAATCTGAAAGTTAGCACAAACCTGGTTTTCATGTTGTGTACCTTTGGAAGATTAATGTCAAAATTATCTCATGGCAGAAAACTAACTTTTTCCTTGTTTTTAAATGAAAGCATATATGCCACTGAAGACCTGATAGAGCTTTTAAGATTTAGTTTTCTAAACACCCATACCAAGGAAAGCAAACACCTTAAAAAACCCGCAGCCTTTGTCTAACGTTAACATGCAAAACTCATGTGATAAGACAAAGGATACCTGAAAAATATGGCTTTGCTCACCTATTCATTCTCCTTGCCCTCTCCAGCACCTCAAACATATTCTCCTGGAACAAGTCCAATCTTCTATAGCGATTATTTTCAACATTTTTTCGGATAATATCAAAAGTCAGAGGAGGTTTATTTGGGAAGTTGGGATCAACAGCAGGAATCTCAGCTAAGGAGTCGCTGTAGCATCTGCCCTCATCATCCTGGTGGCTCATAACAGATACAAAAAGGTTATGGATAAGTTCCTGAATTAGCAAAGTGACATTGGGCACATGAGAATCCTCATCTCCTTCTATTTCTCTCCGAGTTTCAAGCAAAACTTTATGCAGAACCAGGGCATCTTTATAAATCAGAGATTCTGGCTCGTTATATGTGCAAGCATTATTGAACATCATTACAAAGTCCTCTACCATGGAATCAATATCCTGGTATTTATTTGCCATCATATGGCTTCTGATCTTTTCCATGTCAACGGGCTTTTTAATGGTTACATAATAGTCAGGAAGTTCAGACCGAGATGGCAGCCTCAAGAAGATGGCGCTCAGTCGCCTGCCTCGTTTATCCGTGTAATTCTTAACTGCTTCATACACCTCATTCAATTTCTGTTGCATTGGAGTCATGTATTTTGATTTTTTAGGAGAAATGCCACTTTTTCTACCTAAGCAGACAAAAAAAAAAAAAAAAAAAGAAAAAAATCATTACAAAAAACAGAGCTTGCACACTTCTTTGTCCATCTCCTTTGCACTGGAGAATTGCTTACTGAAGAACCACTTTATGGTATGACCAGAAGACTCATAACATGGAGCCCATTCCAAGCTGCAGCTTCCTTTATTTTTCAAAATTGTATGAATATTTTTTTTAAATGTTATTTTTGGCAAACAGAGAATCATATGTTACTATGTGGTCTACCTGGCAAAGGTCTCTTCAGACTAAAGCATGGAAAACATCTTTTCCTATTTAATGTTATTAGTAACTCCTCTAAATTCAATTTGGTCTTACTAGCTCTACATGAATTTCTCTCTACAGCTCTTAAAAATCCAGCCATCACAGGGGTTTCGCTATCACTAAAATTAAGCATTCTAAATCTTATCAGATTCCTTTATGACAGGTTTATGCCAAATTAGAGAGGATTATTACAGGTAAAATGTAAAATAAGGCCTCCCATGGGATTATCAATCAGATTAGCTTTTTGTTTAGTTCAAGATCTCTGTTACTGTACTGTATAGTCTCTGCCTGTGAATTCTCTACTACCTGTATGTTACCTAGGAGCTGCACATTTCTATTTTCAAGAGGGCTGTGTGCAGTTCTTTTCTGTGCAATTTTATCCTTCTCGGTTTGCTAAATTCTGAACACATATTAAGGGGACATAAGATTTGAGTAGTAGCAAATCTAGTTTGTAAGGGCAACAGCTCTAGAAACAGACATTGTTGGATATTTTACTTCTGTGATTTCATAGCTTTCAGTAATTTTCCAAAAAAAGCTCACATTTCTTTTATCATTCTGTGGAAATCCCAGACATTTGACTAGGGAAATTAAGAGCTTTACTCAGTTTGAGAAGCACCTTACTTGTAAGCGAACCCAGCAGCACACATGAAGTGTGCTAATGAAGTGTTACTGAGCACAGAATGCAACATCTAACATTTGGATAACACCACATGACTAAATGCCAGTCATTCCAACCATTCCTACATTTTCTTTCTTCATTCTAAGTTACTTTTCTTAGAAAATGCTATATGCAACAACTAAATTCTATTATATGCACATATAAACACACCATTGCTGTCATGATTTTGAAAACATAATTCTACTTTGCATGTCAGTGTAAATTTGCAGATCATGTCTTCTGTTCTAAAAGGAAGATCTTTTAATCTGTATTGTTGGGCTTTCATAAGTGTTGAAATGAGACATAGCAATGTACGACGTTGCCTTACTTAGTTTTAGTTTAGGGGATGCAACATCATCATCTTCAGCTAGGGGTCCCAGTTCTTTCCTTTTTTCTTTAAGGATCTTTTCCAGCATATGGGCATCATTGTACACCTATTAATCAGTAAAGTAATCAAAAAACAAAACAAAACAAGGTTTACTGTGCTTAGACTAGTTTAGAACTAGCCCCCTAGAAACATTTAAATGTTAGTTTGAAAAAGCTGAATATAAAACCAAGTACTTGATTAAAAAGAAGGACTTGTTTCTCAAATGTACACCCTTAATAGACTTACACAGGTAAGCAGAACTGATGAACACCATCTAAATTAGGGAGATAACACTCTGAATAAATTATCCAATTAAGCTGCATTTCTGTTCCCAAGACTACAAAACAGCAAGGTGCAGTTGTCTTAGCAACGTCCTTATCAAACCATTCTGCTGAGCAATGAAAGATCTCTTGAACTATTGTGATTCCATCAAGGTACAAAGGACTCAAACAGTCCTCCTGGGTCTTCGAATCCAACCCCAGTGAACACAACTTCATCATAAAGTCCTGTACAGTAGCTGATCAAGTTCCTCATTAGAAATAGCTGGAGGTTTCTTACCACCACTCTGTTCCATGACATCACGCTTGCTGGCTGAGAAATATCACAACATAGAAACACCCTACCATATATTTGTAGATGAAAAGCATATTCTTTTCAGACTCCTTTTGCTAGGCTAAACAAGTCAGGTCTTCTAGTCTGATCACCCACACTCTCCACTTCCACGATAACAAAGCTGCTTTCTTTCCAACTAAGGCATCCCTTCTCAGAGGTTCTGAGCTCCAAATCACATGCTGATGACCATTTACTGTGCAAATACCTTCACGTGATTGAATGAGGATGAATAATGAGAATTTGATAACCAGCTTATTTTTTAAAAACATACTAGGAAACATTCAGCTGGCATTCTTTGTAGTGGAGTTTAGCTAACAGGAAATAAATCTAACCTTTGCAAAGGAGCGTGTTGCATTTTATGTTCATACAACTATAGACGAAGACAGAATTTAAAACATCAGCAGAAAGAAAAAGTCGTATTTCTATTTTAGTTCAATAAACAATTATCATAAGTAATGTGAGTAATAGTCAAAGCTAAAGCATCCTAACATAACTTACATGTCTGCAAAGAAGCAGAAAAGTAAGTGTGACTGCAGAATCAAAACAGTACCTGGGAGCCTTCTTCATTATAATGCCTTGCATTTCGGAACATGAGCTTCATGTCTTCAATCATGGCTTCTTCCCCTACATACTTATCATTGCGGATGTTGTGTTCTATCATTTTCAAGTCCATTGGTTCCAAGATAATTTTATAATAGTCTGGATAGTCCTTTTTGGATGGCTTAACCATAAACAGATCACAGAGCCGTCTGCCTGTGCCCGGTTCTCGAGCTTCCAGAACTGCATTGTATAAGATCTTCATTCGTTGCTTTCGTATATTCTTTTTACTGTTAGGTTAAGGAAAAGAACAAAAAGGAAAAGAATAAACGTCAGGGGCTCTTTTCCCCGCTTCCAATACTAATATCAATATGACATTATCCTCTACCATGAAAAAACAACCACAACCACCTAAAAACACACACGAGAAGTTCAACATTAAGACAGTGTACTAGAAACACAGGTCCACTTGCAAATAATGACAGCATTGTAACCAGCAGTCTGCTAAATAAACAGAAAACCAACTTTAAGGTATGATTTTTCTCTCATTCACCTTGAAGTTTAAGTGTTCTACAGAATAAACCACATAACTAGTTTTCAAGAGTGCAAAGGTCAAAAGGAGCTCTAAGCACTTTCCAGCTTCAGAGAAAACAGATCAGTCAAGACCTCAAGATCTAGTGCAAACAGTGAAACACCCCCCAGCCAGTATCTTCATGACTACCTCTGCTGAATAGAGAATATCAAAGACTTGAGCTATTTATCTTGGAATACTGCAGTACCTTCTTCAGTACCAGATACAAGAAAATAAGGACATCAAGAATGTAGTAGAAAGAAGGGTCTGAATTGCTTAAATATATGTCAACCACAGTCAAATAAAATTACAAGTCAATAAAGCTCACCAAAACTGCAAACCCAGGTAGAAAATGGCTACATACATGCTATCACCACAAACTTTACAGTCATCCTATGTGTAGCTATTATGGTTGTCTCAAGAAATCTGACAGCACAACCAAGACACAGCTTATCAGGAAAACAGTTATACATGGCTCCCTGTACATATACTACAGGATCTATAAGCTAATCAGGTAAGGGAGAGGAAAGCTTATGTTAATAATGTATAATCTCAGCTCAGATACTGTGGCACTCTTAGAAATGCACTCTCTACAAAGTCTTTTAAACCAGCTTCCAAATTGCAATCTCTGTAAGACTTATGTAGTTATAACTTTCACCATATTATCAGTAAAGGCAACAACAACAACAAAAACTATCTTCATTAGCAGAATATGCAAAACATCACTGTACAACTTGCTAGAAACCAAACTGCATCACAGATTTTCCATCATCTGGATCTTTTCCTCCTACATTTAAAATATACCTAATCCAGCATAGTCTCATGCCTCAGATAGCTCTTGCTCCTTGGTGAGGTCAGCAAATTAAGTAATGAAAATTAATGTCAGAACATGTAAGAAAATTCAAAATGTATCTTCTATAGGTTAAAAACTTTTTTCTGCATTATTTTCACTGCTGGAAACCATTAGTGGTTCATACTAGCAGATGAGCAATGCCAGAACAGAGACATCCTTCCGAGTTCCACATTTTAACATGTTTCCAAGTTTCAACATTTAATTCGTTGGAGGTAGGTAAAGCAAAACCAAAGCAGAAATAGTAAAAGGCCTGCCAAAAAAGGGCGACATAAAAAGGGACATTCAAACTTTCTTCTGTGTCACTATTACTTTCACAATGGGATGAATGTTGCCTGGGTTATCAGTTTCCTTTTTCAGCAACATTTTGGAATTCCTCTCAGTGCTTCACTTCTACTATCAGCAGCATTTACAAACTTCTTTTACTTCCTATCATTCAGCAAGTGAAACTGATAACAAGTACTGAACTGACAACATCAAAAGCATTTTCAGGTTCTCTTCAGGCATGAGGAAAATAAAATAATTTTGATTTCCCTTATCTATGAACACAACTTTTTCTCTTTTACTGTTCTGAGATGACAAGGCCTGACAGATTTTTTCTTTTAGGCATTTCAGTATTATCTTGCACAAGGTGATCAAAAACAACATAGGGTTAAATGACACTGATGGCAGTTTGACTTACTTGATTAGGTTAGTATTCTCTCTGAATCTGAAGATCACAAAACTAGCTATTTTTACAATTTGTTCCTTCCAGATCTTCACTTGGTACTGCAGTCTCACCATTCAGCACCTTTCTTCTTGCTAGCACCCCTAGACTGTAGTACCTAAGTCCATGTTAACATTTTATCTCTGCAGATAGTTTGAGTACACATTGTTGCACTTACTTGATTGCTCTTAAGTGAATCTTTGCTGATGCTCTATTTCATTCCCTTCCTCCCCCCAACAACTGCTCTTACTTTGACAAAAAAAGAACTGAAAATACAGGAAGCTGAAGGTCATAGGCAACACCAAAGAAAGATCCTGAATTACAGTTTTACACTGGCAGTTGCTACTGTAGGGGTCGGCGTTCGGAAGATCTCGCGTTGTCACGGAAAGTTAGAGGGTTAGTCGCAGCCTTGTGATGTACCTGTAACCCCACCTCCCCTTGTTAGTATAAAAGGAATTAACTGCGCAATAAAAGGCGGAAGTTGGCGCTCACACTGTGTGTGTTATCTGTCTCTTTCCCTGGTCCGGGCCGACCAGTGATCTAAGCGTGGCACCTTGATATGTAGCGAATGCTACAGCTACTATTGCAATAATATTATCAGAAGTCAGAACTTATTTCAAATGATACTATGAGGCAGACTAGAGAAACTATCCCTTGTTGGAGTGAAACGCATCACTAGTATTAATTACTCAACAGCTATCATTGTTAAAGAATACTTTCCATAAATCATTATTATTGCTCACTAAAAGAGTATATTTTAAATAATTGTGAATTTTGTTTACATTACAGTATCCAGAATAATCAACCTATTATACTCATTATAAAAATTATACAGTTTATCTATTTGTCAGATATCCTCCTCAGCCCAGCCACTGACAGGTAGGTAACCAAAGAGTGCAAATTCAGAAGGGAGAGAGAAACAATCCTCTAACACTAATGATGAAAACTTCTCAAGCAGAGTTCAGGTCATGGAAAATGAAAATGTTTATGCCAGGAGACTTCACCAAATAAAAATATTTGTTCAGTAATACTATAAACTTTCAAAAAATTTATTCAACTATAGTGTTAACTTTAATTACATTCTGAAATTGCTATCCAAACTACATAAATAGTCATATTATGGAGAAGTAGTAGAAAAGAAGCTAACAACCTGTGAAGACAGTCCACACACTAGGCTAAAAAAAATAAAACACAAATAAAAATCCTGAAATCCACTGACAAAATTACCTAATTCATTGCAACTACAATGTCCATGCCACTTACTGAAGTTATGTTGACAACTGTCAACTAATAGGCCAAAAAAGGAAAATAAAGTCAGCAAATAGTTTTGAATTAATTAGAACGAACACTTAATGAGGTTAAGTTTCAGAATTACAAATCCTTACACAAATGACTAAAAACCATGGCTTAATATTCTCTTTAGCAAATAAAAGATGTAGCACTGTCATGGTCAGCAGGAGCTACAGAAGTGCATACCTTTTCCTTTTTGAACTTCCAGTATCAGATGTAGCAGAAGAAATCATACTGTCCCCATCCTCAATGTCATCTCTCCTAGCAAGCTCCTTCTTCTTTGCCTGAAGAAAGAACAAATCCCTGAAGCCAAACTCACTGCTGGACATTTTCAGAACAGTATTAAACATCAGAACAGATCAGATGCAGAAAGATACAGCTATGGGTTTTGAGACTAAACCACCATCAAAACATTTCCAGTGATTTCTTTAATATAAGTTGGCCGACATAAAATAGCAGTATAATTATTTTTAACTGTCAGAAGAATTTTTGAGGAACCAATTTGAAAACAATGCCATTTCAGACTGCAGCACTTAGCTAGAATACTTCATGAAATCTGAAGTGTTTTAGCATCCTCCAGTTACCTGCAAACCCTAAAAAAACCCCACATCATCAATTTTCTCACAACTTAATTGGGTTAAGAGTCATAGTAAGGAATAAAAGTGACCAAAAGAAATCACAGAAGGCAGCAGGTGTGCTGAAGAAAAATCACCCTACGACGGTCTTCATTCCCATACTTCCCTCTAAGCAAGAAAATACTACTGCAAATACAGGTCTAGTTAAAAATTATTTTGGAAGAATATTCATTGGGGAAATAAATTCACATGTGAAGTTATATCCTTTTGATTGTTCTACTCCACATACCTGCATAACCTGCTGCATTTTCAGTACTCTTTTATAGATGGCAGAATTGGGAACATTGTAGCGCTTCGCATTTTCAAACATCAAGTTCAGATCAGCCTCCAACTGATCTAAAGTTTCATATTCATGGTTCTTCAGTTTCGTTCTGCAAAAGAGAAATACCAATTAGATATTTCACAAGTTACACATTGCAAAAGAGTTCTTTAACATCTTCATTTTCACAATAAATCAATATCCAAAGTGCTCTAATTACAGGAACGTGTCTTCTTTTTCTGATGCTGCAGTAACATCTTCCAATTGTAACTATATTAGGGAAACATACCTCCTCTTAAAGAATGATTTTAATAATTCTGAAAGCTTCCCTCTTGAAAGTTGTGCAGATTGAAGTCCTGTTTTCATACTCAGACGAGATGTGGTACAGATGAGGCAGAAGCACAACCTGCTGAGAGCACTCCATTACACCTCAGCTGTCACCTGTAGGTCCTGGGTATGACATCAACGCGACAAGCTAGCTCCGCACAGCCATGACTTCCCTACACATCAATCCCACTCATCTTCAGTGAGAACCAAAAGTGTGCAACACCTCTCATGTTAACCCCCTCCAATTTTCGCCTTCTCTTAAAACCACCTGGCTGTTGATTGGTGCTACCCACAAAGTGCACTTCACGTGAAAACAGTTAGAAGAGGACTAACAACAAAAAAGTCATTTTTCATATGGTAAACAGATGAATCAGTGCACTAAGTCTGCCAATAACTGAATGTGTTTTCTCATATTTCCTTGCACAAGTGGTTAAAGTTCTAGCCAACTTTTTTAAACCTTCCAACACCTCATTAAACACAACAGAATATAGTAATCTGCAACAACACAAAAACCAAACCCTATCACAACTGCAAAACACAGTCAACCTCCTTCACATCTCCTTCCTCGCCCGCTTGCTTGTCACAACCACCCGTTATGTATCACCTTTAAACCTAGTCTGGTTTCCACAGCACCTAGCTGAACGCAAACCTGCCTGATGGAACATAAGCACTACCACAAAATAAATTTAATACAGTATCTTTTAGTCCTAAACCTTACCTGCCAATGTGACCTTACAGCTGAACCAGTGAACAAAGAGTAACCATGTTAAACTTGGGTTAAACAGACTCTTCACTGGTCACCAAGGATGAGGAAGTCACAGCTGGATTAAACACGGCACGGAGTTGAAACTGCTATAAAAACTACTGAGAAGTGCACATGTGTCTATAAAGCTGTCATGATGGAAATACATTTTGCAGGAAACATCCAACTAACTGCACATTGCCAGGATGGCAGCTGCATGCGCCTTACTGAAATGTAGCGTATTTCTTTTTCATTTCTTTCAGATCTGAAGAACTAGTATGTCCTCAATGATTATGAGAAAAGCAAAAAACAATTTTTGACGAATATCCTAAATGTAAGATGTGGAGAAAATTACTTGTTGCCATTCTCATTTAAAATGAACCATTTTAGGTTCATGTACCTTTTTTAAGACTTCAAGACATCAGTATCTTGCAAACCTTTACGCATTATTTTTTATATTATTTTTAATGTTTCCAACTGAAGCAACAGAAAATCAAAAAGCTTTCCTGTCAGCTTCACTCACTCTGCAAATCCAAAAAAAGGAGAGTTACCATGTTGTGGTTTAAGCCTAGCCAGCAACAAAGCACCATGAAGCCGCTCGCTCGCTCCCCGTCACCCCATGGTGGGATGGGGGGAAGAAAATATGAAGAAAAGCTTGTGGGTTGAGACATGGACAGGGAAGGATCACTCACCAATTATGGTCATGGGCAAAAAAACAGACTCAACTTGGGGAAAAAACAAAATCAATTTAATTTACTACCAATCAAATCAAAACAAGGATACTGAGAAGTAAAACCAAACCTTAGAACATCTTCCTCCCACCCCTCCCTCCTTCCCACCTCAACTCTACTCCTGGTTCTCTCTCCCTCCTCCCCCCAGTGGCGCAGGGGGACAGGGAATGGGCGTTATGGTCAGTTCCTCACACCTTGACTCTGCCGCTCCTTCCTCCTCAGGGGGAGGACTCCTCACACTCTTCCCCTGCTCCAGCATGGGGTCCCTCCCACGGAAGACAGTCCTCCACGAACTTCTCCAGCATGAGTCCTTCCCACAGGCTGCAGTTCCTCACGAACTGCTCCAGCGTGGGTCCCTTCCATGGGCCGCACTCCTTCAGTCACAGACTGCTCCAGCGCGGGCTTTCCCATGGAGCGGCGGCCATCTTGGGCGGCCTCTGCTCCCCTCCATGGGCTGCGGGGCTGCGGGGGCATCCACCTCCTCAGGCGCACCTCCTCCCCCTCCTTCTTCACCGACCTCGGTATCCGCAGAGGGGTTCCTCTCACATTCCAATCCCCCTGCTCACTGGGGGTTCCCCTTCCTAAATCCGTTCTCCCAGAGGCGCTACCACCGTCGCCGATTGGGTCGGCCTGGGCCAGAGACAGGTCCGACCTGGAGCCGGTGAAGCTTCTGGCAGCTTCTCACAGGAGCCACCCCTGTAGCCCACTCCCCCACTACTGAAACACCGCCACACAAACCCAAAACATACCAATATAGTTTTCATTAGATTAGTAAAAATTACAAATAATAATAAAAAAACCAAACAAAACCACATACGCCCAAAAGCAAAAGAGTTTGGGTACCAGTTAAGGTGCCATGAAGAAAAGGCAAAGTCAGTCTCCCATTTCTACCTTGTAAAACTCCAGCAATAATTATTTGCACATGTTAAGGAATATGTGACTGGTATTAAAAAAGTCAAAAACAAAATAAAAAGCCCATTAAATTCAGGATTATTTTGCCCTAAACCACTAGCATATGATGCATAGGCTCATAAATACTGAGGATGTAAACACTGAGCCTATTTCATGCTCTTGCCACTGTCTGGTACCAAACACTACAGGTCACCTTACATCTTCTGTGGCTAATTTGAACACTCTCTGTTACAGAAAGCAAAATCTATAGAATAAAATGTATGTAATTAATTCTTGTAGTCCAAGAAGCAATTACAGGACTTCAGCACATAAACACTTGTTGGTGTTACAGAAGCTAACACATCATTAAGAGAATACTCAAGAAAACATGGAATAGAAAGGCTTAAAAGCCTTGCATCAAAACCCCCAACTAATAAGCTCATAATTATCAAAAACATCAAAAGTGAGTTTTAATTTTTTCAAAACAGAATTCTTTAAGAACAGTCCAATTTGTCAAGGCACATAGGGTAATTAAGTATGTAAAACAAGCAGTAATTTCGTTGTTTAATGATGTTATTACAGATGTTTATAAAATAGACTCAAACTTTCAAAGGATTAATGGAAAACAAAAATAATGTCTAAAGGCAATTCTGCATCTTAGAAAAAGGTACCCAAGTCAGCTAAATTACTTTAGAGATTAAGAACATTTTAAAAAATTAAAACAAACAAACAAACAAAAAAACCCCAGCAAATCCTGTGTAGAAATCAATTAAGGAGCAGCACTGGGGAGAAATGCTGACACAACAGATTTTTTTTCTCCCCTTGGATGTAGACAGTATCAGCATAATTTGTTTCCGAGTGGAAACAGAGTGACAATTTTGCAGAATTAGGCTCTAACTAAGAAGCTAATAAAGTGAAGACTACCAAACTGCCTTAGATTTGAGTATTAAATACTTAAGATAAATGTCTAAAATGTCTCAATGCTTTTTACTGATAAAGGCAACTGCTGGAGGACAAGGAATCATGCTTCAGAAATCATAACAACCAAGCTGGGATAAAGTCCTCTCAAGATCTACTCTGCAGTTCATCCTTTTGCAAGTAAGCAAGTCTGTATGCAACATTCCTGCTTTTCAACTCCTGGCTCAAATTTTGTTTCAATATTAGTAGCACGTATTTTATAAACATTCTTGTGCAACTCTGGCATGGTTGCCTTCTTCCAGAGAACTAAAACAAGTTTTAAGAGAGTGGACAGCAGGAAGAATAAAAACTGTACAAGTTTCTAGTCTTCCAATTAATTTACTAATTAGAATTACAGAATTGCAAGTTCACATTTTGATTGCTGTTGCATGAGGTCTGGATTCAGCTTTCTGAAAGAGTAACCTAAAGGACTACCTCTTAATTGAAGCACCACGTCTTCAGTTCAGATTGTTTCTACCTATTACCACTTGGTACTACTCCTCTTTATCTGGAGTTGTTCTGTACCCAACTTAAAGCTGCTGTGAAAGAATCACCGAAGGTCTAGGATTACACTGACTTAAAAACTCAGCAACAATGACCATCCTCCTGAGATTAAAGCCAATAGACAACTCTATATCCTTATCACCTGTAAGTCCAGAATCTATGAAGTAACACTGTCAGCATGATACTATAAATTAGATTTACTGATTAGTAACATATCCTGATCAATCAAATTCTCTATGTTTAGGTGCCAGTTTTACCAAACTGAGGAAAGGTGGAATTTGCCATATCCTTTGAAGCAGAACAAATTCAAAGCAAGCTGCAGGCCGAATAAGCAAGGCAATAATGTTTCCTAGGGAATATATCCTGCCTGCAACAATTTTCTTTTTACAGTTTCACAATATGGTAAAAGAAACTGGTGACTCTTCATATCAGCAGATCCCAAGCCACTTGACACTAACAAGCCTGGGATTTGGTTTACCTCTCCTCCCAGAGGCAGAGAGGTAGCTCATGCAGACCCCAGAACACCACTATCACGTGCTTCATCTAAAAACATACCACTTACTCCACATAGTCTTGGTATCCCACACTAGCTTCATCTGCATGTATTTAGGCAGTGACCTATGCATATTACAATGCAGCAGTCTACTAACCCTCAAGCAGCAAAAAGCAGAAAAAACATAAGAAGTTGCCATTAGTCTTAGAAATACCATTCTATGTGCACTGATTCTCTGCTCTCTCATGACCCTGTAGAAACAAAATCTTTAATCTGATGGAGAAAGTGAGGACCTTGATAGTAGCTCACATGTGAAGAAAAGCAGCTTATATCTTACTCCTTTAACTCTTAACCTAGAGCCAGAAGACAAGAGGAAGAGGAAACATAGTCTTAAAAAGGAAGGATGAGCTATCATTCAAATTATCTTACCAGGAAATAAAATATTGCTTCTATCAGCATTTGTTTATCCACACCAAATAATTAAGGTGCAGGCTATCTGACTTTAAGCAAACAACCTAGATTCACAGTTGTATTCATGAAAGGCCTGACAACAAAAGTAAAAATAAAGATTTAGCCCATATGGTTTGGAAAGATAAACGACTTCCAACCACACATATGAAGAATGAAAAAATGCATCGGCACAAAAGCAATCCTGTTCTAGTCTGCAAATAACCACCTACCTTACCATCCTCTTCAATGCACTTGCTGTCAGCAAACAATAGGATGACTAAGAAAGTTATTCACAGAAGTACTTTGAACAGATTTAATTATACTCAAACTCAGCAGAACTCAAGTATTGTGCCTTTTCTGGATTTAGAGTATGAAATGCAGCTTCACAATAAATTTTTAAAAAGTCATCTTTCCAATTTTGGAAGGAAAGAATTTTATAAACATCAGTTTATTTTGCAAAGCTAGGCTAAAACCAACCAAATCCATGGCTCTACAGAAAGTCACTGCTAGCATAATACAAACTAAACTTATACACTGTGAAACAATTGACAGTGATACAATTATATCTGAAAGCATGAGTAAAACTTGGAAGAATATCTTTTTAAACATAATGACCTTTGCAAAATGAGGAAAAAAGTAGTTTAAAAGGCAAGCTACAGTTTCATAAGGCCACTAAGTCCAAAACAACATTGGCATGACATTTAATTTGGTCAAAATTAGAATAGTAAGCTGGCACTCAACTCCCTAAAAGGTCTACTGGAAACTCATCAGCCCTTCCAGGTGGAATATATGAAAGAACTGAAGATGAGAGATACTCTCTCCATATGATCAAAAGATCCATCTTATTAGACATATGCTATGCCTAAAAAATTCCTAGAAAACAAATTCAAACACATGGCTAAAAGCAGTTATCATGTAACTTCTTTTATTCAGAAATTGTGAAGTGCTAGTCCTGCCTCTTTAGGAAAAAAACCAGTAACAATGAATGCATACAATCAAGAAAGGCATTTGACAAATGTCCTATTGAGGAATGACAGTCATCATCTTACAAAGTACGTTGGGAACCTTGTTTACTTGAACCTGTGATTTTATAAAGGCCTTACGTACAATATGCACAGAAAATACTTGCTAAGGTAGGAAAATTGGTTCCACAGAAGATTTAAAAAATGTACACTATTCAACAAATATTAAATTATATTAAGTGAAAAAGGAATGAAAGAACTGCTAAATCTCAGATGAAGTGAAAATTTACAAGGTATTCTACGTATTACAGAGACATCATTTTCTCTGTAGAGAATATTTTCCCAATTGGCTCATTCATAAATGAAGCAAACTGAAACACTGTGTCATATTAGTTTTCCAAAGTCAATGTAATAATAAAATCTTAACGTAAATTTTAATTTTATTTAAATTAAGAACTTAATTTGTAATGGGCTTAAGCTCTGTTATTTAAAAAAAAGAAAAAATATGTCTATAAACCATTCAGGCTTTAACCCAGACAGAAGTCTCCATTACTTCAAGATAAGTTCCACTCCTTTATTTGCCATATTACTAGATGTGGTTAAATTATAAGGCAAAATATGCTTGACCAGATGATCTTATTTACTATAAGTTCAACTCAAATAATTGATAATTAATCCAAAGACAACAAGAGCCACTACAAATCTCACAGTTTCAGGAGAATCTCAGTACATCCCAGTGCAGTGAAATGTAGTGTTTAGATTCCTGTGCTGCAGACCATTGTCCAAAAGGATGCGCATTCATAAGAAAAATGCGTTTCAAATCCCCAAATAGTAGACATCACACAAAACCAACTGTATTTTACACTGGATCCATGCACTTTTTTAAACCTCAACTATAACCTCAGCTTCCTGGAGTGCAAGACACCAGGGCATGCCAAAGAAGATACAGATTTCAGCACTCTTGCACCCACACCACTCTCACCTGTGTTTTAGGAGAGAACTGCTGCCAGGGAATTCCCTGAAGCGCTTCCCTCCTCTGGTGTAGGAAAGCCTGGCCCACTTTCCTTAGGGATCATACTTACTAATGCTGTAAAATTTAATAAGGAACAGAGTTCTTGTAAGCATGCCAGGATTTAGCACTTATGTACCAGGTAACTGAACAAATTCTCCAGCATTATTTCCCGACTATTTCTCCAGTCACTTATAATTACAGAATGACTTCTCACCAGCTACGTTAAGTTTGCAAAATAACTTCCACACCGTGCACTTTTATCACACCTGAAAGTCACAGCCTTCACAGTGTCATGCCTTTCTTTTTAAATAGGATTTTCTTGTTCTACAGCTCTGAGTTTCGTCCTGTTTGAGGCAGGGAGTCTCATCAGTGTGTGTATGAACACCTGGTGGGAGGGAATGAAGAGGGAGCCAGACTCATCTCAGCTGTGCCTACTGACAGGGCAAGATGTAACAGGAACAATTGAAACACATGAAATTTCATCTGAACACAAGAAAAAGAAGAAAAAAACAAAACTTTTTTTAGTTTTTATTGTGAGGGTGGTCAAACACTGGCACTGGTTGCCCAGGGAGGTTGTGGAGTCTCCATCTGTGGAGGTACTCAAAACCTGACTGGATGTAGCCCTGGGCAATTGGCTCTGGGTGACCCTGCTACAGCCAGGCATTGGACCAGATGATCTCCCTTCCGACCTCAGCTCTTCTGTGAGGCTGTAAAAAGCAAGTCTGAGGAAACTAGCAGAAAACTAAAACCTAAAACTAAATGTGAGGATTACCTCCCACATCCAGGAATGGCTCGGGATCAGCACTCAGCTCAAATGACTGAGGTTTATAATGTTCATAAAGTGATTGAGAGGCTGGGATAGGTATAATGTACATCCCATTAAAACAAAATATACCCATGTTCTCCCTCTCGAAATCATATATTATTTTGTAAGGCTTTTCCTGCATTTAACACACACAAACTCCTGAAACACATGACCAGCTATAAAATTTGCAACGGCCACACATTTCACAGTTCATTCTGGCAGGATAGCTTAGGTAGTCAGATGCCAAAGCAAAACAGATACGAGACAGGAATGCCAGACTTCAACACCTTCAACTTTACCAGGATAATTAATTTTTTTGTCCCCATCTGTGAACAGAAGACATGCTCTTTGAAAGTACATCTCAAAAAAAACCCCAAAATACAAAACACAAAAAACCCCACCACCAACAACAAAAAAATCCACTACAAAAAACCTCCACCCCTAATGAGTGGCAGTTTTGAATACCTAAAGACATATTTGCAGTATCAGTAAAACCATGCTAGCTTCAGTTTTCCCTAAAGCACATCAATTAAGTACACATATGCATGACTTCAAGGCTTTTTAGGTATAGTAAAAAAGTGATGATTATGTGCTAATTTAAAGAACAGTTGAATTTCAGAATTTGCTAAAAGAAGTTAGACTATTATAAATACATACTTGCAAGCTACAAACACTATTTTCAAAAAGACTGTCCCTTTTTATTTTCTAAGCTCTCAGGCAATAAGATAAGTCATTTTTTTCTACAGGTCTTCATATATTGGCATGGAATTTCTGTACTGCTCACATAGCCAGATGCAACCTGCTTAAACTGTAAGGAAAGTAGAAACACAGCTGCCTCTCTATGGCAAATTATTTGTCCTATAACTGATATCAAGTATATTTTTAATGGAAAGTCTCTCCCATTTAAATCCATTTATACATAATTTGAGCCGATACTCTCTGGTACATTCAGACAAAAACCTTCCTGACAACTGTCAATGATTTTTCTCAATTTCACTTTTTTTTTTTCCCATCAAGTACATTTTGTGCTTCGTTCAAGACAAGACACTTTCTTTGCCAAGCCAACAGCTGTACTATGAGATAAGAAAAAATGCTTTAAAGCCACTGACAGATAGATAACCAGTGTGGGAGCTCCATCCTTGCTCCCCAGCACATGCAAAACACCCTCTGACAGGTTATGATGGGGGGGGGAACCAAACCAAAAAACCAGCTTTGTTACCTTGTCTAGCAGATCATATTATCAAATATTACGGTATAACTAAAATTAACAGACCTATGTATTAGAGTGGATTACAAACTCATGAAGAGTGTTAGGGTCCAATCCTCGCTCACTAAAGCTGGAGGACCAGCACTCCTGCAGTGTAGCTCAGGCAGGGACTGGAGCCCCAGTGGCCACTGGGCAGGAGGCCAGGGCCACCTGAGGCTGGTCAGTGCCATTAAGGTCTATTAATGCACTCAGGACCCTGACACATATCCATCATATTAGCTTATCTTGGACCACTAAAGAAAGATATGGGTCACTTCTTTTCACTCAGGTTTTTAATCTGACAACTGTGCTCTGGCAGTTGATGAATGCTTCATGGCTCACAGATTTATAAATGGTGTGCTGCTTACTTCAGTCCAGACTAGCTACATCATGAATGCAAATAATTATTCTCCACAGTTATACTGTGACCTAGACAAAAGAAATATAATTGCAACTACCTTTCTACAATTCACATTGCTGAAGACTATTAACTTAAAAAAACATGGCAGTAAGAGGTAACCAAGCCATCAGGGTCAAGGAAAGAGAATAATGGGGGGTTCTGCAGAAGCTTTCATCTCTGCTGCCCACCTAGCCTTCAGAATTATTGATATGGCAACCTTTCAGGCACATTACAAATGAAACACCATGGAAAATAAACCCAATGGCAGCCATCTGTAAAAGATGGTCAAAAGACTGATGCAGACTGACTTTAAACAAGAAGCAACCAAATGTAGAGGAATGACGGTATACACTGCATTAGGTATCAACAACTTGACCACCAGATAGGATTCTGGAAATAAAAGAAACCCTTGAATAGTTTCCCACCAGGTAAGAGTTTGCATTCTGTTTTCTTACCTGATCTGCTGCAATGAAATAGGTGCTTTAATTTGCTGATAATAATCAGGATACTTTTTCTTGGAGGGCAAGTGGAAAAAAGGTTCAGATATGAGCTGGCCCTGATTATTTCGGCAACTTCTAACTGTGTCATAAAGCTGATAAAGAGGATTAGAAGCGTCCATGAAGGAAGTAATGCTCTCGGCTTCAGATTCTCCCTCTTCGTAACGAGCAGCAGCTGCACAGAGAGAAAGGAAAACCAGGAAAATCAGCAGGACAACTCAGAGTGGGTTTTTTGGTTGACTTTTCATGTGGATAAAGATCTAACCCAGAAGAAAAGCCAGTCCCTCAATCAAGGGTGTTCAGCCACTCTCTGGCAGTCAGATTCATACCTCAGAAAAGGACATCACAAATATATCTTACAAGCCTCAAACTAACAACAACAAAAAAAGCACTTTATCTAGGTATTGCAATCTCTCTTATCAGATTGAGACTTCAGTTCTGTCACTGGTAATACACCCTTGCTACCTACAAGTGCTGAGAAGTGTTCACACATGAGACTACATAACAGGACTATTCAGCCACAGACTACCTATACAACAGCTACATCCTTATTTACCCATCAAGCCATTAATACTAGTATTTGTGCCAAATACAGTTGTATATTGAACTACTACCACTCTGCTATCTGACAAGAGCTCACTACAAGAATACAAACTGACAAACTACGTCTGGAATTTTCAAAGGTGCCTAGCCAGTTGAGCAAAATGGCCAAATTAAAAATGAATTTTTGCACATATATTGAAAAGGTGACTTCAAAACTTCTATAACCCTTTAGACCATATTAATCACAGCTCAATTAAAAAACTGTGAAGTTTAGCAGAAAAAAACTGACACTAAAGCCTGAAGGTACACTTCTAATATACGCAGCAAAATGAAGGAGAAATAAATATTTTAGAATTATTAAATAATTAGCATAAACATTTCATAATAAAGTATTTACAAATTTTATAGTAAACTTTTCTAGTTATCTATATGAAGCATATATTATGCTTCATGATTAAGATGAATGAAAGAAATGCTATGAAGAACTAACACTGCAGATAAAATTGGAAGAAACATTACATGAGCAACAGAAAACAACAGGAATGAAAATACACTGGTAGTGGAAATATAGGATGGGAAGCAATAAATGGCAAACCCTTGCATGCTTCTCACTAACACAAATGGTGTCATTTGTACCTTGCAAAAATGCATAACACAAAATCTACGTGGTTTTGCACATATTAGAGTTAAATTATTCACCCTTTTTCCCCTGTCAGGAGTTAAAGTTTGAAGGAAAGCTTGGCAGATGACACACTGGGTAATTCAGTTACACAAAAGGCAGTTCTCTAACACTCACGCCAAGTTTCCAGCTGGCATTTTCATTATTGCTCAGTGGAGGCTGGCAATGTTTCAAGCTTTCTATCCAAGTTCAGTAAAGACATATTGAAATGATGACAAAGACAGGGGACACTGACTGCGTAACATAGTACTATCATTTTTCCTCTGCAGTCTGACATTGCAGATCTATGTGAGTGTATGACGTATGGGTCCTACCAGACAAGTTAGATGCAAGCTAAAACACAAGCAGACCTCAGTAGACATGCAAACACATAATGAAGATGTTCATTACTGATTCAGGGAGGACACTCAAAATTATCCTAATTATGTGTCTGAATGCCAATCAGCATCACTTAATGGTGTAGCATCTACTACACAGTAGCCAGCAAAGCAGGAGCTGGACAGAATAACTCGGGTAGAAACAAAAGATTGGAGGTAGCACTATGTTTTCCTGTACCTAACATATCAACCTGAACATGGAGATAAATGCTAACAGCTAAGAGAATGCCATCAGGTAAAGTAAGTTTCCAAAATAGATTATGCAGCAAAATATTGTCTTTGGTTTTGTTTATTCAAACAGTTCAGTACTGAGTGCTCCATCAAAAAGTAAGAAACAAAACAGAAAAAGCAGAACTTGTTTCTATGAAAGAGAAAAAATAAGAAACTAGTCAAGTATATTGCTATTCTCTGACACGTGGCAGCCAGCAACAAAGCAGTTCAATACCCTAAATGAGAAATGTACTTCCTTTGTATTAAAAGTAGAACACTACTTTAGGGAGAAGGCACTCCCTAAAATAAAAATCTCAGTAAATTAAACAGGCACTAAAAGGAAAGTGTTTATATAATATTGCAATACAGCTACAAACATTTCATTCTGATGTGTATATGTTCTTTAAAAGCAATGTGTCAAACACATATTCTCACATACTCAGAAAATGATAGTGTTCTGCCAATATGAAAACTGTTCTCTTAAGAACTGAAGAATGTATTATTCAGATCAGAAGACAGAAAAATCCATATTTTGCTACGGAACAAACAATCTAATGCAAGAATGTAGATTCTTTAATATGCAGTAGCACCAGGTCCCATATCCCCACCAAGCACATGCTGGCAGTGGAGAGTAACAGTCAGTTATTCCCCTTTCATGCAGCTGTTACTACAACTACAGTTAGCAGATACAGGAAAAAAAAACCGCAGTACACCATAACCACAAAATATATGCCATTCAACAATCCCAAACAAAATGTATTTCCTGCTGTTCATTCCATACCACAGTGACTGTTTCCTAATGAAGGGACAGCTTCATAATGGAGTGATGTTAAATTAACTCCACTGCAAAAGGAGGAAGCCGTCTAATTTACAATGTGAACTGAGCTTTATTATCAGATATAAATACATATAACATATACATGTACTCTTACTCAGTGAGGCAGAAAAAGAGCAGAGAGGAGAGCATTTGAATGTATATGAAAGAAAATTAGTCATTACTCAGTAAGTGATTTGCTTTAAATACTGTCTCATTTGTGGTCCCAAAGCACATAGACAAAAATGAATGCTCTAAATCCAATAGAAGATAGATGCTAATAAAACCAAAAGCAGCATCCAGTCTCAAAGCATTTCTAAATTAAGTAAATAAAATAGCTTTATTACAAAATGAAATACTTATTTGTAAGTAATAAATAATGACCATCTACGCCTGCCTTTACAGATTTATAATGAGGAGCAAAGGAGCTGCAGAAGCTGCTCATGTCCAAGTACATTTGAGCTGGAAATCTTCTACAAGCTCCATCACACCATGACACCCTCTGAAACTAAGGATAAACTCCAAGTTGGAAACAGGTGTTTTTCATTGCTTAGGCAACTGCTGCAATCAAAGAAGCTCATAAAGATTTAGTTCTCTGTATCGAGAAGGAGAAAGTTCTCTTAACTTTCAGTCATGCAGCCTAGTTCTCACTTATTTTAACGAGTGTTAGAGGAAGGAAAAATATGAGATACCTGAACAACTAATAAAAAGACCACTTAGTTTAAATAAAAATTCTTTTCATGTGGAGACTGAAAGCATAGGGATGTCCAAGTAGTGCACTGGAGGGACAGAAAATCTTACAGGTGACAGATGTCTGCCAAAAAAATTGACATTGCCTCTTAGGTAAATGTAATAAAGATAGAGCTTCAACAGCAGCAAGGCAAAAATCTCAGATGCTTATGCAAGGCTCCATGAAAATGACAGTAATGTCTATAGCAAAGGTGGCACCTGAAAGCAGTTAAATCACTTCAAGAATAGAAATCACAAAAATGTAAAAAGCTATGCATTTTTACAGAATTACAATTTGCAAAAATAGCAGCTAACAATCACACTGAACCAAGCTAGTAAATACTCCTCACACCTCCCAGAAAGCAGCTGCTCTGAAGCAGTAACTGAACTCTGGGCTAACCAGGAATAAAAATGCTTTTGCTTGCAGCAAGATCTAGAATGATCCAAAAAATTCTACAGCATATCCATCCACTAGGAAACAGTGCTAAGTACAGTTCAATTACCAGGTGTGAAAAAAATGCCCCAAAAATATATATTGAAGCGATGCATCATTTCACATCAATGCAGAAATAATGTAAACAAAAAATAAAACAATGGTATACGTACAAAAACATTTTGGAAACCTGCTCTGAGATGAATGCAAGGAATTTACTGAGCCAGTAACTATCAAGGCAAGCTAACTTAAAAGACAACCACATATAACAATTTATGACCAATACTGAAATATCTGTTATAATGCATATATTACACCATATATGCTTATAGTATAATGCTAAAGAATGCTTAGTATGAAACTAAGGATGCTGTATGAAGGCATGCCTTATTATGTGCTTTTGTTTTAACATAAAACTTCATGCAAGACTTCACGACTGCTAGGCTAGACCAGGTATTTCTGAATTAAGTTCTAACATTAATCTATCCTTATACCTCATACAGATTATCTTCACCTTAAAAAAATAAAACCTGACAGGTACTTAGAAAACCCAATGGCACAAGAGAGAACAAGCCAGTGTGAACAAGATTTCTCTCAAACAATTGCAGCGCTATAAATCTCTTTCACTGCAAGGAGCACCCAGTGTCTTATCCTCTGTTTCTTATCCGAAAGAATAAAAACAAGCAACAGTTTCCTAAAGCTTGCATAAGTATACTTGGAAACACACACACTAAATTCAAAACATGCAAACAAGTTTGGCCTACCCTATCTTACCAGCTGTACATTTATAAATTCGTACTTAAGAGGAAACAGGGACTGGATTTAACAGAATTACAGGGTGAGTTTGGAAACACCGCAAAATATTTTTGAAACAAAGATATCTGAATGTATTGGGAGCTCTACAGTTTTGCTTATTCCAAACATTTTAATTAAGGAAAATAGAGAAACTGCATTTCAGTTCCTACCAGCCAAAGCTGCATCCTCATCACTTTCTGATCCATATTGCAATGCCATGGTTATTGCTGATAAACGATCCCCTTGGGCTGATCTTTTGTTACTATAAAAGAGAAAAAGTTAAAAAAATGTGCAAAATTAAAAAAAAAAAGTTTAACATGTTAACCATTAACAGTCACTCAGAGTGTGTAAGTAAACAAGTGAAGCTCATGACGGTTGCCTACATTATCAGAATACAGACAGGACTATGCAAGAAAAGACTGGAGCCCTTAACAAAAGAAACTGTTAATGACCCATGAGTCTGCCTCTATTTTAAGAGGCGGTCCATCAGACTGAAAAACTGGACACAATCAGAAAGCTAGAGCTCAAGCTAGCTATCTTCTGTCTTATTTTGAATACTTGAATATTTGAATTACTGGGGGAGAAGGGGGATGATAACAAGTCCCTCCCAATTAATAACTTTGTAATTTGATCCTGTTTTATAGGGATTTGTCTACATGAAGGAGTTCAGCACACTGTAAGCGGTATATGCTATCTCCTCCCATTCCCCCATCCCCACCTTAGGCATTTTCAGCACACAGAGCGCCTGTATGTGAAGCAGCTTCCTCTGCTTTCTAGGTGGAGTAAGTCAGCATCCACGCTGGCTATGGTCTCATAGACTTCTTCATTATCCCTCTCTTCCTCCCTTTTGTCCCAAACCTGGGCCACAGCATTTCATACCCACACTGTAAGCTATGCCTGACAATCTCTGCTTTTTTACTATGTCAGCTCTTTAAGCACCTTCAGCAATGGGCTCAACCTTGCCCTGTGGGAGCAAAGTGAAGACTGGGAAAAAGCAGATGGGTTGCTTAAAATGACACCAACTCTGTACAAATGCTGAATCCCTTAAACACCCTTGCAGCTGCTGTGTAAAACCATGGTTTCAGAGTATACGCACAGGGAATTAACCAGGAGTAGTACTGTTTCAAGACAGTAACCCAGAGACTGTAGACACAAGGCCTCTGCTAGGTACCAAAATTCTCAACTGTTGACTGAAAGAAGTTTGCCATAAATGCATCTCAAATGCAATACTTTCTTTTTACAGGCTTCATTGTTTTCCACCATGCATCTCTTAATTATTTAGTCCTACTTATTATTTCTTTTTAGTCTCCAAATATAATTCTTTAGGTTTACAACACATTCCATGGTTTTTTTCACCTGCTTTATTTTGTAATGAAGCTTAACATATTGTTCTTCAGAACATTTCTAAGGAAATAATAGCATACAGAGTATTTCACAACAGGTGTTTTGCAATGTTAAATATAAAATCAAACTTTTTTCAGCAAAGTAACATTAAATAATACTTAATAGATATTTGACTGAAATATATTTGAATCTAAAAAGTATTTGAGTCAATATTGAAGAGCACTCTCAAATAAAACAAACAAACAACCCCAAAAAACACCCAAACAAAAAAAACCCAAAGTTTTATTAATTCCATATGATGATGACCCAGCTTTTCCTCCGAGTCCACAATTTACTTACCGATAATATTTGTTAGAAGAATTTCTCTCATCACCAACACTGCCTTTACCCTGTGAGGAAGGACCTGTCAGCTTGGAAGCAGTCAAATTTGATGGAGTCCTTAAGGCAGAAGAGACAAGCCAAGGAAAGGGGAAAAAAAGAGGCCCACCTTAGACCCAAGAAAAGCTGCAGCAAGGATAAAGCTTTTTACAGAATTACTTTGATAGATCAGCCAAAAGGTTCAGAGACAGATATAAAATGTTTTAAAGCTAAAAGTAAAGTAATACTAAGATACTTTTAGTGCCCCAGCATTAATATCGATTTTGTTTATAAAGTCAGAGGAAGGTAACATTTAGATTGAGGATTAATAGCTATACACAAAGCTCAGCCTACAATAGCAGTGAAAGCAGCCAACAAAATGTTCCTTAGCATCCAGGTAAAGCTAATCATACAGATCCAATCATGTTTTATCAATATTTAACAAAATCACTGTCAAGCTGCTTGACAGTGCATATTATCAAGCAACTTTATTTTGCCACTTTATTTAAGGGAGGACAGTTAAATGCACCAACAAAGAGTAATTTAGTATGACAAAGGATACAATGAACTCTGCAATAGAAAAGCATGAGTTTTGACACAGAGGCAACACGTCTATAGAACTTAGGTTAGTAGCATTATGATGAATTTGAGTCTGATCCACCAATGACAAAAAAAACAGATGTAAATTCAGAAGAAAAATATAGTAAATTAACTTTAAATGAACTTATGGGGGTATTTTACCAAAATCAGCAATAGGTAAAGGAGACCCCCCCTTTGAGACAATTAAGCAGTTGGGAATTTAAATAAAAAATAATGATTCAGTGATGTAGATTCAGCAGAAAGAATACAAAAAGCATAATGGTTTGATAAAAAAAGCAACCAGTGAAATGCAGAACAGCAGGTGAAAGGTTTGGTTTTCATGATACTTTTCCCTCACCCCAATTTTTTTTGCATTCAGCCCAATATTATTGTAGCCTGCTTCAGGCATTATAATTTTTTTTTTTTTTGCCAAGTTAGAGAAACAAAGAGGGGAGCTGTCAATTACTCTGACATTCAGATTACTTCAGGATTTGCAGGTCTATTGAGAACACAGTACATAAGGGAACATCTAGAATACGGTAGCTGAGAAGTAGAAATGGGCTGGCAGTGCAAGAGAGGATTCAACTAACAAATATCAGTGTGATTTATCTGTCATCCCTTCTTATGCAAACAGCTTTATTTTGAAGAAAAACAGTTAAGCCTCAAAATTAAACATGACACACACATGACATCCTGAGCTTCATCAATGGCCAACACAGTGAGAAATATAAAATAAAATCAAAATTTAAATAGAAAACCTCTATGCCTGTAAGTAATTCTAGTTAATGCAAAGCAAACAAATACGTATATTCACTGTCTGTAGAATCAAGGTCTACACATACTTTTAAGAAGGAAAATTATTAAAATATGTGTCAGGAATTACTCCCTAACAGTATTTCTGCTTTTATATTTTTCTATGCTTCAACAATGATTCACCCAAACATGGGAAGCATGCTAACGTTGAACAAATGAACCAGAAAAAACACTATATAGGTTGAATGTCTCAAAGCATCAAATAGTAAAGATCAATCAGGTAACTTCCATTTCTTTCATATGTAATAATCCTAGGCAATACTTTTAATACTGACACCATCTACACATTTTTCAGACAACAAAAAAATTTAAACTGCCTTTCAGTAAAGTACAGGAGTGCTAGTGTTTTCAGTTGTACCATACAAACCTTTGCAGGAAATGACAGCAGTTATTTTCCAGCATCAAATACCAGTAAACAGCTCAAATACATAAAGAGTCCACTTTGTAAAGAGTTTGCTAACTCCTTGGATGACTTGCAAGACATTGCTTTATTTTTTTAGTTAAATGACACAGCCCATACTGGCAGATAATACCTAAACCTACTTAAGAGTAACACTCAAAAGTAAAAAGTTTATACGAGAAGAAATCTAATTGCATTTCAGATAAGAAACATCTAAAATGACTGCATCATTTCTCTGTACACTATGGATTGTCACAGGAAGAAAATGCTATTTCCTAAATAAAATCATTCCATGAAACAAATAGACCTATCAACAGTGTTTTATACCTGCCTGTTCAAGACCAGATCTATGCTTCACTGATTAATAAGTCCAGATCTTCAGTGTCCTGTGCCTCTTTTCATAGCTAGAAATTGGTTTTCAAACAAGAGTTTATATAATGTGGACTTCCCTCTAAATACTTTTTGCCTGCAGTCTTGTTCCTATATTTCTGACCCTACCTAATTAACTGTGAGCTCTTATGTTGCAGCTCCTAACAAGGTTCAAGAATATCCAGCATTTTTCATAAAGCAAAGCCCATCAAAGCACCTTGTTCTTCACTATTCCTTTTCTGTTATTAACTTATAAACACATGTGGTGGAAGGTGGCCATAGCTTAAGTTATAAAAGATCCACTGACACTGTTTTTCATAATCAAGTACATCACAGAAATATTTCACCACAGAAGTATTTCAATAAAAAGTTTCCTTCCAAAAACTATTTTACTATTTATAACTTTTTAAACAACAATAAACTAACTTTTCAAGCAATTATTTCCCACTATATTCTCCACAGCAAAATTAAGGGAATGTCTATAGACATTTTTATATGAGATTGTAAAAAGAACTCTATTTGCAGTACCTGATTCGGAGACTTGACTTGGCCAACTCACTGTGTTCAATTTCAGCCTTTTTCATATTAAATATTTTTTTAATCGCATTTGCATCCTGTCAATTAGAAGAATTTTTTTGTTTAATGTTGAAAGTCAGGTTTACCCATCTATCTAAAAATCTAAAACAAAAATGGAGGGGTTTTTACATTTAGATATAAAACAATTTTGTATGAGAAATGAAGCATAGAACAAAGTCTGCCTGAAATACACCCACAGTGGCCTCTAAAAACTGAATAGAATAGCTGAGTAGCTTTGAGCTCATTTTTTGTCATATACTTTAAAAAAAAAATCTAAAGTTTGCAAATATACACGAATACCACTTTGAACTAAACAGGCAAATGAGTTTCTGTGCCTTTGTAATCAGAAAGATACTACCATTACCGAGCTTTATAATGCTCTCATTCTATACCCGTGGACTCAATATTCAGAGCAAGAGTTCACAAAATAGAGATTACAAACTTTGAGCGATGTTACAAGCGTCAGTAATGTCACTAGGAACTGAAACTACAATCCAAACAGATGTGCCATTGGAAAAGTCCAAGAACAACTTAAATAACAGTGTTATATATATACAAGGTCTCTCACTACAAAGCCCTTAAAACTGAACACACAAGGGAATAATTTACCACTGAAATTCTCCTACTTCCAAAGTGTATGGAAACAGCAATGTGATAATTTGTACACAAAATGCTGGTGAACTAAGTATGAAAAAGATAGCAGGTACAATCTGGTCACAAAAATATGGCTAAAAGGAAGAGGATCTTCAAAAACCATGCAAAAAATGCATGACTAGTTTTGAAGCTTATGATGAAACAGTTCTGCAATCTGGAAAGAAGTTAACAGCAGAGTACTACCACTATCACTTGAACATGTAGTTTCAGCCATTTCAACTTCAATCACAATTACAGGAATCCTCCATTCCTCCAAAGAAGCCACATAACTCATATCCCAAGATAAAAGGTAATTGGAAAAAATCATACACCTCAAGAAAAAAAAAGTGACACCCCAATTATACTAAAAGCAATATAAACAAAGGAAAAGCCACTAATAGCTTTTTTTTACAAAAATGCAAACAGAGTCCTTATGCTAAAGATTTATTTAAGAATCAATTAGCACAGAAAGTAGTAAAGAAAATCTGAACTCAAATCAAACTATTAACAACTGAAACTAACCTTAAATACTTGTGATCCAGGCTCATTGTAGGTTTTGGCATTCTTTGCCAGAAGATCGATATCCTTTGCCATTGCATGAATGCTTTTATAAGTTCCATTCTATACAAAAAAAAAATTGTAACTGGTTAAAGTGGCAAACTTCAGACAGCATGAGCACTAAGTCAATAGTGAAAAGCAAAGGGAATTAATATAGAATAAAGGCAACATTTATAGAAAAACAAGAACATATTTATAAAGAGGACAGATAAGCATCTGGAAAAAGTCATCAAAAAGAAGGTGCTAAGCCCTTACAGAGCTTACGAATGCTAAGTAAAAGATTGCAAAAATACTTAATAAATCAGATTATCTTAATTTTGAAGGGTTCTGACAAAATGTTATTTTACCTTTATTTGCTAGCTCAGTTAGTCTGTGCACTCACTATTACACAAAATGCTAGAATTACAGAACAGTATTTCAAATTACTGGAGAAGTAAGATGAAAAATGTATCAGTACAAAACATTTATTTATAGCACTACAACAAAAGTAGGTGATGATAATGCATGACCAAGCTTCAATACTTCAGTGTTTTACATTAGCAGTACTTGCCAAGGAACTACTTTAAACCATTAAACATCAAGAAATCCAAGATATTCAGGCTCAATGCCAGCACACTACAGTTTATGATGCTTGATCTTCAACACAGCTACTTCTGCAGCATTAACCCAGCACAGAACATTAAATCAGCATAGTGTTCAGATTTTCAAACAGCAGGGGAAAACCACATTGCCTTTCCTACCATCATAAAATTTGGCTTCTAACAATTTCAGAATGCTTACTGTTAAACAAGTCTATACTCTGACACATTGACGTACTGTACCTGTATCCTCTGGGCAATAGTTTTAAGATCTATGGGCTCCTTTATTATTGCATAATAATCTGGATATTGCTGGAAAACAAAAATAATTTATATATTACTATAAACAGTCACAAAGCTATTGTTCTAATAGCTTACAGAATGAGCTATTAGATGAATTGCAGATAAGAACAGTGTAAGCTTCATCAACATAGCACTAGGCTTCAGTTTGGGCAAACCAGATCATAAGGCAGATACAAGGAATTAGAATTCATCAATAAACTGACATGAAGTAACAGTTCTGCCTGAAGGCCAAATATGTGGTGACGGTCTCCAGAGTATTTATTTTGCTGGTTAAACTTGTTACACCACACCCCGAAACAGAACAGTGAAATCAGACATACTTACAAAGATTAAAAACTCTGCATCAAAAAACCCCAATTACCGAAACTGGCAGAACAGGGCAAGCCCCAATCTACAATGAAGGGCTGGGATTGAGTGGGTCAGAGCACAGAAGGGAGGGAAGCTCTAAAAACAGCTGGAGTTTGCCACTGATGAGACAGTAACAAAGAACTGCACCCTGAGTGTGCCCATCATAGTGTATAACATCAGTTACATAAAAGTCCAGGTTTCCAACTTAGAACACAACCAATATTATAAAATACCCACCACTTTAGAAGGAAGTTTCTGAAACAGTTCACTTATGAGGCGTCCTGATGGGTTTGTGGCAACAGCTACAGCTTCAAGAAGCTGTTCAAGAATTTCCTTCAGGTAACCTGGAGATGACTAATATAAGAAATCAAATCAGAAGAAGTTTTAATAGCAGCCATAGTGGAGTGCTTCAGGTTGCACTGAAATATACTAATTTACTTTCCAAAGACAGAAAAAATCAGCTATACAACGCAACTTTTCAAAACAACATTGTTCATGCATTTAGGTAAAGCACATGAGAAAAAAATCAATTTCACATTTACACTGCAGACTGTCAGACATACATTACATATTGTTAAAATAGACTTGGTTGTCAACATTAATGAAAATATGCATCCCAACATCACAAAAACTATACAAGCCCAAACTTCCTATCATCCTATCTGGCTTATAAAACACTCCAGGAACAGCTGCACTAACTGAATGGGACACACGCTGGAAAATGATGTCATTAGACATGAAGCTTGCTTGCATCAAACCTCAATGTTGGCATATCAGGCACACATCATATTAGTTTCAACTAAACCAAAACCACGTTTTATCTGTATCAGAAAACCTCATAACATTTTTTTGCTAGGCAAAAGTGAAACACACATACAATGCTGTGAAATTATTAACTAATAAACTTGTATAAGAAATAACTTTTGGGGCATAATTTAACTATGAAAAGACGTAATGCTTTTTCATATACGGAGGCCAATCTCCCTCTCAGAGTCAGGTGCCATACACAGCCATGGCCTCTTCCAACTACAGCTGTCATGCCCACACTTACTAATTCAGAATTTGCGCCTTGATTGTCGTGTCCATCCTCATCTTCGTCTTCCTCCTCAGCATCACCTTTTTGAACAAATTCATTTTTTGTGCGCAAATACAACTCCCATAATTTGCAGGCAGCTTTATATTCAGGAGAATCGGGCTGCAAAAACAAATCAAACATTCTACTCAAAATTCAGATCATTCTTATCTGAAGGAAACTGATAAATTATTAGTTAAAAGGTACTAAATGCATTAAATAAATAACAGAAAACCTGGGAAATTCCTGCTTCAGTCATTCTCCAATAGAGATGTTAAGAATCGCAATAAGCACTAGAAAATATAACCTCTATCACTCCAAAGCATTTAAGTTTTTCAGAAAACTTAGCAATAAAATTACTTGGGTTCAGTCTTGTACAAGCCTATTAGACGAATCTGGAGAAATCATTAGGTTTTGCTGAAGCATAACACTTGATATTTGAAATAGACTAAATATCAGTATGCCAGAAATGTGATTTTAGCCAGTACTGCTGCCATTGTGTAGCACTTGAAAATTAATTTCTACAGAATAAGAATGCCAACAAATGTGCCAATATCTCTGAAAGCACTGCAATGATTTACACTCAGCATTAACCGTGAAATTCCAAAGATGCTACCACCTGGGTACACATCTAAGTATATTTTTTGGAAGAGCTAGAAGAATTGAGTCAGCAAATTAAGTTTCGTAAATACAGAGTTGGCAGGGGCAGACAAGCATGTGCCTATTAACATTACTACTTAAGAACACTACCCAGAAAAAAGACTGCTTTTCCACTCTTATGTATTTTTCTTTCCCTTTCCTCTGTCACTTAACCTCTATTTCAGGTATTCCTGCAGATATGTCACCTTATTACTGCTGATTATGCTCTTCTTACTTCACTCTCTCAACCTCTGACAGCTTGGAATACAAATGAGAAATCAACATGAGAACTATTCTTAAGCTTACCTTATTAGGCTTAAATATTCTCAAGACATTAGACCAGGTGTTAATTATGAGGAAAAGATTTGAAGGGTATTCTGCTCCACTAGTCTCCTTCCTTCTATATTAATGCAAGATGCTCAAAAGTCTAAGACTTGAACTGAAATACTAAAAAAACCAAAGGTTTGCGTTCGAATCTAGCATTGCCAATAAAACACCTGCTGCAATAAAGACCTTGACAATGAATCAGCTGTCCCTGTTTTATATGCGTCATTGGAACTGCGTGGGTAAGGTAAAAGACGAAAAAAGAAGAGGCTACGTTTGTGTGTCATATCTCCAGCTCACAACTCCAAAATTTCTCTGGAAACGTCAACATTCCTTCATCCTAGAATGAAGACTACCTGTTTCTATTCTACATGCAAGATTTTTATGATACAGGCATAATTTTGAGTCCACTATTCTGTAGGCAAAGGCAGCACACATTCTGTAAAATTCTAATCATTCTCTCCTGCCATCAAGGACTTCTCCCTCAGTAGAAACCATGAAAAAGTCAACATTAATGGACAAGTGCCTTGCAAAGCTTTGGGAGTACACAATGAATTTGGAAACCTTTGTACTTTTTCTACTGTAACCAGAATGTGCAAATGCATTAATCCATAAATCTGACTGTTTTTCAAAAAGCTACACACACACACAAACATAAACAAAATAAACACTGCTCTTCTGAATGTCACCTCATTAGGCTGGTTGGGTTATTCAGAAAGCAGTCATTTGGATCATCTCCAAAGTCAAAGACATATGAAAGGTAATATTAGCAGTTTTAGATTTGCTGTATCATCTCAGTCACTAAATACAATTTCACTGTTTTATGTATTTAACATAGCCTTCCATTAAACAAGATTAATCTAATTTTTTTTTCCCACTTCCTTACAGCAACTGTAATAAAAACCATTAACATCTAAAATAAAACATACACCCAGCTTGAGGGAATGGACATGGGGATTGCACCCTTGATGAAATATATCACCATGTACACTCACAATCTATCAACACTGACCACGATAATCAATGTGCCTTTTTTTCATATTATTAAGTGGCCAGTGAAAGAGAAAGATTCAACGCTCCTACTGCATGCTTGCTTATTTATAAACTCTTACTTCTGAGAAAAAAAAAATAATCTTTTTCCATTCCAAAAGGTTAGACAGAGTGTGTTGTGAAATGGGAAAGCTTTGATAGAAGAGTATTTTTCTCAGTTTACATCTCTATCTTTGCTTCCTCTCTCTTTTGGAAAACTACATGAAGATCCTCCCCACATTATTCTATGGTTTTCCATAAAAAGATTCCTATGGTAGGACATCTTACAAAGATACGGTCAACCGTACGGGAATATATATGCAAATAACTGCAATGTATGCTGTTCTCTTACCAACAACAAAGGCTAAATTGAAAAGTTTTTTTGCCAAACCAAGGAATAATTTGAACATGTCTCTACCACTTTTACAATGAATTTGAGCCTTTATATGTGTTTTCCTCACCTTATAGTAAGCTTTCGCATTGTTAAAGAGAAGCTGAAAATCAGCAGTCAGCACATTCACATCATCATATTCTTCCATCTTTAGCTTTTGTTGAATTTTCATTAGATCGATTGGCTGAGAAACCACTTCATAATAATCTGGCTGATTTCTGTTGCAATCACAAAAACAGGCATTATATTCCAAGCAGTAAAACCAAAACCACAGCACTAAAGTTCGTATGTACCTATGACTAAATAAAACAAAGAAAGTTCCAGTAAGTTTTTGTTACAGCTAAAAGATCAGGACAGTGGTCCCTTAGTAGGCTTACTTTATTACATGTTCTGTTATCATCCTCAATTTTCTGAGTTTGAGATAAAATTCAGTCTCTTTATCTACTGCATTTGCAAGGGTCACTTCTATTAATCTTCCCAAGATATGCCCTTAGCATTACATTCCACCACTTATGTGGAATATTTTATAGTCAAAGACATAGATGTTTTAGGCGGCTGTCACAAGGAACATTTTAAATTAATTCATTGTATCCTTTTTTGACTGAAAAAGGGCACCAGTGTTAGCATGTCCCATTGAATAATTACATCAAATACTTGGATCAAACACTGGTGTGAAACTATGACAAATTTAGCTTAAATTTATCACAGCTATTAATGCTGAAGTATTCCTCAATATCCACTTACTCCCTGATTAAATCTCACATTCAAGGCTTAACCAGAATCATGGTCTTACCTTCGCTTCGGTGCCCTAATGAAAAGCTCACAAAGGAGCCTGCCTTGTTCATCTTTGTAATCTCTGATGGTGTTGTAAAGTTCATGGCATACAGCAATCTAAAATGTAAGAACAACAAAGTAATGAAAAAGGAGAAAATCTTAAGGAGGCAACAAATCAAAGCCTGCTTACAATGGGAAAGACAAGCTGCCAATCCACCGCGTGCTCTAAAAGCAGAATTGTGAAGAAATCAGTGCATCTCATACATTAGTACGATACCTGACAAGTATGCCAGGTACTGCAGAATTTTAGTTTATTTTTTTGAACACAGGGAGCTTTCTTTCAATGCTAATTCTAAGTAACAAACCCAAAATGTAAATTAATTCAGTACAATCCTCTCAGAGTTACAGACATCTAAAACAACAACAGGGGTTCTTCTGCCCTGCAATTAATTAGACTACTAAATCAAAGGCATAACAGAGACATTGTACACTTCAGCAATCACTGCCTGTGCTGTTCCCCACTCATCTCTCTCTGCATTTGCTATTCAGACACAGTTCTCAACTTCTGCATGTTATGATTTCAGCTCCTTCTCCAACATCCTTCCATCTGCTAAAATCATCAGCAAAAAAAGAAAAGCAGCAAAAGGAAAATGGGAAAGAAAAAGATGAAATTGGGGAGACAAGAACAAGCCAAAGCTGAACAAGATCCTAAACAAAGGCAACAACAGATTCAGCACCAGTGTGTATGTGCTACATATGATCATCCATTTTACAATCCAGCATTTCCCAGGCAGGGATACAGTATCCCCTCTCAAAAAAGTTGTGCATAATAAGAAGGTACTAACAGGATCTACAGTTGGGAGATTGGAAAGCCTCCTCCTCTTTCTGCTTGGGCCTGGTATATTCGTGGAGTGGTGGCCGTCATCAAAGTCTCCTCCGCTGACACTGCTGGAAGGCGAGGTAGCTCTTCGCCTCTTGGAACCCATGGAATCCAACTTCTTCTATAATGAAGAGAGACGTTCTTAAACTCATGGCATTGCATCCAAACTCTCTGGTAAGAGCTAACTATAAAGTTAGCAATGCTTAGGATGAGTCACATATGTTTGTTATATACTAGAGTTCAGTTAAGCCATAAATCTAAACACCAGCTTTTTGAAAATTGGCAGGAGTAAAGGGAAATCAAAGTGGTCCTACAGTTTTAATGTCACCGATGACAGAAATGTCAGGAAGCCTAGGGCTCACCGTGATCAAGATTAATTTAGCAGCTCTTACTAGGATATGTTCTAAAAACTATCTACATTTTGATACCTCATCCCATGCATGATAACTAAGCAAGAACCGCTGCTTAAAAGGAAAAAGCTGTACAGAGACATGTGCTTAGTTCTGGTGCAAATGCATGTAATTCCATGTCAAATTAAAAAAACACAAAAAACCAACAACCAACAACCACACAAAAAACCCAAACAAACAAACAAACAAAAAAATCACACAGAAAACAAATTACAAATGAAAATTCAAACAGCTACTGAATACCTTGTCTTAGACTGAAGCCAAAAAAAGGTCTGGACCATCAAGTGACCTACCACTCCCACTTTATGTGTAGGATGAATGGCTCAATCACCAAGAAGTAGAAAAAGCCACCTCCTTTATTGGCCATAGTTTTCCATTTACCAAAACAGTTACAAATGAATAACCACCATCCAACAACTATAGTGATTTACGGAACAAGTTCTTGGCTCTTTCCCAACTTCCAGTGACAGCATCAGAAAAATATCTTTATTTGTAGCTGTCTCAAAGGCTGAAGACAGAATAGATCCATCTATCCCAGCCTATACCCATTTTCCAACCAAATCGAGGAATTTCTTCTAGGAAGCACACAGTTGATTTACAAGGTATAGCAGCACAACATAACCGCATTCAAGCATTTATGTTAGAGACAGAATTAATTTCAAGCACACAAATGAGATGAATAAGAATAAGGCAGGAATAATTAACAGTTAGGATAAAGAAAAGCAAAAGCCTAAGGCAGAGGAATGGAGAGAATGGTGCACATACAATCAATAATTTACCAGATTTACCAGAGTACAACCAGCACCTCGAAAAGCCAGTCTCCTCATAGTGTCTGATGGCCAAGTACAGATACTGGGAGAAGGTAACACTCTAAGAGTAGCTAACCAGCAATGGTGTTAGTACAGTCAAAACTGGAAGACAAGAAAATGGAAAGAGAGAGAGAAGAAAACTGAGAATAGATAGATAATTAAAGAATAAAATCAAAGAATACATTGAATAATTACAGTGACAGAGAAAAAAAAGCAAGAAACAGAAGGTAACTATTTTTAGCCTAGCAGAAACTCTACAAAGTAATTTTGTACACAGAACGCTAGACATTTCTGTCATTTTTACAATAAAAACACATTTCTCTAATGTTTCTGAATACGTATTACAGATTTCTAGCCACTTGCTAGAGAATGATTCATGAAGGAGAGCAGGAGTAAACATAAGCAATATCTGACCTCAGAGTAAAAACCAGAAAGCAGTAAAACTCACAGAATCTGAAGCAGTACAGTGCTTATAACAATAAGAAAATAATTTTTAAGGTCAAGAAACATTTAATAGACTCTCTAGTGATGATGTATCTCCAGCGGTCTTCAGAGTGGATTTTTATCCTTGTAAGTAAGCAACATTAAATATCCAGTCACACAGGTTCACTAAAGATATACCTGTTTCAATTCCTAAGCAGTTTCCAAGTCTGATTTTTTTCAGAAATTCCACATGAAATGTACAGAACCATTTTATGGCAAAATGATTGCTTCTATTCAGTTCATACAACTACTGTCTTCAATCAAACCCCAGAGAGACTGTTTTCCTCTTCAGTATTCTGGACATTTGCATAACACGCACATACAGGGAAACTGTGCTTTATTAGCAGACAATTCATCTCAGGAATGGTCAATCAGCCCGTCGCTTTTGGCACTGCCTCCAACTTCTATCTGAGAGCTACAGTATCAAATGGCTAACACTAGGCGTGTACTGATGTGGAGGCTGCTAGAAAACACAAGTTCTTGGTTGTGAAAGAAAGGCACGAGGGACTAATGGAATCAATAATTCTGATTCACCCAGGAACCCAAAAGTACACTCAGTCCAATCCCATCCTGAAATAAAGATCTGGGGACCCCCCAGCCAGCACCTGCCTGCAAACTGCATATAGGCTTCTCCATGTCCGTCACCTGAGGCATGTACCCTGCAGCTCTCAGCCACACACAGACGCTGGTGTACACTTGTATAATCAAAACACCTGGCCATTCTGTACACAGCCTACAAAACCATTTTTCTCCTCTAATAACCGAGGAAGGTGCAAAGCACATATCAGTCTGAACAACATCATGAATACTCAGTGAGAGAAATGCTTATGTAAAACTCCTACCGAGCATCAGGCTCCAAAATGCAAACTTCTCTCTAGATCTCCATGCTCATAAACACAGATAATCCTACTGTGCACAGAAATGCACTCTGTTTTACTTAAGAACATGTCTCCTAGACTTTCTTCTGCAATGTAACTGCTAACTCACAAGTCTCTCAACAATCACACCAAGAATCTCCACCGCTACAAACAAGGCATCTCCTGTGCAACAGGAGCTTGAGCGTCTTCTCAATAATTGCTCAGACCGCCCATAAAAATGTCACATAACCATAGACATCTCTATGAGAAATGCTTTGGCCATTACTAATATACACGTATACTAATATATACACAACGGGTGGAAGACTGCCTCTCCTGAAAGCTGTATTAGACTGATTGCCACAAGTATTACCCAGTCTGACCTCATTAAATGAACAGTTTTTACATGCATTTGAATAACACACCTAAAACAAGCCAATGAGGTTCTAGCGCACATTTCCTTTTCTGCCTCCAAGTACAAAAAAGCTAAAAGCCAATAGATACCACAGAAAGTATTCTATCGTTATCAGGATCTCCCACGTTTCAACAGAAATACTCGCTAAATCATGCCAAATTTAGCCAACGGAACACGGGAGGGAAACACAGCCAGAATTTCCCCCGATTACCGATCACACTGAAACCCGCTACAACATAGGAAAAGGGGGAGGGCAACAACCAGACGCTATAAAAGGAGAAAGTTAGTGAAGAAGTGAGAGGCACAGCACATCGATCCTCTCATCAACACTGGGACAAGAAACAAAGAGGCAAAACACGTAATTCCCCCAAACCGTCCCCCAGGGCGGGCCCCCGCCTGCACCCTGCTCAGTTTATGAGGTGTTATTGTTGGCAGGAGACGAAGGAGACAAAGAAAAACACCTTTTCGGGCACCGGGCCAGCCTGCGCCCTCACGGCCTGACAGGACGACGTCCCCTCCCCGACCCGCGCTGCCACCCGCCCACCGGGCAGGACCCGCTCCCGTCCCTCGGGCCTCGCTCCGGAGGCCCCGGCCTCCCCTGTCACCGCTGACGGGACGGGACGGGACGGCGCAGCGGGGAGGACGCCGCGGGGAGGAACCGAGGGAGACACCGGGGCCGGGACGCCGCTGAGGGACGGCGACGCCGAGGGGGCCGCGCCCGGGGCCGGGGTCGCCGCGGGAGGCGGGGACGGGGGAAGGTGACGGGAGAAGGCGGAGGGGCTTGGGCGCCCGCGGGCCCGGCGCGGGGCCCGCCGTGGCGGAGCTGCTGCGCGGCCGGGCGGCGCTGCCTCCCCGCGGCGGCCACACAAAGGGAGGCAGCGGCCTCCTGGCTTCGGCCCGCCGACCCCGCCTGCGCGACTCCGGCGCCGCGCCGCTCACCCAGCCGGCTGCGCTCCGCCTCCGACAGCCGCGGCCGCACTCGCCCTCCGCCGCCCGCCCCGCCACCGCTGCTGCCGCTGCCCCTCGGTGCCGCCGCCGCCGCCGCCGCCTCTCCGTACCGCCGAGCCCGCCGCTGCCGCAAAGCCCGCCCGGCCGCCAAACGCGCCGAGCCCGCGCGACACCTCCGGCGAGGAAGGGCCGCTTCGCTTTACGGCAGCGCCCGCCGGCGGGAGGAGGAAGGAGCGCGGCCTTCCACGTGGGGCGGCGGCCCGAGCGCGGCGCCATGAAGCGGCCCAGTGAGCGGCGGGAGCGGGGGCGCCGGTGGCCTCGGGCACTATCGCCGGCCAGCGCTCGGGGGCGAGGGAACGGCGGGGGCGGGCGGCGGCGCGGGACCGGGGGAACGGCGGCGGGCTGGGGCTCGGGGGGGGGGCGGTGGAGTCGGCCGCCCGTGGCGGATCGGGCCGGGGCGGGGGAATCGGACGGACAGACACCGGGGCTCCGGGGAATCGGACAGACACCGGGACTCCGGGGAATCGGACGGACACCGGGGCCGGAGGGAAGGGCGGCGGGGGGGAGCTCGGCCGCTTCCCCGGGCGCCCGTGAGCGGCGGGGCTGTCCCCGGGGCGGGGGGAGCCGGCGCTGAGGGACGCGGTGCCTTGCAGAGCTGAAGAAAGCCAGCAAGAGGCTGACCTGCCACAAGCGCTACAAGATCCAGAAGAAGGTGAGACCCGGCCCTGGGGGCGGTGGGGAGCCCCCCGGGCTGCCCCTGCCCCGCGGGGCTGGGGGGGAAGATGGAGGGGGGGTGGGGGGTCGTTTTCTAATTAAAGCTCCATGCTAACTAGTTTAACGCTAAAAGCATTTTTTTATATATTATTACGGAAACATGTTGTGCGTATACGTGCACACAACGAGGATGTTACATTGAACGTTAAGGAGTCTGGACTGTAGTGAGGAATTTGCTTTCCAGTTGCCCTAGGCTGAAGGACAATGTAGAAAGGAGTGTAGGTTTTTTACGTCGTTACATTTTGCATTATTTTGTGCTGGTACATTCAAGTGTAGCTTTACAATGAGACATTATGCAATCAAAAGACTTCAATCTCAAGTCAGAAACGTACCCTTTTTTACTCTGTATCTGTAAAGAGGAAGGATACAACCCCCCTTTTTTTTTTTTGCCTTAGACTGAGAAAATATTCTTGTTGCTGTCTTCAGATCAGAGAACACCACCGAAAAGTCAGGAAGGAGGCCAAAAAACGTGGACGCAAAAAGCCCAAGAAAGATCCCGGTGTTCCCAGTGCTGCACCATTTAAGGAAGAGCTTCTACGGGAAGCGGAGCAAAGAAAGCAGAGGGTAAAATACAGTTTGTGGTAAAGAGGACAAGAACTGAGACCATTCCTATCTTCAAGGAAGCTTTGTGTGCGCGTGCACACCCAGAGGTGCAATCATGGTAGATTGTAAATGGTACTAGTAGACGTGTACTTTTGAAAAATAATATATTTATTTCCAGCATTATACAGTGTGTAACAGTTCTTTTATTTTTAACCTCCATTTCATCACTGTATGTATAAATCGTGCTGGAAGTTTCATTTCTAATGTAATCCAAATTGCTTGTGATGCTAACATACATAGGTGTCCCATCAGAATGCTAGAAGTCTTGGCATTATGTGATTATACAGAAAATAAGGATCTGCTATCTGCAGCGTGGAGTAATGCGACATGAGAGCAGCACCCTTATCAGTTGTAATGTCGTTGCTGCGTGGCTGTTATTTTGGGGTCTAGCTAATGGATGTATTGCCTCTGGTTTTAAGGCAATTGAAGGCAACAGTATTCTTTCCAGAGTAGGATGCAAAAAAAGTTCCCAGTGTCACTTGGACAGCCATGAATTCTAACTAAGCTGTCTCGGGAACTTTGGTCAGAAATAAGTAAACAGGGAGAAAGAACAGTCTTCCTTACCACCTTCAAATGTGTTTTATCTGGCTTGGGTTTTTGTTTGTAATCAGCTTGAAGAACTAAAACAAAAGCAGAAGCTCAACAGACAGAAAGAACATGAAAAGAAGAGGAAGCTTGAAGCTAAAAAGAATGCAGCCAAAGTCAAGGAAAAAGCAGAGGGAAAGGTAGGTGTCTGGTATGATTTTGATTCTTTGAAGCTTATGGAAGCAATAAAAGTCATCCTGAAACTACATCTTCATAAGCAGTATGTTACATGTTGTATTTTCATGCTGTATATGCACACAAGTATAATATGCTAATTCTCAGTTAAATCATTCCCTTTCATTTTTATTTGCATTCAGGAATCCTCTGGCAAATCTAAAGCAAAGACTAACAAACTGCTGGATAAAAATTCAAAGAAATCTTTCTGCAGGGAGCTCAAGAAGGTGAGACGCTTCAACTATTTTTATATAAGAGTCAGCAATGAGACCACTTGTTATTTTCCTTCTTTGCATTACTGTGCAGCTGCTAGAGAGTATAAAGGTTGCTTGTGATAAACTTGCAACACTGAAGTAAGGGATTTTACCACAGAAACTGGGAGGGTTTCAGTCTTGTCTGGTGTGAGCTAGTGAGACATCCAGCACTTTGAGGTGTTAGACTTTTTGGGCCAATGTCAGTACATACTGAGTGATCAAAGAGCTCTTGTAGTAATGAGGTACTAGTGTCTAATGATTTCTTGCCTTTGGAGGAAAAAGATGAAAATTGCTTCAGCTTTCTGGTTTGTAGTTCAGAAGAAAGGAGCTCAAACAAGAACAGTCGTATGAAACCGCATCAATCATTCTGTGAAATTCAACAGTTACTGTTGTAACTGTACTATTGTAACTGTTGTAATTGTAACTGTAACTATTCCAGAGTTGTTATCTGTCAAATGGTCTGTCATGTCTTATTTGAGTCTTCTCTCTTTTTTCTGACCTAGGTAATTGAGGCCTCAGATGTGGTTCTAGAGGTTTTAGATGCAAGAGATCCAATGGGCTGCCGGTGTCCTCAACTGGAGCAAGCTGTAACTTGCTCTGGAGGAGACAAAAAGCTACTGTTGGTTCTGAACAAAATTGGTAAGAAGCACAGGCTTCCTTGAAGTGTTACTTGGTCACTGTGTGGTTCTGTGGTAGGTAAGCTATGAAGAAGATTTTAAAGGAATCTGAGATTCCTTTGAAAACATAAGATCCAACTCTGAGCTTGCTGCCCTACTGACGGGGTCACATTTCCTCCGCCTTTTGGTCTAGTTTGCTAAGAAAACACCACAGACAGGTAAATGCACATTAGCCCCTTTCTTTTGCAATAAATTCTGAAGGCATTGGCCAGTCTCAGGCAAATTTGACAGAAGTTAAAGATCTTAAAATTTTTATAACATTTTTGTGAACTTAGGTGAGCAGGCAGAGGTCACAATGCTGGTCCCCACTGAGGCAATGGGGAGTTAAGGATCAGCAAATCGATGCAATAGTTGGAGTTAAAATTTGGCTTTGGGAAGTATTTTCTGCCTCCCGTTGCATGAAAGTTGTATGAAAGAATCCACGCAAAAGCAGGTGAAACCAGCTAAAAAGGCTGGAAATTACTGACTTACCAGCGGCAAAAAAAGAAAATACAAAGAGCAAGAGCAAAGGGAACTTTGTATTAGAGCAGCCTTTGCAGGGATGATGGGATAAACCTTCACAGAACATCACTCTGTACCATAAAAAGTCTCCTAGCAAGACCCCAGCGTTAAAAACCTGACAAAGGGGCCAAAAATGTAATTGTAGTATGTTCTGCTTGAGGCAGAAAATAAAGACTAAAACTTGCAACACTGGGTGCCTTTGGGGAACATACCCAGTACTTTATGACAAGCAATGTTTGGCTGAAAACCCTAGTAAAGAAACGTATTAAATGGACAAAATACAGCCTGGTTCCTGATACATTAGATTTCCTCCACGCAGTGACATTTAAGATTCACAGAAGTGAAAGGACTGTGCTTTTTTTCCAGATTTGGTGCCAAAGGAGAACTTAGAGAAATGGTTGCATTATTTGAAGAAGGAGTTTCCAACGGTTGCTTTTAAATCAGCAACGCTGATGAAGGACAGGACTATGGTAAGAGCACTGCAGGCTGTTTCATGACTAAGTCATATGTGTTTGCAATCATACATGTTGAAATGTGTTGAAAAACAGGAACTCTTGTTCTTTAAAATTCCTTTTCCCCTTGTTTGATTATACTGCTGTGACTAATGGATATGCCTGAGCACTTTGACTAAGCTCTGTGGTACAGTGGGCGAATTCTTGCTGTTGAAATACATATTGTTATTTGTGCCCAGGATGCTGGACTAGAATAAAAGCAAGTCTTTTTTCTACTGTAAGAAGGACAGTGAGGGGAGGAAGATGAGGAATTTTTCATCTTCTACATAAGATGGTTGCACCAGTTATATCTGAGTTGTTTTGTAGATAAAGTGGTGCAGGCTGTACTACTGCATTCATCCTGAATGGCCATCAATAAAGGTAGCACCTGACATTACTTCATGAAGAATATAAAGGGGTTAGCTCCCTGTGTCCTAGTCTCAACTCTTTGAAGATGCTCGTTTGAGTTGAATGTGTATTAATACATAATGCTTCACATGCCTTAACCCTGATAACAGCATAGTGAAATAGTGAAATGGCGCAGAAACTGCAATGCAGAGATCAGGTCTTCAAATCCTTCAAAAAATTGAAGTCTTTTGAGTGAAGCTGCAGATTTAAGAATTCTACCATCTCAACGTACATGGTTGTTTTATGGTTGCACAACAAAACTGCAATACAGCCTGAACTGACATCACGACACCTCTACATCGATTCACATTCCTTTTTCCCTTAGTAGTCGACAGCTACCTTTTTTACTGTCACTTAACTGATTAGCCAATGTCTTATTAAACTAATTTCTTCTGTTTAGAAGAACACAGTAACATCATCTAATAGAGGATAGGAGTTGGAAACATTACAGTAGATAAATATATATGCTTAGATTTATGTATCTTCCTAAATAGCTCCTGACCATGGGGTTTTTTTGCCTTTGAATCCTGTAGCAGGAACAGTTCAAAAAAAGACGTGCACGTGTTGACTTATCAAGAACCACGGAATGTTTTGGAAGCAAATGCCTTTTGAAACTTCTTCAACAGCATGGGAAGACTCAAAACAAAGCCATTCAGGTTGGGGTAGTAGGTAAGCATTTGGAGAGACAGGAGGAGTTTCCTTCTCCCATAAAGCTTTCATATCCTGCATTATAAATTGGGTAAAACAACTAACACATAACTTGCTAATGGGCTTTCTAGTCATTATTCTTACCTTCATCTAAGACTCACTATTGTAGTACTTCAGTTGACAGCAATCTACATTGCACTTAAATGCATGTAGTGTATGTGATCTGTGGAAGCCACATTGTGTGAGGCCTTAGCTGATTCACCAACTTAGGGAAACAAGAGAAGCAGGTTACATACCATGCAGCTTGCACTGCCTTCCTCTTACCTGATAAGATTTGTGGTGTTACATTCAGTGTTTTTATTATCAGTGTGAGAAATGAGGATACAGACTTTGTCTTACTTCTGTAGTGAAGACTTCAGATCCAACTCTGATCTCACACTGAAGATGTACTTTAACAAAGACACCCGGAAGAAGCAGTTTTGATCAGTGTTACGTAGGTTGAGTTTTCTTATTTAACTTACAAGGATTTATGTGGTTTTCTTCAGGTTTCCCTAATGTGGGAAAGAGCAGCATAATCAACAGTCTTAAAGGAGTTCGTGCTTGCAATGTTGGCCTAGCAAGAGGTGTTACCAAGTAAGCCAAGTCTGAAAAAAGCTGTTCCTTTCTCTGTTTTTGTGTTCTGATCACCTCAGTTTGTTTGTGTACAATTTCCACCCATTAGGGGCAAAGTATGCCCCTGTGTGCAGGTTTAAATGCATGTTTCAGTTTTCCAGGGTGAAAGATACTGTCAGAAGAGAATACAGTGTATAAGCTTGCTCTTTTGGTACATGTAGATTTCTGTCCTACACAAAGCATATGATGAGAAAGCACTGAAACTGACTCTGGATGAAGTGCATTCAATCCAATGCTGAGCTTTGTCTTGCATTCCTCACCATTACCAGTCCTTTGCTAGTTGATTATCTTTACTAACAGTGCCTTTCTCTCTGAATAGGTCCATGCAAATTGTGCACATTGATAAACAGACAAAGATGTTAGACAGTCCAAGTATAATTGCAGATCCTTCCAACAGTGCACTGGCACTGGCCTTGAGAAGTATCATAGGCACTGAAGAATCGGACTCAGCAGATGTGCTTGAAGGAGTAGATGCCATTCTAAATCACTGCAGTAAACAGCAGGTGAGCTCCATCTTCTTCCCCATCTCTCACTGAATTTGACTTCTCTGTAGGCTGCTTAGGCCAAAATGAAAGTTTATTTTACTTCAACTAACTCTGGTAGCTTTTGCACTGCTTTCCCCTAACCATACAGAGTAGCAAACTTTGGCTAGTGTATCCAATGCAAGTGTGATCTTTCATCCTTATAAACGGAAGGCATGCCAGGATCCTGTCAGCCAGAGTCTATTTTCCCAATAACTTTTCTGATTTTTAAAAAACCCTGCTTTTAAGACTTCATTACAGTATCACAGAGTGAAAAATGAAGATATTCTCACTGCTTCTTATTATTACAGTGAAGACCTCAGATCCAACTCTGATTTCACTCTAGTTTCAAGTAATTAACTTAAACTGATCCCTATTCAGTTCTGTGATAACTGTGTTTTCACTAACCACTGTGCTGTCTCTGTACACCCACTAGTATGGGTGAATGGCAGATGAATTTGTTGAAGTAGACACTTTGCTTTGTAATGTGTACTCCCACATGCAAGAGAAAAACAGCTTTTCACATAGTTGTTCATCCTCATTGTAATCCAATTTGATTTGCTCTTTTATTCCTAAAACTAAGATAAAAGTGGGTATCTCTTTCTGAATCTACCATTTTCTTTTGCACTAGGTAATGATGCACTATAGTATCCCAGATTTCAGGAACACTGAAGAGTTTTTGACTTTACTTGCTCAGAAAAGGGGTATGCTGAAAAAGGGAGGTGTTCCTGACATGGAGAATATAGCTAAATTACTACTTTGTGACTGGACAGGGTAGGTATGCTATGAATTTTGCTTTATGCTGCTCACCTTTTTCACACTGTTAATCCAGCACAGCAGAAGTCCTGAGTCCTGTGAAGTACTTAGAAAGGAGAGACTGCTTTTTTTTTTTCTTTTTTCCTTTTTTTGCTTTCTCACATTTTACTTTGGTAAAGAGAGCTGGATTGGCTAACAGATTTAGAGAATGCCAACCATGAATAATTTTCTAAAGTAGTGAAGGGCACATGGAAAGGGTCAGAGCATGTTGCATGTTACTCCATAGCCAGTTTGCTGACTTCTGCTATAACTCTGTTAGGGGAATTTGCCTTCCTCTCAAATACTGAGTCCATGTAGTCCTCTTACACAGACAGAAAAGGACATGGTAAATTTTCTGTGGAAATTTATAGTGGTTCCTATATTCTGGGGGTGGGAATAAACATAACTCAGAATCGGTAATTGAGTGTGACTATTTCCCTTGCTCAAGTGGTTCAGCTGCTTTTGCAGCTCATGATTTTACAGGCGAGTGATTTGTGGTGACAAAGTATGCCATTTCTTTTTCCTCTCAGGAGTGGGCTATCTACTTAACAGTGTAATTGACAACTTCAGAGTCAAATTTAGAGAGCTATTTAACTGCTGTTAAGCACACAATAATAAATGAGTAGTTAGAGTTTGAGAGGTTTGTGCTCTGGGTTTTATTTTTAAATACAGTGATTTAACTATGTTATCTTTGGTTGTTTTTTAATGCTGATATTTTATTTTCCCAGAGCTAAAATAAGCTACCACTCACAACCTCCAGTATCTCAGAGACCGCCACCGTATCTTACAGAAGACAAAATAGCTGAAATGCAGGAGTGTTGGAATTTAAAGAACCTAGAAGAAGAAAACACCACCACTGTCCAAGGTAGGACTGTTACTGTAACGCACTGCTACCATTAAGAGTGGTAGTAGTAGTTCTAATGGGAGATTTTGAATGGAAATCCTCCTGGGGTTTATATGATAGCTTTGCCAATATGCAGCGAATATGAACCTTTTAAGAACGGAATGGATTCTGATGCAAGAGAACAGCGCATCTGTGTGCTGTCTTAACACAAATTACCGCTGCTAGTTCTTAGTTTCTGCTCATCTCACCTAACCCTTCTCAGTAGGAAATGGGGGAAAAGAATGAAGAGCACATAAACACTGGCTCATTAGGCCAACAAAATACATTTTACTCAGTACAATCTATACTCAAATCCAAGTCTTTCAGCTCCTAGCAGTCTTCTGTAGATGCCTCAGGGAAAGCTATTCTCAGGGAATTGTCCTTTGTTCTACCTGCTTATGTGGGAGTGCTGTCTTGTGGAAGGGAGGGGGCAAGACTGTCTTTTCTTAGCCCTGACCTAAAATGGCTGCCCTCTCAGGGGGTAGGCATTACATCTGGTGCTGTCTAACAGTGACTTAACTGACACTTCCTATTTTTTCCCAGCTTTAAAATACCCCAGTCCAGCAAGCAGCATCATTTTCCAGTCACCTGGTATGGCAAATGGGACAATAGAGGAAAATAAAGTGATAGAGGAAGCATCAACGTGGGAAAACTTGGAAACAGGCAAGGAGGGGGAGGAAGAAGAAGAAGAGGAGGATTTCACAGAAAGTGAGGATGATCAAGATGATGTGGAAGAAGAAGAAAAAGATGTCAAAGAGGTAAATCAGGGTTTCATTAGGCTTCTACCTGTTTAGATCCTGACACCAAGTACCCAGTCAGTATCCTGCTGTAAACTGAGAATGTGTAGGCACTGTGGAGCCACCAATAGTAATCAAAAAGCTTTTCTCCTGGACATAAGAGTTGGGCTTTTTGTTTAGTTAAGGAAACAACATTGTTCTAAGTCAGTTCTAAGGTAGCGTGTTCCTGACCAACTATACAAGGGGACATCCCCTCTACCATCAGTCTCTGCTAGGTTTCATTTGCATGGGAGACTTCATTAGCAATACCTGCATAAACACATATCTCTGACCTCTCTGACTTGTAGGAAACCAAAGTTCAGGTCACCAGGAAAGCAAAGCTTGGAAAACAACAAACAAGCCCTACAAATTCAGAAAAGCAGATAGCAGGTCTGTATTAAAAACCCTGGCTTGAAGGATAAGTCTCTGGTACTCCAGCACTTGCATTGGTTTCACTAACACATGATTTTCTTCTCTCAGAAAGTGAACATTCCAATTCACTATCACTCAGCTTGGATAAGACAGCAGATGAAGATGATGCCTATGATTTTAATACAGACTATGTGTAATGAATTATGTTTGAAGACACTGTTTGGAGACTTATTACTGGCTTTCAGAACAGTCACGAAGACTTGTGTTGCAGCAGAAGTTGGAGGAATGCTGCATACCAGAGCTGGTGCAAAGATTCACAATTATTGGTGTGTCAAATAATGTATATAATAGTGTATCTCCCTTGATTGTTCCAGATTTTATTCAAGTCTAGGAAACAGACTGTATTCAGCTTTAAGTCCTAAACTTTATTTCCTGTGTTAAAGTCTATTTTAAAAAATTCCTAATGGACTGTGTTAGTTTGTTCACTTTGCCTTATAAAAAGATGTTTCAAAAGGATAAACCCTTTGTCTTTTTCTTTGAAAAACAAGGGTACATATTTAATTCTAGCCATGTTCAAGCAATTGAATTTCAAGGTAAGTTTTCATCCTCCCTTCATAAAATTTAATTGTTTTTTCCTAGAGGATTACAGAGAGTATACCCCTAGAGCATGACTTAAGTCAGTAACTTTTCAGTATACTTTTGCAAAACTTGTAGAACTTTCGTATGTAAAGGTTGGCTAGAACATGCTATGTGCTTCAGCTAGACATAAGGTATTTTATCTAAGTACTGCTTTCTATGTTCAGAACCTTCATTGGGAAAGGTAACTAGCTTATGGTATTGGTAATCTGTCTTTCCTGGGGAACAAGCTTCATGTTCTTAGAGTGCTTTTGAACAAAAGACATATTTCCTGATGACATCTATTATACAAGGCAACAACTGGTAACTGTAAAGCAAAATGTTGCCCTGTGCGATAAGGACGTGTTACTGCACTCAGCCTATAGCAGAACTGGGGTAGCAAGAGAATTACCAAGAGGCCCTGCAGCTGCTCAATGAATTAAGAATTTAGAATAAACACCTGACACCAAGCATCTTCCTCCTATGCATCTGTTTTCTTCCTATTAACTTAAAGGTCTGATTGGTGTGTTCTCTAATAGATAGTTGTATTTTCCCTAAATGGATGTTGAGGCACAGTCTTCCTAGGTAGCTTAAAAAAGTATCAAGTGCAGCACAGACACCTGCAGTTTATTAAGGCCTCCTAAAATACAGCCTGGTCATCAGAATTCAGTTGGTGTCAGATGATCTAGTACAATTTTTCAAAGATTGGTAACTGAACTTATTTCATTACTTCTAACCACTTCAAGGATAAGAATGGTTTCTTTTTCTGGGTTTTGATGAACAAGAACAATAGGCAACAAACCACAGATACCATCCATGACAGAAACAGAACTATAGACAGCGACTGCAATGAGTCAAGCAGTTGGAAGCAGTCCTAAAACCATACTTACACTCATGAACGAGCCCCTTACCTCTCTGCTGGCCTGTATCTCAGACCATGCAACATTCAGCCCGTCACTGCATTAACAGAAAGACTTTTGTCTAATCACCTTATACTGAAGATTGTTCACAAGCAGTATTATTGAATAAAAATGACAACTTGAGTTCAAACCTGTATTAAATGGAATGGTTGGCACAGTAGCTGCCGGGATAGATCAGCTAATAATAGCCACTACTCAAACTTAACACTACAACTATGAAAAAAAAACAACTTACCTATAGAAAAGGTGATGGGCAGCCAGCTGCAAAAGGGCACAGGAATCTTGCTTGGTGAGTTTAAAGGGCCAGACTGGGAAAGGCACACTGGGAAAAACTTCTATAGCAGAGCCATGCTCACTTGAGAGAGCTATGAGGAACTTAATAATAACAAAATTAATCTGTAATTCATACAGACTGATTCCCAAAATAAACATTTTGTGCAATTTTAGAATGAGATTGCTTTCGCAAAGATGAGATCAATTGACTTCAGTTTCAATCACTTGCTACTGTATTTAAGTACAAAGGAAATGCACTTCATATATCAGATCAAGACTAGAATCAGATTGCCATTTACCTGAGGTTTGAGTCAACGATGTTAAAATTAGCTTTTATTTTTGAACAATTTTCTCCACCACTTTACAAAAAATGTTTTAGTGTTCACTGGCAGTTAAAACCACTTTGCATAGTGAAATAATACTTGAAAAATTCATCTTTCAAAAAAACAAGATTCAATTTTGCAGAATTCTGCAAGACAGACTTACACAGAAATGGTTGGGGGGAGATTTCATGCAAGAAAGGGTTGTTGAGGAAACTACTTCACAGGATAAGGAAACAAACAAAAAAATCCCAACCAAAACAGAATAAACCCAAGCAGCTCTTCATTACAGTACGTTGCTGTGCAAGATCTGTGTGGTGCAAGCACCAGCTGAAGTTGCAGCTTGTTCTTAGACACTGTTCCTTTCTGTAGCTGACAAAGTGATCCTCCTGTAGAAGACTTGTAGTAAAGAGCAGAAGAACGTGCAATAGACAGAAGTGAACTAACAAAAGTGCTAGTTTGTGGAGATCCTCCCTTGCTTTCTACAGTGTTGCTGGAGTAGCATTTTCTGTCACACAAGTGAAGCGAGTCTCCTTTTGACCTGTGCATTTCAGAACTGCACCTGAATAAGTGCGTCACCTTGTACTCCAGAAGGCAAGGACTGCTCTCTAATACAAGTTGGCAAAAAAAAAAAAAAAAAAAAAAAAAAAAGTTCTGCTTGGCTCCAGAATTTTCCTGAGAAAATGCCGTCAGTCATTAAAATGGACTCTACTTTGCTTCATAAGCTTCTGAATGTCTGCGGAGCAGGCTGAACTTGCCTGTAGGGTCAGGGACATACCACTTCTCCCAGACTTCAGCATATGAAGCTGTTCTTCCCCATGGTTTGAAATGTCCATTCCAATGGAGCAGCTTGGCAGCTTTCACAAACTGAGGAGAGTACCTTTTTCCAGCACTAGACCCTTTTATTGAAAAAGAAGCATTAGTGCCTGAAATAAAGGCAGCAGAAACACCAACGTGCAACATTTTAACTTCAAAACAAAGGATTTCAACAAAGGAAATGTTGTCATTTATGGAGAAAGGAGGTGATATGGGAAGCAGAAATCAGGGCAAAATGAAAAACATAATCAGGTGCAGCTGAATGCCACTTTGATTTCTCTCAGTATCTATTTTATGTACTGCCTTAACTTCCAAGTTCTTTAAAACCCCCTTAATACCCAGATGTATTCAGCAGCCTATGAATTGTTCATTGGAAACAAAACCTAAGAAACCTCTCCCAGCATTGGGGTGTCACCATTAGCAGAACAGATACGAATGTCTGTTTTTCTCAACAGTCTTGGAAGAAACACCTTCAGATACAATATATATGTGGAAAAAGAAGAGGAAATGAGAAGTAATCTGAGAGTAATTCAATTCAAGAGTTATTCCCCTGGCAGTTCAAAAAAAGAACATGTAGGATCAGGCCCACAAGCCCTAAGATGGTGTTGCAAAGCAGTGTTTCTTAAAGAACAAGGTATAAAATAGGGGAAGAAAAGATCCATTTGCTGCATCATCAACTAGGTGTCCAGCTACAAACCTGGAAAAGCACACTGGGGGAAGAGTGTCACAGATGTTTCATACATACCGAGATGACGGACATTCCACATGGGATCAATGCTGGAATGTTGCTTGTAAAATACAATTAGCAGCGGAGGTGTCGTGATGCTGCCAGCCAGAGTCCTACTGTAAAGTTCCTCTCTGGAAGAGAAGATGAAAAAAAGTTGGGAAAGGATGGTTGTGTGGCCCTAAATCAGTTGATTTGTCACTTGCAGCTGCATGACAGGAATCCACAGATACACATACAGCCTTTCATTTAACAGTTAAATGCCATCACCATAACCCAACCCCTGACCCACTGTCACCCCCAGCTTGGGGGTACTTACGCTATATTAAGTGCCATCCACTTCTCCAATTGCTTAGTGATGTTCTGCAATTTCCATTCTGTCAAATTGGCAACAAAAACTCCTGGATTGAAAGAGCAGGTGTTGGCTTTCATGGCAAGCTTTCGGATGGTTTCTTTTTTGTAATCCAGAAACCCAATATAATTATACTGGGGAAAAAAAAAAAGAGAGTAGAAATTAGCTTAAAATATGGTCAAATTACTATTTAAAGAAAAAATTTGCACAACTCCCAACAGACAAGCATAACTTGAAGTTGTTAAAGCAAATACCTTCCTTCAAAATGAGAGGAAGAAAGCTTAAGAGGTCTACATTTAAAAAATATGGTTATATAAACCACATATTTTAAGGAATGCTGCATGGTCTCAATAATACCATATTATTAATATGGTACCACTCCCAGAAAAGCACTTTTTATACACTCACAAATGAAAAATTCTCCCTCTAATGTTCTAAGACCTCCTGCTGTTACACACTGGGAATTGCCCTCATTGTAAAGCACAGCAAAAACTTGAAGTGCTTTTACCTTGCCTAAACAGAAACTGCAAGCATCACAAACATCAGAGTAAATTGATTTGGGTAGGGACAGTCACACCTTTAGGTTCACTGCATTTGGAAGTCAAACTGCAAGAACATTAAAACCAAGTGCTTGTTTCCAAAGCCTGGGATCTCTAGTATTGTTACCATTGAATCAGAATAAAACTAACCTGATTGCCTGCTCCACGGACAGCAACTTTATTAGTGGTTGAGTCACAATCATCTGAAAATGCAGCTGCATGTCCAGGTTTCAATGGAGTGTTGTAAAGTTCAAGAATATCATCTGGAAAATGGAAGTATGCACAGAAAAATTAAAAGTAATCCTGTTGAAGCACTGAGCGACTTTTTGTTCAGTCCATTGTTACAGCAGAAAAAAACCACTCAGCTTAATCCAACTTATTCATATTTACAAATTTTCTATATCTTCCTGTGAAATAGAAGTGTTTGGTTACTGTCAGAGATGGCATACTGACCTCAGCATAAGGCCAGGGGCAAAAGGCTAAGAAAAGGTCCCATACCTTGCACTATTATATCATCATCCACATAGATGGCCTTCTCTGCATGAGGTACCAAATTGGGCAAGTAGAATCTTGCAAAGGTTAACTGTGAAAACAAGAAAGCAAAAGAAGTGAAGAATTAAATGAAAAATTGTCCAAATAAATGTGAAATTGACTGATACTTCTGGCAATTATCTATGGCACTAGGGTCCAAGACAACTTCTATCAATGAAGTAAGGTAGGCAGCAATATCCTAGAAGTTATTTAAAATAAACAGGTTCCATCAATTCCTGGCTTCCTATGAATTTGTGCATTGATAAACTAACTTTAAACTGGTCTATATTAGAATTTTTTATTTCTCCACACATATCTGTAGCATCTCTGATGTGTTGGCATGCTTGACATGCAAGCTGCTGTGTTTCACTGTAGCTAGCAGCAAAAAATGATACTAGGCATGCATATGTAGATACTCAAATCCATCTCTCACTATGTGGAAACTTACTGAAGTTTAGAAATTTGATTATAAAAGATTGCTTCTATGTTAACAGATTTGGTTTTGATCTCGAGTTGTCTTCAAAAGCCAATATCAAAATATATTGTTACTAACTAATAATTGCAAAAAGTAATCGACATCATCCTCACTGGTTTTAAGGTGTCTGCCTTTTGAGGATCCACTTGTACTTTCCCTTCTAAGACACGAGGGTCAAAATCCAAAATTCGGTATCTCAAATTTTTCAGAGCAGTGTTACTTAGCCACAGCCTGCAAACAGGAGAAAGGCACAGATCTTGTTAAATAAAACAAAATCAAATGAAAAGTAAGAGATCCGATTGCCAATGACACAGACCTTGATCTGGCCACTCGCTTCCCTATCCAACAAACATACATATAGAATATAATCTATGGCTGATGTTGGTGGTGTCCTGTATGACTGCAGGGGTATGCCCACCATCAGCACACTGCACAGCTGTGACACACGAAAGGTACAAGGTTGCTTCTTATTTTATTAGAAGTATGTGGTCCTGTTACCACAGATCCTTCACAAAAAGTATCAGTGTGAATGGATGTGGGTAAAAATAAAAGGATCAAAGAACAATCTAGAAAAACAGAGAAACCTCATTGTCAGCATTTGAATTGCTTAGATGAAATGTAGGAAGTACTTTTTGCACACACACACCCCCCCCAACGAACTCCAACCCCACGGGTTGGATATAACGCCACTGGAAAAGATGGCTCTTTTCCATCCCTGAAACATTACCAGAAGGAATGACTGTAGGGCTCCCCACAGCAGCCTTGTCAAAAAGCTGCAATAAGCAGCAGCAGATAGGACTGCAATTTAGAGGAGTGCAGTTCCAGGGAGAGTCAGCTCCTCCTCTTCTCAGAGATACTTAAGTTTGACAGTATTGTGGGAATCTAATGAAAAGATCATTACCTCAAGTGATCCACAGTATCATTCAAAGTAACAATATAGAAAACCACGTTGGATTTGGTGTGACGGTAAATACTGTTCATGGCTGCAATTGCACCCCCAAGCCTCTCATCTGATGCTGCAATGACCACAGAAATCTCCTTATCATTCCTTTCATCTGCCAGCCTCTGGGGAACTGCAGGTATGAAATCTATAGGCTGAAGTCCTAATGGATTTGAATCTGTGGAGTACAAATGGCATCACATACTTGTTTTATGCAAATGAAACACAGACATTACTATCACACTAAAATTCCTAACACCTTCAATTATTTCTACTACACAAGGACTTGGATGTCCGAGCTGAGGTGTAGATTACAGCGTGCCAGTATCAAACACTTAAAATAGAGCACCTGCTCTTGAGAATCTGAGATTTTAATGAATAGGAAAACATCACACTTGCAAATAAACTACATGCATTTAACCATACATATTCACACACAGCACAACAAGGTACTAAAATGAGGCTTAAACTACAGTAAGCTGCACTTACCCTTGGTCCCCTCTGCCATGTCTATAATCTCACTGACCTCCCCCTCCTGTTTACCCTAAGCACCTTCCTAGTCTTCTCCACATCACCCTTCGTTCTTTTTCTTATCTTTTCTTTTCCTCTTAGGTAGGAACCAATGAAGAAAACAAAAATTCTAAATTAAAGTCACTGTTGCGAATTTTTTCCCGCCAAAGATCAAGGCATTAAGTACAGCTCATGTTTATTCACGGATCACAGATCACACTACATTATCTAAGCTGAAACTACAAGAATTTATACTCACAGTGCACCGATAGGAAAATGGGAGGTCAGCATTGAAATTTATTACTAGACCACATCACCTGTAAAAGCTGGCAAATTGCCCCCTACCCGGACTTTTTATCACAGCATTGGTACCTTTCAGATGATCTAGACTATTACATATTAGATAATTTTAGGTAATTTGAGGAACATAGCAAACAGAGACTTGGCAGTTTGCAGGCAGTGGTCTGCTGTTCACAAAGCTCAGCTTCTGCTCTGTTTGCCACTTCCTAATGACAGAGCTCAACAGCTTTGACTTCAACTGATTCCTAATTAAGGCCTGTCAGGCTTATTCCACCTCTGCTGGGAAGCACCTGTACAACTGCTACCCAGAAGCAACAGCTCCCAGGAGTGGCAAACTAGGGCTTGGCAGTTAATGGGGACATGGAGAGGCTCTGTGGGACCACATGCAGTTCTTAGAAGTGGACTCTGGAAAATGAAATTGCTTTGCTAAGTAAAATGAATCATATCTTTATGACTTTTAAAGCCAGAAGGAACCCTTACTGCTATCTTGCCTAGCTTCCTGGCTGAGAAAAGGCACAGGACAGCAAGAACAGACAAGCCTACCAAGCTGAAGTTTCTTGGGTATGAGAACAGGAAAAGATCTACTCATAAGAGAGTACAAAAAGCATATCTTGTTATGCAAATGATTGATCGTTATCATACAAGTTATTTCAGCAACATGGTGGTTTCTGCCTGGCCAGAGCATGTGCTTTCCCTCCAACCTTAAAAAAAAAAAAAAAAAAAAAAAAAAATTAAAATAAAACCCAACGTACCTGTCAATTCCCGTTTCAAGAAGTCACTGAGGCCTAGGAAGTTATGATGAAGAACTAGCAAAAATATGACAACAGCCACTACAAGGATGGAAATGTTCACTGAAAATTTAGAAGAAAAAAGTTTATCAATATAACCAGAGAAAGATTGGGAAACTCAGGAAAGTACAAAAGAGATTTTAAAAACATTAGACACACACATATACACATACCTTTCCTTAATGTCATTTTTCTTCTGTTATTTTATGTATTAGCATAAGGTTCCTGCAAACCTGCAAGAGAAAAAATACAGCAGTCACTTCCTATGTCCAGTGCATGCCTACACAAGGCATAGCACACTATCACCAGGAACGTCCAAACAGTTTCCAAATGCAGCAAATGCTTCCTTCTCTTAAAAAGACAAAGCTGTATGTCACATTTGAATAACTGAGTATGGCATCTCAGTAACTATGTAGCTACAATGACATATCTAAAGAAGAACTCGGAGATAAAAAGGGAGACATACATGCAGATCTTGCCACTTACTTCACTGACAGAAAAAAAAAAACAAATCCTTCTACCAGTCATAAGTGATCTGAAAAGAATCTGGAAAATTACACTTGGTTTCTTTACTGTTGAACAAATTTGTTTAACTGTCTGAAATGGAAGCATCTCAGCAATAAGACAAGTGATTATACATTTCTTTCCATAACTAACAGCAAGATTTTGGCACGACACAGTGTTTATAAGATTTTAACAAATAGCATTATACACTTCCAAAACCATGAAATTCTCTCCATGAAATATAACAGCATATCAGCTGAAGTGTCATTGCACAAAAAAGATCACAAAAGTGTGAAAGAAGGTGTTACCATCATGTTATAGAAGGGAGTAAAAACATAATGCAGTGATGCAATTTTGGTGTGATTGTAAAATCAGAACAAGAACTACATAACGTGGAATGTGAAGTAGCTCTCAAGTAACACACAGAAAGCACTCACACCATAACAACACGCAAAATTCACGGAACAGCAACAGTTCTGCCACTGCAAAAATCTCCAAATTAAAATACTGCAAACCGCGTTGTGACTGTTATACGTGTCAGACGCAACCGTCTTCTTTCCGCTGTTGCATTTCTCCCACGGGGAGGACACGTTTATCGGGCACGACAGCTAAATGCCGTGTGCCGTGCCTACAGGGCTGCTGAAATGGGCCAGGACACGTAGCCTTACCTTACGGGAGTACAACGCAGCGCTCCTCAGCCCCGGCGGCAGCGGTGCTGAGGGTGCACGCACCTACATACGACGTCTGCCCTTCAGTGACACTACAGCAGCCCGCGCTAAAAGCATTGACAGACTGACTTTTCCAGAAATTACTGTCCGTGCAAACACAAACCCACTCTAAAATACTCAAAACACCCGCTCCTCGCTACGCCGGTTACTCCGGCGACGCGGTTCACACACACTAAGCCGGCCACACGACCGTTCCCCCTCCCCCGCCTCACCCAGCAGCACAAACCGCGCTCCCTCCGGCGGCCGCCGCCGCGGCGGGGCCCGCTCCGAGGCCGGCAGGGCCGAGCCCAGCTCTCCTCCACCGAGACCTTTCCCCCCCGCCCCGTTCCCCTCACCGTCCGCCCGCGCCGCCGCCGCCGCCGACTGCCACCTCGGCAGCGCGCCGCCCCCGCGGCCGCCGCCACGCACCAGAAGCCCAACGGGCCGCAGGTGCCCGCCGCGATGCCTGATGGCCGCGAGGGCGGAAAGGCCGCGCCGCGCCTGCCCTGCTGCACCACTAGCGGGTCTGCGGCAGCTGCCGGCGACTTCGCCAGGAGAGCTCGAGCCTCAGGAGGGAAGGGCTCCCCGCGAGCTGCCGAGTCAGCGTCGATTCCCGACAGGCGACCCCGGCGGCGGCCTCGCACCTGCCGCCTGAAGGCCCCTCAGTCAGGGGTCCTGAGGCTCGAAGCCGCCGTTGCCGGGGAGACAGCGTCCCGCGCCCAGTCGGCGCCGGCCGTTGCCGATGGCGGCGCAGGGCGACGGCGGCGCGGGGCAGGCTGAGGCCGAGGCCGAGGCCCGGGGCGGCGGCGCGGAGCCGATGGCTGAGGCGGGAGGAGACCACGGCGGGCTGACGGAGGACGGGGCGGAGCGAAAGGGGCGTGTTTCCGGCCAGCTCAGCAGCCGCTTTCCGGTCCCGCTGCAGCGGGGTGCGCGCCGTGCTGAGCAGCGGTACCCGCCGAGCCGGCCCGCCGCCGCCTCCTCCTCCTCCTCGCTGGTGGACGGGGACAGCCGGCAGCCATCGCGGGGCCCCGGTGAGGAAAGCGGAGACGCCTACGACAAGAAGCAGGACGAGGACCGGGAGGCGCCGCTCTCCGCCGCCGCCATGCTGAACATCTTCCGCTCCATCCCCACGCAGATGGTAGGGCAGCCGCCACCGGAGGACCGGCCGCGCCCCGGCCCTCGGCCTCTTGTCGGTGGTGGCGACGCGGCTGTGTGCGGGTTGTAGCGTTCCCCTGCCGCCGTGCGGTGTCGGTACCTGCGTGCGAGGAACTGCTGTTGGGGCTGAGGGGTGGCACTCCGTATCATTTCGATCTTTTGGTCTGAAAAGTCGAGATTCAATGGGCTGTGAAATGACGGCGATGTACAACTGCGCAAGGGAAACCCTCCGCACCGGTCTGTCTGCGCTCGGTACAGCCAGAAGGCAAAGCGTTCTCAGCGAGAGCCACGTTTTCTAAAGCCGTACAAGCGCAGGTGACACAAGTCCCGGGTCCTCCCAAACATGTACTCTTTTCTGGTGTTACGGCTTTTGCATAGCGGTATTAAGTGAACGGCAATGGTATTTTGAGCTTGCATGACTTATCCTGAACAGACAGTGCTATGTGGTCAAGAATAGAGGGCAGGTGCTAAGTGTGAATTAAGAGCTTAATTCTTTTACACTGGAAATCCAGACACTAAGAAAAATAATTCCAGCCTGGTTTGAAAGTTGAACAAAAAAAGCTGAGAACCTGTGGTCAGGCTGACTCTAGGCTCTAACCTGAAAGAGTTTAACTGGTAGGTTTGTGTTCTGTGTAATTGACAAAAACGTATCTCTTTCTACAGGACTACAAGGGCCAAAAATTAGCAGAACAGATTTTTCAAGGAATCATTCTTGTCTCTGCAGTAAGTATACTAGAACTATGGGCACTAACAACAAGCACTTTGTCTTCTGATCTTACAAACAACATTTTTTTCTGATTGTTTGGCTTAACTGGATCACAAAAAGCTTTAGACAAGATCAGAGGGGCTGTCATGGATTAAGACTTTTCTTCTTTCAGTCTTTTACTTTCATTATTGGCCTACAATTTTGAAAACAAGGTTAGAAAGATGTATGAACTGTGCTTTTGAAAAACCTGTATTTTTCTACTTAACTGCTGCCCCCTGCCCCCAAACTTAATCATGGCATGGGAAATGGTTTTGTTTATTTAAAGTTTGATTTTTTTAATTATTTTTTTTCCCCCCCCAGATAATTGGTTTCATCTATGGATACATCACTGAACAGTTTGGATGGACTGTCTACATAGTTATGGCTGGATTTGCTTTATCGTGTTTGGTAAGAATTTTTTTTCCCCAAACCAGAAAATACATGCACTATTTAACCTGAAATAATCATTAAATTAAGGGGCTGTCAGTACAGACAAATGTTTGCTATATAACTCAGATTGTTAATACATATTTTTACTTTCTTTGATCCGAAGAAAGTCCTTTAAAAACCAGTAAGTGCCTTTTCTCAAATGCTAGTAAGATTTTAGAGAACACTGCAATTTAATACTGCTTTTGAATTAATTTTTCATTTCAATTGTATGTTACTTTTAGGTCAAGCTGATAGCACTGATAACAGAAAGGACAGTGAGGCTTTCTGTGCAGTAGTAGCTTGTCATGAAAATTTTGCAGCAGGCCCATGCTGACCAAGAAGAGAGGCTAGGATGCAAAGTATAGAATTGCAAGAGTAATTCCTTATTCATGCACGTGAGGTGTCCTGTTCCAATGGTGGCACATCAAATGCGGTTTTACACATGGTTCTTGTACCTTTCAAGCATTCAGATACAACACGATTTGACCAACTGCTACTTAACACACACACACTACTGTTTTGAAAAGCCACTATAATTTTATGGCATCATCATCCATCTGCTGCTTTCTTGATCTAAACGTCCCTGAAGCAGGTGTTGCTACAGTTACTTACCTATGATGCCAGATAATTGCAGCGTTTCACAGAGGCGTTAGAGGGGCTAGGATGCCGGCGTTACTGCGTTAGTCCAGCAGTATCCTTTTTTTCTTCAGGGTGGGTGCTGTCATTCTCCTCCTTGCAATGAGCTGGGGTCCTTTAGTCATGAGTACTTAAGTGTGACTATGCAGTATACAATCTAAACTATGTATGTATATTTCTCTCTCTTTATAGTATGAAATTGTATGAACTTTTTTAAGACTAATTGGTACAATAGTTAGGGAATGAGATTTTCCTAACAAGCTCTACAAAACACTTATCTAGCATCTTGATTTACATGTTCTGCCTTCATTCCTTTTCTCTAAGCTGACACTCCCTCCATGGCCTATGTACCGCCGCAATCCTCTGAAGTGGCTACCCGTCCAAGAGTCAGGAACAGAAGAAAAGAAGCCAGCAGACAGAAAGCCAAAGAGACATGCTAAAAGCTAAAAAAAATGTGGTTCTTCACGCTGTTACTTTGTTAAATTTTGTTAAATGCATTTCCACTGGGAGATACTTTTTGGCTTAGTGTTTGGGTTCTTTCTCACTACTTTGTGTACTACGGTGAGCACACCAAGATCTGCAGAGAGCATGAAGGCTCACTAAATTTTTCCTGGAGTTTCAGTGAAGTCACTGGGAAGGCAGGGTGGGGGGATTAACTTTACGAAGCTACTGGAGGTCACATCTTACTCAAGTATGTTAGTAAGAAGGAACACAGTGAATCAAATCAAGTATAGCTAAGCTGTTGCTGTAGCCTAAAAGATAATATACAGCTGGACTTCTACCTAAAATATTTCTAACCATGTGTAAAACACAACCTGGCACTACTGACAGCTTAAGTACTGTAAAACAGTACATACCTCACAGTTCTGAAAAACGCTAAGAACTAGAAACTGTTCTAGAATAGGAGATTGCAGAGTGGCATTTTTTGTTTAAAATAAATTTGCCTGAGTAGAGAAAGTAACATCTTGACTCTGCATGGTACAATAGCTCTTAAAACTTTGTAACTTGAGCATCTAGTATGTGAGAGGCAGCAGGATCCATAGGTATTGCACTTTTTTACTACTGGCTGTCATATTAATCTTTTTCATAGGTACTGGAGGTTATAATATTAAAGCTAGAGGCAGAGAAAAAGACAGGTTGTGCATTTAAAATTTTATTTTACAAATTCAATTCCCTTTGACTTCTTTATCCTTTAAAAAGAACATGTGCTTTTTCTGTAGTGATGGTACGTGACAATGCCTGTGCATGTCTAGGAACTCAACCTAGATGCGAAGAAAGGGAAGAGCTAAGATGCCTATTTCTCTAAGTGACCCTAGTCTTGGGCACTTTTCATTCGTAAAAGGAATTAGTATTTGTAAGGCAAAGAGATTTCTCCAGCTGGGACCATGGTAACCATGGCTGTGTTCCTTTCAAACATTTTCAGACTTATTTTATCCAGTTACCAAATACTTTCCACCACCTTGGTGATTGCCTTAGCAATAAAACACAAAAGCAAAGGCTCTGCTTAAAAGCAGTACAGGCCCCCCTGCCCCCCGGCACTTTAACTTGGCAATTTACAGAACCTGGAGGGCTTTTGGTGCTACAAAAATTAGTAATTGTTTCTCCCTGCTAAGTTTTCACAACTATTTAATGTAATAGCTTATAGCCTATCGCACCATAGCCTTGGCATAGATTTCGTTACCATATTTAGTATGTGACCATACCAAAAAACTTTTGCTATGACAAATTCAAACCAAAACCTTTTTTTTTTTATACTCTTTTGTATACAAAACTTGGTATCCATCCTTCTTTGCATCTATAAAAAGCAACTTTTTAAAGTTTCATTAAGAGAATAAAAACTAAACTAAACAGTTTCTCTTCTGAGAAAGTGATAGCCTGGTTCACATTTTAACATGAAAAATATTACTACAAGCTCTAACGTTTTTTGCAAGTTCACCTCCTTATTCCAGCAAAGGAGATCAATGGATAAATGTAAGCTGGTTCAATCTATCAATGAGATATAAAACAGTCCTTTTCTCTAAGAAAAAGGTTCTGGTCAGAACTTCACGTTTTCTTCAAGAAATTTCAGATGGTGTGCTTTCACACTGTAACTTGCATACTTGTCTCCCATATGCTCCCGCAACTGCAGCTATTTAGAACACACACAAAAAAAAAAAAACCACAAAATTTATTAACATTGAAAAAAGCAGGAACTACCAAAATATTAACAAAAAAAAAATACCAAAGCACTCAAGTGAAAGCAGCATGTGAAGTTTGACAACATAGATGGGAGGGAAGAAAAATGGAAGAGTCTTTGTTGTCCAAAGGCAAGAGAGTTCCAAATCCCACCTGACAATTTAAAATATAAATCAGATCTTCACAGGTTGTGCTTACCCATGCAGTACTTTATTTGTAACCAAGTTTTGAATCAAATGAGCTTGAGATACTGTTCACTCACCTCTGTTAGGAACAGACATTAAACTGTTTCTCACTTTGAACATAAGGGGCACAAGGCAAGTAATTTGAGGCAAAAAATGATGGCTCAAAAGAAATTATTATTGGAGAAACGCTACAGAGTAAATTTGCATCCCTTGCATCTTCTAGAAACTCAGGGACCATGGTACAACTCTAAAGCTCCTATGCTTTCTGAAGAATCTGTGTTTGAACATAGTCTACATTCAGAATCAAACTTTTTTAAGATTGAAAATGACAATATACTTAGGCCTTTGCCTGCCAACGACTACTTTTTGGAATCAAGGTTTGCACTACTGTATCAATATCTAAAAAAAAGGCAGGGAGGGGAGAGGGAGGAGTAAAGACCCTGCTCATTTATCCAGGTTTATAAAGAAATGGAACACTTTTATTATGAAAGACATTTACCTCTCTCTTCACTTCATCGTCTTCTTCCATGATGCTGTATGCCTTTTCAAGAAGTTTCACTCCCAACCCTTGCACCACATCAGATCTCAGGATTTCAACCATTCTCCTAATCTTGTCAGGAACTGATAACATATCTATTAAAAAAACAAACAAACAAAAACCCCAAACCCAATGCAGTCATAATTACTTTCAGTATAGTCAATTTTCATACTCTATGCAGAAGAAGAATACGGGATGACTGTTAGGTATTACCACAGAATTCCAGCTGACCATTTGCATGAAGTAACTGTTATCTGAACTGGCTAGCTATAATGATCAACAAACATGGTGAATCAGAAGCATTCAGATGCTAACTGTTAAAACATTGGTCAGTACAAAGTCAATGCAGATACAGTTTGCACAATTAGGTCCCTGAACTTCATTTCAGGTAGTTCCTGTATACTATATTGCAAATATTATTTGAATGAAAAGTACTATTCTCTAATACTACACCACCACCCAAATATTTTAATAATTTAATCACTTGTACTTGCAGCAAATGTAAAAAAAGTTTAATCACTGTAAAACATTAATGGCATAATTTCTGTCATCTGCCTGTCTCAAGAGTCTTTGAATCTTTTGCTCCCCAGCTGAAGCTGCCAAGAAGAGATAGTCATTTTATAAGGGTAGGCCTCCATTAGGAACAGAACTGAGAATGCTAGCTTGCTCTTTTAATCACTGAAATCACCCACACTCCTTTCATAGGATGGGTCACCTTCTGAAAATAAAATATCTGATCTAAATAGAGTAAGTTTCAGCTTAGAAATGCAGTAGCCCTGTCATCCCAAATGGTACTAAGTAAATAGCTGGAGGATCTCGCTATACAATACTTAAGAGTGAGAAAAACGGACAGAAAAAAAAAAAGAAAACCCACCAAACTGAAATTTGTACCTTCAACACTGTCATACCTGTTTAGAGACAAACTCTTTCAACCTATTTTACTTTAGCTATGCAGAATCAACTTAGAGTAAAATCCAGTGTTCTCCCATTACTTTGCCTATCACCAGTCTAGTTACAAGTAGAATCCCTATCATTTAGAACAATAAGCACATGAAGGTCAGAGACTTCAAAAACCTACACTCAGCTTTTTAACTTGTTGTATAGTAAGTGCAGTCATACCAAATACAATTTTTTCTTGCTTTTTGGAATACATATACATACTTAAGGTCTAAATCAGACCTTAAATATGAAAAGTGATTCAATTCTTGCACCTGTATCTGTAGGAAAAACGAGCTTGCCCAAATTCTGCAATGAGGATGAACTTCTATACTTGTACAAACCTCCACTGTATTTAATGCTTTGTGTACAATTTCAGCTTTATCCGTAATTCACAAAGCTTGACAGCTATCAAATCGTTTGAATGCCTTAAAAAAAACCCTTATTTCAAAATACTCAACTCCAACTGTTCATTTTGGAAGCTTCTAAATATAAGTCACATGGGGAAAAAAAATCATATTGCAGACCAGCTTTCTGTCTTCATTAATAATTACACAGATCGATCGCACATTCCTTTCATTGGCAAGTAAACCACAACCACAGCAGTTTTGCACACAAAATTATTTAGAAGGTTGTCTACTTCTGTAAGCATTGTTGAGACTTGAGAAGAAATAAGAGTGGATTCTGTTGCCCACTAGCAGGTTTTCTTTCGTTATTAGCAGTCAACAATCATTCATTTAAAGCAACAACAGAGCAACAGACCTGAAGAAATCTCTTCCAATTTTAATTCCTCTGATTCATCAGGTGATTTTCCATGCAAAATCAAAGTGTCTCGATATTTTCTATGAAGTTTAAACTCTGGGGCTGGAGTCGAGGTTACACAGTATTCAGCTTTCTCCTTAGAGTCCATTTTCAGTGTCCATGTCATTAGCTGCACCAAGTCATTCATTTCATTCATATTGCTTTTTCTAGTAGAGGAGAAATAAGATTTACTTCAGTCACCATTCATGATGCAATTTTCACCTTGCATTCAGAGGACTTTAAGTTTAGTGAGGTCCTGCTAAGTATTACATGTTAAATTATTTCTTTTGGGGCAGTTTTATCAATAGCAACATTAGCAGTATTTCATCTAACAAAGGCTCAGAGCCCATTCACCTAGCAACAATTCACAATCCTATCAGCTACTGCTACCTGTGTAGCTGCACCTGTGGTAATGCAACAAATAATATTTTTTGAAAAGTTGCTTACACTGACAAAAACAGAAATAAATTCAGCCTCATTCACAGGGCGAAGGAAGCATATCAGCACCTTCTAACTCATGCTTTTAATGCATCCTGACAGTATATGTCCTTTGATGCTGGAATACTGATTTCCTGGGAAGCTACAGTTGACAAAAACCAGAGGTACACAATCACACGTCCCAGAAAGTTCAGCATAGAAAGTTTATAGTCACAGAGAGACAACAATTAAATGGAGTTCGTTTTCTTTATGCATCACATACTTCTTCAACCACTCACTATGTAGTGATGAAGTGTGAAAGCAATTCCTGCCATTTTTTTCCCCACTCCAAGTCAAGGTCCAATATAGCAGTGAAAACTCTTGCACAGTATTGAACAAAATACTTACCTCTCCTTGGAATCGCCATCAGACTTATCTGTAGAGCTTGTGGAAGAGCTTAACTCATCATCAGACAGGCAATGGGTTTCTCTCTTTCTCTAAGTGAAGAGGGAATAAATGACAAAAATTCTAATAGCTGAAAGTAATTTATCAATATGGCATGAATTACACAGAAGAAACACTTTCAACAGCATATTTTTACAGACTCTGCTTGGTAATATTTAAAAGGTGTAACCTTTGGTTTTAAAAACAAGCTAATACACAGGACATCATCAACACACTTTATGAAATGCTTATGTGACTAGCATTACATCTCAGTCATGCAGTTTTAACCACTATAAATGCTTCACCAAGTGCCTCTGTTAAAAACGATTAAATCATATATCTGTGTCGGTTCTTTGCCAACTATATTATAAAGTCATTACCCTTAGCCTGTCTATTGGTCTTTAATACCCATTTAAAAACAGTGTTTAAAACAGTTTTATCAGTTCAATAAGCTCCCAGCATTCCCTAAAATATACACAGATTTTAACCACTTGTGTCTCTACAGGCTTGTGTTCAGTGCATAGCATAATATGCAAAAACATCACTAGCATATGCATGTACAACTAGTGCATACAAACTTCATGTAATCTCAGTTTGTGAATGCAGATGAAGCTTTTGCATTTAGATACCAGTTATAAGCATACACACATAGGTAAAACATGCAAAATACTTTCCATGCAAGTGCTGGGCTGAGGAAAATAGAGCCTACACTTTGAATTTCAGACTAAAATTTCTTCACTGTTACTCTTCTGCATTTATTGGTATTAATAATGTTCCCCTGATGTTGCAGAAGATTGTCAAATCTATGTTTAAAACCTTAAAAAAGACTTTCTAATCAGACAAGGAAGAGAATGTTAAAAAAAACTATTCACTTTTCGTCTAGCAACTATTCCTTATTGCCAGCACATAAATGTATGCACTTAGCATGACTACAGATTAAAAAAATAAAAACGTTCAACCACCACTATCAAAGCAAAATTAGATGTACCAGGCTAAATTAGTTAATAGAAATGTTAATAGAAATCTAGTAACTAAAGGAGAGTTCAGGATAAACTTTTTCCCTTCCAAAATAAAATACGCACTGCAATCTAGAGAGCCCATGTAACAAGCAGTAAGAGTTCCCTAGTTTTTGTCTCTGACAAATGGAGTGAAAACACACAGAGCCTCAAACATTAAACTGATCTTGCCAGACAAAAAAGTGGATTAGAGATCTGTACTCTACCCCAGGACCTACAAAGCAATATTTACAGAGAACTGTGCACTCTTACTGACTGAGAGTTTCTTCCACACATAATTTTTTTTTTTAAATATCATTTTCTTCCCAAATTGTGCCTGCATTTAAAGATTTCAAAAGGAGATGACCCCAGTTTACCTGAGAAATACTGGGATCTGATGAGGACTGAGCAACTTTAACATGATTTTCCGTATGTGATTTTGCTTCAACTACTGCACTATTTGATGTTCGTCCTGCTGGAATCACTGGAAGGATGACATTTTTACAATATTTACAACTTAGCTGCATGTATTTTAAATTAGTTTCATGTTCATGCAAGGAAAAAAAAAAAAATCTATCAACTGGCAGAAGACAGGCAGGTAGGTATTCTGTTAAGAGAAAACACTGAAGCTTCTATCTGAAAGGTGTATATTCTGCGCTTCATGTACATTTCAAAGACAAGTTGTCACCACTAAACACAATTGAACATAACTAAGAAGGAGAAAAATACACACATGTTAACAGAATTTTTTATGTTACACAGAACTAGACCCTTAGCGCATCTTTCTGAAGACAGTAGTGAAGAACTGACAAGAATTTTTAATTTCTTCACAAAGAAGTTATTAGCCTACTTATACATAAAATGTTAACATGCAAACATGAAAGTTACCAGAGGGAAACTTCTCCTCCTGAGACTGTTTTAGCCTCCTTCGTTCTCTTGCTGACAAGGGCCGCTCCTTTAAAAGAAGTTAATTTGATATTAATTAGCAACTGTCATTATGGCTTTTGTTATCTAAGCACCTATAAAGCAAAAAATCCTTTTCAACTGACATGGAAGAGAGAGCTATTAGAGTAGACCTTCTGATCATCTAATAAATGCTTCATTATTTATTACAAAATGGTCTTGGTCAATGAGACTAATATGCACTCTAGAAAAGGAGCTTCTGCCCTCCGTGGTTCAGCAAGGCAGCTTCTCATCCCACACTGACCAGGTGCTTGACAGGACTTCCATTAGATAGGAAGCTACTATACATTCCTTTACACACTATGCATGCACTCGGAGAACAAATTGCTCAGAAGGAATGAGAGACAAAAATAAGCTGACACAGTATTCAGCACTAACCTTTGAAATAGCAACTTGACTGGTTTTGGTGCTATTTACAGATTCAGAGGCTTCAGCACCATGCTGCTCTGCACACCTCTGTGTTGCTTTTCCGTTGGTGTCAGAAGGAAAAGGTAAAGGCCGAGAAGCAACAGTTCTGAACTTGAAAGAGAAGCGAGCAAGAACTTATACCTTTTTTATTAAAAGTTAAAGTACTTTGCAATCTAGAAGACATTCTTGCATGGTAAGGCTCGATGCCAGAGGTTTTGGATCCTACTGTAACCTCTTCACATCTCCCAACCTTATCCCTCCCTCTCCACACCTGTTTGCATCCACTTCCCTTCCCTCCATCCCTACATCTTGTCCCCCCTCCTCCCAGACTATTTTTAAGCCAATGCCTTTGCAACAACTGTCCCCACCCTCAAATAGCAAAACCCAAGAGAGAAACAGGGTATCAATCACCAATAAACCTCTTCTCTATCCTTGTACAGCCAGTGCCTTTCCCCAAAGGAATCTCTCTGCTCAGTGTAGAAGCATTGACAGAAGCCCTATCTTATGTGCATGACAAGACTTTCTTCCTAGAGTTTGCACTCATAAGCTCAGGGCAGCCATTACGCATGTCTGCTCTAAAGTACTAGTAATCTACTACCCACTACAAGTAGCCTTATCCACAACAGTCAGGAAAAGTACTGCTATATATTTTGTAGTCACAAACAGTGAGAAGTCCTGATTGGAATTGCTAGGAAAGACACTACTAGCACAGCAAAGGCAAAGCCCACAGTTCACTCTGTTTCCTTGCCACCGTGTGGCACACCCACCTCACACCTGTGAGGGTTATTGAGATTTTCAAAGATTTACAGACTGCTTCTAAAGGACATCTTGAGTGTTCTGCATTTTGTTACCAATGAAGTTATACAGATACAGATGAAACAAGAACAGCATTAAAAACCCCACCCTTTAAAAAAAAATAGGTCCCATTTTTAAAGAGTAAAAAACACAAGAGTCTGAAAGGAAAGAGGAAAATTATTTTTTTAGTATCTGCACCTTCTCTGAACAGACTTCAGCTAGCTCTCTTTTCTTCTGCCGTCGCTGCCGTGAGAGAGAGGGTTCACTGACGGAGCTATGAGGCTGCAAGTGGGAGGTAATTTTTTCCTGAGCATCTCCCGAAGCTCCATGACAGACATCATCCTAATAAGTAAAAGTATTTTAAAAAAAATGTAGACACGCCATTTCCAGATTTACACATACACACCTTTAAAAAAAAAAAAAAATCAACACAGGCCACTTTACTATTTGGACTGCATCCACCTTAACATATCAGTTATAACCACAATAAACTCTTACTTGATAGACAGTTAGAAAAAAGACCTGCTGTACCAGCATTTTTAAGCTACTAAACCTTCAAAGAAGGACACTTACTTGAATTACAACAGGAACAAACGGTGCTAGCAGCTTTTCAGTAGAATCCAAGCTCTACAATAGATAATGATTTCTCATTAGAAAAGTGTGTATGAAAATCTCATTGTAGACCAAAATGCAATGAAAAGGCAACTACCACCTATTATCCCCCCATCCAAATCAGGACCAACTCAAGATTAGCCAGAACATTTCCATCATCTAGATGCAAGCCTAAAATTACTTCACAGTGCTACCTTTGCAAATCTGAAGCCAAGGCTCCTAACTACTTAAGCATCTCAATAGTTGCATCAGCAGCATCCTACTTTGACAGAAAAACATGTGCAGCAGCTCTCTAAATTTTAAGAGCTGGCCATTTGTTAAATCTATTTCAAAGTCTATTTCAAGTAAGCATAAATGCATTACCAGGTCAGTTTGGTTTTGGTCTTTTGATACAGGCTGCAGGAGTTTCAAAGTGTCGCCATCTTCTTCTATAGCATCTGCAGAAGACTGCTTAGACTCAACATTTTCAGCTTTAAAAGCTTGCTTTGCTCTTTGCTGTAGTCCATCTTCCTTAATTGGTGGGCTACTGGATGTTATTTTAGAACTCCCTGGAACATTTAAATACTTTGCTTTATTATTCTCTGGAATATGCTCACTGCCACACTTCTCGCTTCCATACTTCGTTCTTCCAGATGGTAAGATATCAATATTCACTTCACTAACTGTAGCTAAGGAGTCTCCCAGGTTGTTCAAATCATTATTGCTTGGTTTTCTTTCCAACTCAACAGCTGGTTTCTCTGAGGGACAAAATTTGGTGGCTTTATATTTGATGATGCAATCTTCTTCATTCTGGAATTAAAAGGGAAACAAAAAAATTAATTACCTTTTGGGTATTATGCACATATTAAAGAATACTCTAAGCACCAAAGGAAAACCATTAACATACCAGAGTACATAAACTGCAAGGAAATTATGATCAAGTACAGATTAAGATCCTCAAAAAAGCTGCAATCCACATTTTTAGAGAGATACACACTGTATTTGCAAATCACCTATTTCAGGCATTGGTTTATAAACATGCAGTACACCTACTTTTCACCAGGACCATGAAAGAAAAGTTGTACTCCCTTGGCTCTTCCACAAGGGAGAAGCCAACAAGTACCAACAGTTTTTAAGATGTACACCACCATGTACATTCAGTATTTCAGCATTGAAAGCTTAAACCCAGAACAGCAGACTCATTACAGAAAATAAAAAAACATGCACAAGATTAACCATTACAAAAGATTTGTTCTAACCATTGGAAAGAATTCCAACAATAAACAATGTTTGGTTGTAACTATAATTAGTTTTTTTCCAGTCAAAAACATGTATTTAAAAAATGATTACCACTCGCCATCATATTTTTGAAAAAATATTTGACCTCAAATACTCCACAAGTAACTCAGTGACCCACATATGAAAAACCAGATGTTCTTTAGTTAACATCTTATAATTAAGACATTGCAATTAGCTTTACTGATCTACAGCTCCTTATTTACTTCCACTCTTGCCTAAACAAAATTCCTTCCTTAATACGAATTTTATGCATTGCTAGGAATCAGATCTATATTCTCACGAATGCTCAAGGCACTTCTTATAAAGCTGGTTTTCTTCTCTAGAAAAAGCAAGTGGGTTTTGTTTTGTTTTTTCTTAAAGAAAAAAAATATATATCTCTTACAACTTTGTATTTCTTGGCTTGCTCAGAGGAGTGGTTTTGGTGTGTAACATTCCTGATATGAGATTCATTCTTTACTGAGACCACAGAACAAGGATCTTTAGGTTTAGAATTCACTGTTTTCCTATTACTTCTGGTAGCTTTCCTGTAAAGAAAATAAAAGTTGCTCATTCAATCACGATCAACAAGACCTTAAGATATTTCTTTAGATTATACTAATTAAAAAAATCCACTCCAAAAAACAGCTTACAGAGAGTATAAGATACCGGGCTTTTTCAACAGACTGTGCACAACATACTCATTTTCATCTCGATAAAAAGGAGCTTAAAAACACCATTCAGACTCTGCCAGCAATGTACACTTGTTCTGCATAACACCAACATCAGTCCTATCTGGAAGCAGTAAATAATTGACTGAACCTGACAAATAAAAATAACTATATCAGTGAATATCAAAAGGAACTTGGTATTACAACTCTCAGCTGATAAATGCCTTAAAGAACCATACGGAAAGATGTCTATTTCCTTTCACTTCCTTGAAAATACTGGTGCTACTTTTTTTTTTTTTTTAACTCTCTGAATAAGCTGTGCAATCCTAACTTTCGCAGTTTTATCCTGCATTTGCAGAAAAAACTAGTTTCCATTCTAATTCCCTCCTATTTCTCAAAGAATCTAAACAAAGTCATGTTCATATGCTTTGTAACTGCACATAACTAATTTTATCCTGCTACAAAAAATAGGAAAAGTTGTAAAACAGAGACCACAGTAACATGAATATTTTGCACAGAATCACTCAAATGAAAATATCTTACGCCTTCGTGGCTTCCAAAAACAAAGAAATTTGGTGCTTGATATATGGCTGTCGTAATATGCTTTTCACACTAGGTCTTTCCTCAGGTTTTTTACTGAGCATAGTTCGTATTATTTCGACCAACTGGGGGCTGTAATCCTTTGGCATGGGTGGCAACTGTAAAAGGAAAAGGAAGTCTGATATTATTTAACAGATTTGTCAATAGGGGCTACTGCTAGATTATTTATGCATGACAGTTATATTCAGCTACGTACTCTGCATAAAAAAATAGTCCCATTGTTCATATGCTGAAAGTTACCCAAGTGCTTAACATCAAACAGAATATAGAAATTCTAAGTGTTTTGTCTAAGAACTGTTTGTAATTTTTTATTAATATCAGCAGTTAAAGTTCTGTGGATAGGCTTAAAAATTTATATAAAATAAATCCATATTAACTTCATTATATGCCAAAGCAAGACAGATACTTAAATAAGCTAGTCTTACCTAACAGGAAAACGGCATCACATGAATAGTGATGTAATTTTTTGCACAATGCTTAAAGCAGAAACAAATTAAGAAAGTAAGTCATCTCAGAACTTTGAAAATTAATCAATATACTGGTTACACAAAAGGGTAACAAGAAACCCTAGCTATATCTAAAAACAAGTAACTCCCTGGGTCTGATATTACATCATATACTATCATGAAATACCAGTCTTACAACAGACATGATGATGCATGTAACATGCAAAATATTTTCAACTCCATGCAGTATTTCTGACTGGAAAAGATAATCTCAAGTTCTAGATGGAAAATCCAAGCACAGATAAAAAAAATTTAAACATTTTTACCTTTCCTTCAATAATTCGATAAACCAAAGAGTTCATGTCTTTAGCATTAAAGGCATGTTTCAGTGTAGCCATTTCATAAACGCAGCAGCCTAATGCCCAAACATCAGACTGAAAAAAAAGGGGAAAAAAAAAGTTTTGGGAACTTTTTATTAATTGTAGAAGTTTTATCTCCAGATTTAGTCACCTGCTTTCAAAGAGGCCTTTAATGACAGTAAACTAATTAAGACCACTCTATTGCACACTTTTGGCTTCAGTCACACTCTTTTATTTTTAATTTTGATCAACTGAATTATTTTCTTCCAAATATCACCAGATTTTTCCAAAAAGAAGTGTAAAAAGTTGCTGCTTCTAGGAGGTTTTGTTTGGGTGGGGGTTTTTTTTAGGTACAATATCAGTTCTAACTGGCAAATGAAAATCTTTTGATTTTTCATTGAAAGAACAGTTTTCCCTCAGCTCTTGCTCATTGTAGACAGTCATATTTATGGTGCGTGTGGTTTGCAGAAAGAGCTGAGCAGGTATACAGGAGCACGTTTGCTTTATTTTGTTTTATTTTAAATTCACAGCAACTCTGCTTATTTCTCTACTTTTTTTTTTAATGCTCCTGTTGTGTCTAATACAGACTTTTGAGTATAAAGCTTCCTGCCTGTTATATAATAAATTTAGAAAATGCAGCTATCTAACACAGACTGATATTTTTGTTTACACTGGCATAGTGTGATAGGTACATGCAGCCTGCTGAACACCTTGGCTGGGATAAATTATCACATACTATGAATTCCCACTTACTGCAGCAAACACAGTTCCAGAAATTAAGGTTCCTGCAAATCTCTTCCCTATTTTTTGGTTTGGTCTTCAGGGTCGTTAAAAAGAGTTGGAAGCAATACGAAATTAAAAACAATAGATAAGATTGTAATGTTCTCAAACAAACAAAATAAGTTGTCTAATGAAATAGAAACGACATTTGCATTAACATACTCTACCTTGTAGTTGTAGGGTTTGTTAGAAAAGAGTTCAGGGCTCATGTAGTATGGTGTGCCTATGAGAGTGCTGGCCATGTCATATTGGTTTTCCAACACTCTGGCTATTCCCAGGTCACCCACTTTGATTATATTTGTTCGCGTCAGAAAAACATTTTGAGTTTTAAGATCTCTGTGCAGAATGTGCTTTTCATGTAAATACTGGGGGGAAAAAAAGATATAAATAGAGTTAAGTAACTCCTAATTGGTTTTTCTACACTGAAAAGTAAAGTCACATTACACAAGTCAAAGAGGAAAAATACAAATGCAGAAAAGACACATACATCACTATCAAAGTCAGGAGTGCTCCTGCTAAAGACAGTATTAGTGAATTAACATTAAGAATGACTGATATAGGCAGGGACCCAAAACTTGGCACTGCTTTACTGAAATCTCCCTGTGTGGCTCTAACAAGCCAGCACAAAAGAGGAAATAAAAATCTAAAGTTAAGGCTCAGACGTTAACTCACTTTCTGCTGCCTCCATTTCTTGACAATTATTTCTCAGTCTTAAGTATAAAATATCAGTGGAAAATACAATGTGAGCTTTGTGTAAAGAGGGAAGAAAATTAGTCTTATAATAAACAAGAACAGGCAGTACTGTAGACTTGGCGTATGTCTGATCAAAACAGACAATTTTAAGATAGAATCTTCTGTCCAATTTCTTATTTCTTAGTGTTAACATTTTTATCTGGTCTTTATTACTGTAACAATTGTCTTTAAAGTTTGATAACCTCCAGTTACGATACTTCAATAGAGTGAGTTAAGATTTAATAGAAGTGAGGAATTAATAGTCTAAATTTACCATTGAAAAACACCAGCAAAACTACAGAACACAAAATGCTTCTGAAATAATCTTTTCTTTTTTTTTTTTTAAACTACACTTTGTAAATTTAATCTAAAATTTCAAACCAGAGAAGCGTTTCAGACTAGAATTGCAAACACCCTGGAGGTTACCACTGTCTACTGTGATACAGAGGCGTAGACATAAAATATCACAGCAATTTCTTACCTAAAATAGTTAATTTGACTGCAATGACCTGTGAACATTTTTAATGTACTAATAACCACTGTATTTAGATGCCAACCCAGCCAAACTGGAATTCAAAGTCTGCAGCCTAACTGTGGAATTTTTAAATGCAGAAAGAGCCAAATTATACCTGAAGGTGACAAAGGTATACTTTATTTTACCTGCAGTGCCATGGCAATCTGGACAAACCACTCCACCACCTGATTCTCAGGCAAAAGTTTGCCCTTCTGCTCTTTAAGTTTGTGATACAGATCTCCTCCCTCGCAGAATCCCATAACAATATATAATAGGCCATCCTCCCCCTGCCAGGACTCTCTGTAGGTGACTATGTTCGGGTGTTTCAGCTGGGATAACAACTGTGCCTCTTGTTCTGCTGCTTTCCTCTCCCGGTTGGAAGCATTTTTAAGGTTTAACTTTTTGATGACATACTGTAAAAGAAATTGCAAGGTATATCATGAGAGATGAAGTAACTACGCGGAAGCCCTAGGGAATTCCCCAAATCTAAAGGAAATACAGTATTTGAAATCTCCACATGTTATTCTATACGGAGACTGCAATTTGTCTAGCAGTTACATATCATTTCTACCATTACACCATAAAAATGGAACAGGTGTGGCTATTCTATTCATCTCCCCGAATAAAACTCTGCACAGGAATTTTGTGGTGTTTTGCTTTCTTTTGACTGATGTTCACTTTTTCTTTTCCCCCCACTCTCACTTTAAATGTGTTTCTATCATTTGTGTCCTAAGCCTGAAATACCTGTTTGTGCATCACAGTTACTCTCAAAATGGGCCATTTCAATAGTAACTTAAAAAATATAACAACATTAGGGAAAGTATGCAGTCATATGCAAAAAAATTATAATGGCTGCTTAGGATAAAATTCATCTGGTTAGACTTATTTTGCTCTTCTCTGCTAGAAAACCAAACCCAACTCCTTTCATTTAATTTTAAGGAAAGGTGGACTTTTCTTCACTTCTTCAGAAATGAAACATATGTTCTTTGTAAAAAAAGAGAAACTCAAGAAATAACATCTCACAAATTTGGCGAACATAGATCATACATTTGAAGACCAAAAAAGTTGTTAAAATCTCAGTTTCAAGGCTTAGATTACAAATTCCCCATTGTCATATTCACAAGAAATACTTAACAGACCCGAATTTCTGAATGCACAAAATAATGCTGAGCTTTTCAAGTCTGTTCTTTTCTTAAAAAACTTGTACCTGGCAGAAGACCTCCAAGGCAGAATTGACTTGGGATTAATTGCTTTGTACAAAAAGTCTAGAGAACAGTGAAGCATGGGAAAATGGGAAAAACGTCTCTATCGGGAAAAGAAATGTAGCAAGTAGAGATGCAGTTGGAGGGCAGGTACAGTTAAGGGCACACTGAAAAAATACTTTCTCAAAAACCTGAACACAGATGTAATTTACATTTTTTAAAACCTGACCTAAAACTATCTGTTGCATTTATGAGTTTCTGCATATGCAGGCTTAAACTTATTCAAGAAGAAATGAACTACTACAGGGAAGTAGAGACTCTTGGTCTTGCTAAAAGAGCCAAAAGGTCTTATGCTCATTGCTAAATTTCTTTTATTCTGCATTGAGTTTAGAATTTTTTAAAACTAGATATGAAAGCTGTTATTTACTTCCTTAATATGTACTACATCAAATGTATTTCTAAGGAATTTCAGGTTTTCGCAAAAATATACTTGAAGCCAAAGATGAGACAATAAAATCCATAGCACACATTCATGATACATGTAGGGGTCGGCGTTCGGAAGATCTCGCGTTGTCATGGAAAGTTAGAGGGTTAGTCGCAGCCTTGTGATGTACCTGTAACCCCACCTCCCCTTGTTAGTATAAAAGGAATTAACTGCGCAATAAAAGGTGGAAGTTGGCGCTCACACTGCGTGTGTTATCTGTCTCTTTCCCTGGTCCGGGCCGACCAGTGATCTAAGCGTGGCACCTTGATATGTAGCAAATGCTACACATACACAGCACCAATATTTAGGTCTGACCTGGCCCCCTTCCTGATGTAAATTTTGTGGTAATCACTTTTAGTGCATCAGCTTTCCACAGAACAATCATGCCATGGTATATACCTGACTCCACTCTTACCCGAGAGCTCTTAAATCAAAATATCTTTAAAAAAAATTATTTACTCAATTTCAGTGTCCTCAGCAATTGCTTATGGTGTCTACTTCCCAGGCTGGCCCTATTAATTTAGTCCACCACATTTAATTAGTGTTGAGGAAGACTGCCCCCTATATACCAAGGGAACCAATTAGGCAGAAATCAACAGTACCTCCTGATTTTGTGTTTCAGAAGTCTGCTGGATATTAGACAAGCTACTCAATTCTTATAACCTGTGACGATGCACAGCTCCCAAGAGGAATATAAGAAAACTAATTGTGTACAGCATCATCTAGCTTTAAAGTAAAATAGAAATGCTGTAACTACTGTGTTCTGTGTCACAAATCAACTGCAACTGTATCTTCGGGCATGGAAACCCAAAGCTTCTAGCTTCATATCAGCATCTATCTTTAGATGATATACAACCAAAATGCAAAAAGCATGCACACAACCTAACTTTAAACATGGCATTGGTTATATTTGCCTTAATGAGCATGTTATCCTGGCAAGATTCCCATGAAGTCTATTGAGATGCTCTTCTGCCTTATTTGATACCAAATCGTGTACAAATTGGGTTTGGGTTTTTTTTGTTTGTTTTAAACATTTGGAGCCACTTGGCCTTCTCCACGAAAAAAAAACCCACACCATTCAGTTAACAGCAAATATGCTTAAATAAAATATAATTTCTTTCACAGAACATGTAGCACTATGCCAAAGTCACAACAAAAAATTTCAATCATCCTGCTACAGAAGAAAGTTTATAAAAGTTGGCAAAAGATAAGACACAGTAAAACACATCAAATATTTAAGATAAAATAACAACGATAAGGAAGCAAGGCTCTTGCCAATGTTAATAATCAGCAGCATGACAAAAAGGTGAAAGCCAAGGACCTGTATACGGTTGAAAGTCACCTCAATGCACTGTTTACTTTTAAGGATGATGAGGTTAGCAACTCTGTGGACATTGGACTATGCACTGTGGTGACTGGCCCAGAGCGAACAAGTGCTGCCATTGCTGCTACCCAACCCACAGGTCATAGGGATTCGCCTTTGGATTCCAGCCTCTTCCCTGCCTTTGTCCGGAAAGGACGTGCCCTCTGATCACCACCAGGCACAAACGCTTCTCCCATCATCTCTAGTCAAATCCTGGGCATAAGGCTCACACCCAAGGTTTCTGCAGTACTTCTCTGTGGATGTTCTCCATGCCCATTTCTTTATCCTCTTGTATTTTCTATCAAACACATCTGCTTTGGCCAGGCAAGACAGATTATTTCAAATTTCCAACAAAAAGGCAAAGAAAAAAATGCTTGCATTTCAAATCTGACATAACTTTGCCTGGTTCTGCTGCAGTCGACACAGCAAACACAACTCCAGCAGAGTTGGTGACAGCAAAACCACACCAGAAGCCCTTTTTTTCCATCCTTGCTATCTTTTTTATCCCCACCACATGTGCATGTCCTGAAGAGACTACACAAGCAGTAACAAGCCAACAGCAACCTTTTCTGTGTCACGCAAAAAAAAGCGGGCTGTATTTTCCTGTCACCCAAAGGACTACCAAAACTAGGTTTTCCTCCCCAAAACAAGACATTATACATTTAACAAAACCCCAATAAGCAATTTTATTCAAATGGAAAAAAAAAAAAAGTGAGGATTTTGGGGGTTTGGTTTGGGTTTTTTTGAGATTAAAAGGGGCGGGGGGGGGGGGGGGAAGAGTCTTCTCCACACCTTTAAAAAAAGTCTTCATAGACAAGGGAGGAAAACAGGAACACCTCAACGGGCAAGCCCAGCTCATGTGGGTGCGGTCGCACCTCAACACCAGGCCTCGGGCACAGCTGCACCCTGACACCAGGCCACAGCCCTGGCCGTGCCCGGGGCGGTCGTCAGGGCCACACACCAAGGCCGGGCCACAGGTCGCACCCCCCAACCAGGCCACGGCCCCAGCGGCACCCCCAGACCAGGCCACGGCCGTTCCCCTCACACCGAGCCTCGGCCGCAGCCGTGCCCCCCTGCGACTAACCCTTCGCTACCTGCTTGCTGTCCTGCTGGTGCCGCACGAGGCTCACCTCCCCGTAGCTGCCCTTCCCCACGGCTCGGAGGAAGCAGTAGGCAGTCAGGGGCATCCTCCCGCCGCCCGGGCCCGGTCAGTGCCTGGCGGCCGGCGCCTCCGGTGCCCGCCCGCCCGGCAGCGCGGCCGCCGCTGCCATAGAGATCCCTAGGGCCCCCCACAGCCATAGAGAGTACGCCGTAGCGGCGGGCAGAGCGGACCGCCGCACGTCTCTATGGGGCGAGCGCTTCGCGGCGCTGCGGCGGCCATTTTGGAAGCGGGTGAGGCGGCCATGTTAAGAGTGGGCAGGGAACTTGAGGGAGAGGTGAGGCAGGCGGCAACCAGTCGTGGTGAAGCTGGCTTTCCCTCTTGTTACGGTCCGAGAAGCAAAGCTGTCCCGTCAAAAGCAGTGTCTGACGAGGGTCTTTGGCGTGCTGCTCCATGAGACCTGTGTGCTGAGCCTTGGGGAATAGTGGGGACAGGGACACGGTGACAGCCTTGTGGGCAGCTGTGCCACAACGCCCCAACAGCCCCGCAACGGGCCCCACTGCCCTGCTGTGCACCCTGGGGCATGAGGTGGCCAGGGAGGCCTGGCAGAGCACAGCTGCTCTACAGAGCCATCCTCTCAGCTTTGGATGGGCCAGAGAATTGGTTTAAAAAGCTCCAGACTGGTTTAAAAGGACCTCCTGGACCTGTCCTGTGTCCCTTGCACAGCTCCGCATCTCAGAAAGCTGACTGCAGGAAAAACAGAAAATACCCCAAATTCTGTGAACTTGAATACTTTATTACCACTGAACATTTAACTCCCAGACCTCAAAGTTTGTGTTTCATACAACCGAGGAGATGAAACCAGTTGAAAAGTTTAAGAGAGAATTAACGCTGTCAAGATAACAAATAAAGAAAATGGGCCTTGCAGCAGCAGGCTGAATGGGTATTGATTGTGCAAGATGCAAGACCCTGGGAGCTTGGACCTGGGTTTCAGCCATGACAATGAATAGGAAAGCATGTAATACGAAGTTTCTGGACTAGTCAGGACACATGTCAAATAATGATACCTAAACTGGGTACCTGAGTGATATGCAGGATTACAGGAGGTAGTTTCTGAAGAGGAGCATAAATGGGTTTAAGAGACTGCAAGCTCTGTTATGGCTGTAATAAATTTGAGCCAGGAACAGCCTTTAAGAAGGTATCAGAAAGATGACGGATTTTGTTTGGAAAAGAGGTGAGTCTGGAGCAGAGGTCAATCTCATTTGCTGGTACAGAAACAGCTGTTGAATTTCTATTTGGAGATATTACATAGAAGGGACATCGCTGAAATATTCTGTAAATTCTGTAACACTATTTTGTAACTGTATTCTGCAGATTATGCAAATTCAAAATTCAGTACTTGGTTTTTCCTGAATGCCTAATGCTTAATCCCACTTTTCACACTGGGTTATTTATTAACACTCGGTAAACAAAGCATTATATATTTATGCATATCGTTCAGATTGGAACCTTACTTTTTTTCCAAAATGGAAAACCATCTGTTGCTTTGTATTTTTTTATTGATTCCTGCCTTTGCTTCATCAGACTTTTTGGTAGCACATGTACGAAACATCAAGGTAAGTAATCAACCATGAATGGGGCTCCCATTCTTCATAGATTAACTTCCTGCCATATATCAACATTTATCAGACAGTTCATACAGTGCTGCCACCAGGAGCTTTGTGTTCTCTGTTACCAGTGAACTCAAGATCAGACTTGGGACTCAGACTAGTTTACCTCTAATCAGCCTCAGTTTTGAATCAGCTCTGAAGAAGCTCTCCTATCTCTCTTTTTAAAAGCATCACTTTCCTCTATTTTCCCTCTCATCATCACATAACGGTAAATGTTTTAGCTGTCTTATATTTAAATGTGTAAAACAATTGGTGCAGCCTGGGAACTGACTTTAGCACCTGTAAAGCAATGCAAAATAACAGTGAAAAGATGCTTCCAAGAAGCAGAAAACACATGTAACATGGTATCCAGGTAAATATGTCTACTATCCAAAGGACATGGTAGGATTTTTCTCAAAGGATTTGCGTATTAGTGTAACATGAAATATATCTCTCTCCCTCAAAGGGGCCATTCTTTTTTTGACTGGATCTCTGAGGCAGTGCTTCCTGATGTTCTGCCTAATTTTCTTCAGTTAAGTTGTCAGCCACTACTCCTCACCTCAATAAATTATTTTGCTCTCTCTCAGTAGTTACATACAATGAAAAATTACAGAGGGCAAATGTCTTTAGGGAGCATTGTAGGTTAGTGGGTAGAGCAGGACGAAGCAATTTACAGTCAATTTCTGTTGATTAGGTTGTGGTCTTTGCCAAGACATTTTCTTTGAAAATCAGGATAATAACGTATCTAACTTTTAAAAATCAGCTTGAGATTTACTGCTGCAAATTGGAGATGCTATGGATTCTTATTATTTAACCATTATGTAGCCCAGATATAATGTAGCTTTTTCCTCCTGATTACCATACTACCTGTTGTTCTCTGTATGTCTTGCAATGCTAAAGCCTTTCTCAATGGAAAATGGCCAAAGCTCTGTGCAATGCTCCATCCGTCCATGCAGAACACTCCAGAAAAGTCAGTTGATTCTCCCAGTTTTGTTATATACTTTATGCAAATGTAATTTGATTGGAATGGAGGAGATTGCTATGTAAGTGTGAAGGTCTCAGTCCCCATCCCTCTTTTAGCTCCTTTGAGCAAGTAGTATGGCAGTGAGAAGTGATGAAGCATGGCTGGAAGTCTGGCTGACTGATGACCTTGAAGCTGTCAAACCTGCTTTTAAAGCCATAGTCAAGTAAACACAATTGGCAGACCCAGTTCTGCTGAAAATTGAACAAAAATCCGAATCAAAGATCCCTACATGCACTTGTACACCTTGTTCCTATGCATGCAGCTACTAAGGGTAGGAAAGTTTTTTCTAGATTAAAAACTTACCTGTAGAACTACATATTCAAAGCCTTCAAAGCATGGGTAGCGATGATACGGCCTTCCTTTTATGGCCCTCTCATTTTGGCAGCAGCAAGACTCCTACATAGCTCACAAGGAAGTTTAGTTTTTATAGCTTAGCTGCATTATGGTCTCTTCTCTGTGATAACCAATTAGCATCACTTGGGATGATGAAATCTGTAATGTTGCTGTAGATTTGGAAAGAATTTTCATGCCTTATTTTTCCTATGTAGTACTTGGCGATATATACAAATATATCAGTGTTGTGTTCAGTGTTGTGAATTCACAGAGGTCACTTCAAGTTAACTGTACAGACTTTTCTGAATCATTTAGTTATGCTGTGTTTTAGTTTCCCAAGCCATAAAATCAGGGCTTCTTTCAGGAAGTACTGTAATGGGAGCCCTCTTGTCCCTCCCTATTCTCTTGGGAGTTCAAATGACATTTTTCCTCTGCTCTTCCTCTCCAATTTCTATAGATTTTTTGCACCTGTATTCTTTGTTGTTACCGCAGCAAAACAGTATTAAACAAAAGCAGAATTTGTTACTGTTATACAACTGAAAAAAAATTATAATAATTGGTGCAATGGCAAATATGTGGAAATACTATAGAAACATTTTATCAAGTAACTGTAATTACACAAGGTAGAGGATATTAAAATCTCAGTTTGGTCTAGAATTGCATAACATATTTTTTAGTGGGACACTATCACTTTCTGCCCACATAGCTTAAAATGACCTTGATGTTAGTGAGGTCTCTAGCTATATCCAAGTGAATCATTAAGAATGAAAAAAAAAAAAAAAAAAAAAAAAAGACAGAATCCCAGAGTCACCTAATCCACTCCCCTGTGCAAATCACGGTCAGCTAGAGCAGGTAGTCCAGGACGATGTCCAGCTGGGTTTGAGTATCTCCACTGAAGATCAGCCCAAGTACGAAGTGACTAATTCTGAATAGAGTACCTTTCACTGAGCCATTTTTCTGTATTTTATTTTTCAATGAGAATGGCAGGGTACCCCCCAAAATATTTACAGAATCAGAACAGAACTCTTTCAAAACTACTGTAGAACCCATAATTCTGATAAAGAATGTGCACAACAGCTATTCTGTGAAAGTTAAATGAAGGTAAAGTATCTTTTAATTTAGGTGATAGTAGTTCAGAATTGCAGAATTTGTAACTAAAGAACACATTTTTGTAGTTTTTTGTGTTCTTAAACTGTTTGGTAATTCCACTTTAAGGAAAAGTTTGTACCAACCAAACTAACACTTCAGTGACTTCCAGCTTTTCATTTCCCAGGGTCCATACCTCAGTTTGTGTTTTGTAAGGGGAAATTATTAGCCATAATGACAATATAGATATAGAAAAGATAATTTCAGTTTGGAAAAGGATGGATCTGAATTGATACATACTCTACACAGCCACTAAAAAAGCCCACATACTTTTTGAAACAGGAGAGACGTACACACAGAAATCATCTGTATGGCAATAACAGTTTGAAAGATGAACCTAGAGAAACATACACAGACTTTTTGGCCAGACTCTTACAGAAGCTGAGAAGCCTCCCCCCAAAGAACCTTGCATTACCATAGATGTAATATAGTGTCTTGAAAAAACTCCAAAATAAAAAATAACCCTCTGTGTCTCAGTTTCCAACCTGTAAAACTCCTAACTGTGAAAGGTAACAAAAGCCTTAAATGTACCTGAGATGTGTATCTGACTTGCTACTTTATTGTGTCTTCACCCCTCTATTTGGCGGAGCAGGTAAACATGCTTGCACAAAATGTGACCCATGAGGCTCTTAGAGCCAAAAGAGATAAGGTATTTGCAGCCGTGCTTACAGGAATTGAATTACACAAGCTGTTATTTTAACATGATTCAGTAAGTACGTTTGAAGCCTGTTCTCTCTTTCAGAAGAGAGTACATGGTATTTTTGTAGAGCTTCTGATATTTGCACCTACTCTGGGAGCAAATATGCCAAAAAAAAGTTCTAACCGCTTTTTTTTCCTCCAAGCAGCCTGTCACAGTGACTGCCTCTCCTTTCTTTTAGCCTGCCGAATTACCATCATACCTATTCATGTTAGAATGGCAGGCTGTTGGGGTGAAACAGGAAAAATTTAGGAGTAAGTCTGAAAGAGTATAAGGATGCCTGATAGTTTGGATGTGTGTGTGACTGGACAAAAATGTGCAAACTGTTTTTTTATGCTTTGATACAAACCCCCTTTTTTCTTCCAAAGGAGAATTAGTTTGAAAAGACAAAATACATACCACAGGGCCCAGAAAGAGGAATTCCCAAGAAAAAGATGTCACTCTCAGGACAAGATATTCTGTTTTTACTTTGACATAGCTACACAGCCAACCTGTACTCAAGGAAGCCACATTAAGCAGATTTTAGTGTGTTCTTTAGTCTCAACGACATTTAAATATAAATGGCACTGAGCATTCAAGCCTCTTTTCCCCTCACTCTCCCCTCATCTCTCAGGCAGTCTGTTACTGTTTTTCAGCTGAAAGAAGGTAACTTCTTCTTGTGTCACTTGAGCAAAATACAAAATCAGCATTCAAAGTTTAACTTATCTTTCAAACCTTTGGTATTTAAGATGCACTAACATCAAATGAAAACCAGAAGATTCACCAAAACTGGGAATACTGTAAGCAAAATAATTATACCTGCCTCAGATGCCTTGCTCTTCCCCCAGATTTACTTCAGTTTACTACTGAGGACCTTTCTCAAGCCTTCCTTCTCCTGGACAGCTTCTTTTGACTTGGAAGCATAAGACAACTACATAGGTGCTAAGTGATTTATTTCTAAATGCAGCTTTCCTACTTTAGTCATGATTTTTTTCCCTGTTTTTCTCTTTACAGAAGCGAAATGCTGATAATGACTTGGTGAGTAAGGCATGGTTTTGTCCAGGCTATTGAGAAAGATTTATAGTGACAAGAATGTTCTTACTGTGTTCACAACATGTTTCTGTGAGTCCAGTCTGAGCAAGTGGATATTTCTGATTGCGTATGATGAAGGGAGTAGCCCAGAGTTGCTTGTTTTAGGCAGTAGGACTAACTAGACAGTTCCTTTCCAAGCTCTGATGGAACCTCCTGGACAAGGAAAGAGAATGAACAAATTATTTTTAACCTCGTTGTATTTGAATAAATAGCAAAGTTCTGTGAAGTCACCTCTGTATCTCTGACATACATTCTATGTTGGTTTTATTTTTACTTTTATTTTATGTTGTAGTTATTTCTAAGGAAGGCAAGAGACCTCATCTCTGAGGTGATTCCACTTGGCACCTGGACTCCACTTCAGCAACGTTTAAATGCTTTGACTGTTTGGGGACCTTCTTAATCAACCCACCAGAGATCAGGCCCACCATACAAACTCCAAGGTTCTTTCCAGTGCTGGTTTTGCTGCAAGAAGCAGATGTTGTTGTGGAGTTGCCTAAGGAGTCACATCTGTTGTTACCTATGCTTTCATATAGTCTCCAGCAACCTTATACCTGAGCATTCAAAGAAAATAAGTATTGCCCTACCCATTTGCTTGCTTAAAGAAAAATGAGCCCCAGTTGTGAGGAAGTTGAGAATAACACAAAATGGAATTTGGAGCCATCTGAAATTGTTTAGGTCTATTTCTAAACAAGATGACTAGTTATATCCCTGCTCTAGGAGTCATCCACTAAGCTGGTAACTACAGTCACTGATACAGTGAGGCAGCAGTAAGTTGTGCTCTTTGACTAATCATAAATAAAAGTCACAGTCTCAGTAGAGAAAAAAAATGATTCTTACAATGGCATTATCTTTGCTGTGGTGGTAGTATTTTGTTAAAGAGGCTATAGTTATACCTCATGGAATAGTACTGTGGTGGCAGTGAGATAGATACCCAAGGAAACACAGCTGTGCGTCAGTTCTTATGATTAGGTCTTTCCTGTTTTGCTTTAGAGTGATAGAATGTCCTGCCGTGATTTCTTTTTAAAAATGTGATTATGGCTGATTAACACAGACATCAGTGTAACAGCTAGCGCCTTTTTTTTTTTTTTTTTTTCATTTTTCAATCTACAGGTTGTCAATGGGATAGAAATTTATAGCATGAAAATTGATAGTAAAATAACTTCCCGATTTGCCCACAATGTCATTACCAGTCGAGCTGTCAATCGTGGAAATGTGCACAAAGAAGTCTTCTTTGATGTTGAACTCCCTAAGACAGCCTTCATTACCAACTTCAGCATGTATGTAATCTTTACAATATTGTTAGCAAAGACTAAAAATCTGTGCAAACGCAACTAGGAGAAACTGAACCCTAATGTTCATTTTTACTTTGCCATTTGATAGATTTCTAAATGCCTGCTGAGTAATTTTCTGGTACTATTAACTTAACATGCAAGATACTTGGAGAAAGGCAAACATTGGTACATCTATAGAAAAGATGACTAATTTTCAATTATTTCTATTCATCATCATGGACCTCAGGGAATGGGAGAATCTTCTCTGGCAATCCCTTCACCTTTTCAGAAATACCACTTACTCTGGTGTTATCAAACCAGAAAAGTTCCATTACTTAATTTCCCTGATGGCATTATATCTTAATTTATCTCTTCATTTAAAAATCATATTTGAATGAAAGGCAGGAAATAGAATTACTCCTTTATATTTGTACCTTTAGTTGCAATAATACGCAATTCTCACACCATTATGAGGTTTAGTTCAGTTTAAACACGTCTATCTCTGCTAATCACGCTATATCTGTTTTATTTTCAGTGAAAAGAAACAGTAGCTTTTAGGGCACAACTACTCTTAATGCATGCTAGAACTTTTATTACAGGATGAGATTAATCCCCTATGAGAAATGCCTGTTTAATGGTGTAAGGAGTCTAAGGATGAAATATTCAGCTGTAGACAGCTACATTTGGACAGATGATTCTCAACCGGAGAGTTGGCTTGCCATTAGATGAGACAAGATGGTCAAGCTGCTGAAGTGTAGGAATATGGCAGGTGTAAGTAGTGTTGCTGTCAGCCCGGTTTTGATCTAATGAATTTTCAAAGTAAAAATTGGTTTAGATTCTCTTAAGATACTGAGCACAGAGCTCTTCATTCCAGCTAAATTCACTGAGAAGACTAGCTTCAGTGAAAGTGCTCAAATCTTGGCAATATCAGATTACTGAGAGTGCTTTTTAGCAAACCAATCAATAAACAGAGAATTGCCTGCAGTAACTTTTCATGTATCGGTGCAAACCATTCAGCTAAACTAGGACTTTTTCATCTGCAGGACAATTGATGGTGTCACTTATCCTGGAACCATAAAGGAAAAAGAAGTTGCAAAAAAACAATATGAGAAGGCTGTTTCAAAGGGACAGACTGCTGGTCTTGTCAAGTAAGAATGATGTCTTGTGTGGCTTCCACACCATCATGCCATAGCAAATTGTGAGATTGGAAATACTTTGTTCTGGCGTATTTCTGAAGTTTGTTTTTTACAGGACCAAAAGACAATCATTAAATTAGATTTATTGTAGTATAAACTAGAAAAAGGAAATATAACTTCTGACTAAGCAGGCAGTATCTGCAATTATAGAAAGACTGTTTTTGCAACTTTCACTGACTTTGTATGACCTGTTCCTAGGATTGAGCTCACTGGGAAACTTGAATAAATTCTACAACTTGGGTACGATTTTAGCAATAGATCAAAAGTCCCATCTTTGTTTTACTCCTTTTTGAAAATCATATTCCACCAACCCAAACAATAAATATTGTGAAAGAGGATAAAAATATTCTTTTTCTTACCCACTTAAATACAGAGCTTCAGGGAGAAAAACAGAAAAATTCACTGTCTCCGTCAACATTGAAGCAGCCAGTAAAGTCACTTTTGAACTTACATATGAGGAACTGCTGAAGCGACAGTTTGGAAAATATGAGATGTTCATCAAAGTAAAACCAAAGCAGCTTGTCAAAGATTTTGAGGTAAATGGCAAACTTTATCAAATTGGACTGTAACTTAAGAAATGATGAAATTCTGTACATCTGTTGAAAGTGGAGTACCATGGTCATTCCCATTGGTTCACAGGTGAGCTAAAGGCCCGTGATAATATTTCTAATGAATCACATGGGGAGTCCACACCAGTATGCTTTAGTGCAGGTTTTTATTTGTAAGCCTGACAAATTGGCTCAGCAACTAACCCTCCAAAAGAAATGATGTATGGAAACCTGAAAAAGCCATTACGATGCCTTGGGGTAAAATAGAAGACTAATAGCTTTTATAAATGCCTTTATAGCATAAACTACACCTTTCTCACACTGCCATGAAATTACATCATCTTAAATTACAGTGGTATATATATTGCATTCTAGAATACTGCAGCTTTTGTGTGCTAAAACTTGTCTTTGATCACTCCTGTCTGCTTTACTAAAACCCAGCTCTAAGGCAAAATTTTTCTCCTTTGTATACCCAGAAAATGTTTTGTAAAAATCATTACAAAACTCAGCATCTATAAGAATTTATGAAGTGTTATTTTAAAGACACTATGATAGAAGGCATACTGAAATATAGGGTGAAGTTGGGCACAACTCACAGCTAACAGCTGGGTTATATTTTTGAAGGACTTGAGTATTTACTGACATTTTACAAAATTCCAGTATCTAGCTGTCAAACAAATTATATTTCTATTAAGGTTTATTTGTTTCTAGCTTTGTTTTTAACTTCTATGTATAAAAAGGCCTGTTTGGCTGATGGTGTGTCCACACAAGTGTGGATTTGGACTGCCATTATGAATTACAGGAGTAAATTTCTTTTGCTTTTATGAAAATCCCTCTTTCACATCTGTAGTTGCCTGGTGATCCTCCTGTAAATGGCTAAGTTGGTGATATATTGTGGGGTAATCAATGACAATGAATTTTCAATTAATATTTCAGATTGAAGTAAATATCTTTGAGCCCCAAGGTATCACTGAGCTGGAAGCAGAAGGAACATTCATCACCAATGATCTACAAAATATAATTAAAAAAACTTTTTCAGACAAAAAGGTACGACGACTACTGCATTCCATAATTTATTTATGACGGTTATAATTCTGAAATAATAATGTTGGTGCTAGCAATGGAAGTGAGAGGAAAAAAAACACAGAGAAAATGCAGTAAAGGCTTGTCTGTGCAAATGAGCTTTGAATTCCAAGCTAGCCATCTCCATGCAGTTCAGAAACCACATAGCTGTTAGCATGATATTGTACCAAAACTAGTAGGCCTTGTCCCACAGCAGTAGTTGGAAACCTGGATACTGGTAAGACTATTTATTACAGAAGAACTGAGTCAGTAACAACTAGTTTTGTCTTGTATGGAGCTGGTAGCATTCCTAAGACATAGACTGCCCAACAGCCTTATCAAAGGTGTCGTTCAGAGTGGAGGGCTGAACCAATGCAGTTGGGGAAGTAAACATATGAAGAAAGCTCTAGATAGCAGCCTTCACATATCAGTTACCCATCAATAAATACGTAAGTACATACAGATACAAACTAATACCTAACCTGATAAAACAGGTTATTCTCATGTCTGTGAGTATAAATATACTAGTTTTACAAAAAACCAAACTTCTTTGTGTTCTGTAGAAAATTTTCATCTATTAAGGTTCAGATCTAATGAAGGCTTTTCTTTTCAGGGGCATATCTCTTTCAGGCCAACTCTTGATCAGCAGCGAACCTGTGCAAATTGCTCACAGTCTGTCTTGGATGGGGATTTTACTGTAAGATATGATGTGAAGAGAACAGCCCCAGATGACTTGCAGGTAAATCTGACAGCTGGAAATTTTGAACTGCTGAACACTTTAGCTCACATAGTAAAGGTCAGGGAGCAGCAGGGGCCAGCTGTTCCCTAAAGGAGAGGGACCTGAGTGTGACAACACAGCTGGCAGCTCAGGGGCTTCACCAGCCACGAGCCCACTCCCCACACTACCTGAGCAAGGCAGAGCCAGAGATGGTAGTCAAATTCAACTGAGAGTCCAGGTCATCAGGCAAGTTTGTGGTAATGAGGCAGCCCGAGGTCAAGGTGGGAAGTCAGTCTGCAGGATAGGATCCAAATCAGTGGAGTCCATGGACAGGAACAGGTATGGCTGTGACACAGCTGGAGACAGGTATTATTACAGTGTAGCTCAGGCAGGGACTAAAGGCCCAGGCTTGCACTTAAATGAAGCTCCTGGGCCCATGAACAGAGGTGACACTGGTCAGGGCCATTAAAACCTTTTAGTGCGCTCAGGGGCTAGGCACTAAATGAAAGTAATTTGTTCTTTATCCATTTTATCTTTATAATATACAAAAGTTGGGGTGTTGTTTTTTTTTTTACATTTTGTTTTTCAGATTGTCAATGGCTACTTTGTACACTTCTTTGCACCAACAAATCTACCAAAGTTGCCCAAGAATGTAATTTTTGTAATAGATATTAGTGGCTCAATGTCTGGAAGAGAAATACAACAGGTAAGTTATTACATTACTATAGAGTCCCAATGAAAGAGCCTCTGTTGTGATGGAAGGGACATGGTGGCTTATAGTGCATATGCGCCGCTTAAGCTATACCAAGTGGTTTTATGCTGTGACCTCTCCAATGTACTCCATAAGTACTATTTTGAAGCGTTACTGCAGAACAAAATTCTATACATTCAGGCCATATTTACTTACTTATATATTATTAGTTCAAAACTCTCATTATCAACATTTCCAGAGAGCTCTGTGGCATGTACTGGACAGTTCCAAAATTAAAATGTGCATACAGTATTATGTGCATTATCTATGTTGTTCATTCTGTCTCCTCTGGGAAGCGGCAGCTCTTTTCATAGTTAGGAGTCCTCATTCTAAGCTAACGCTCAGAATTTTCAGGTTTTGGTGCTACATCAAAATATCCACGCTTGCTTGCATATGAGCTTCTCCACCAACCTGTAGCTACCCATTTCCCATCACTTTCAATTTGCCATGCCATCTTACATCAGTGTAAACAATGATCCGTGACATGAGACCTGATTTTCATCTCAGCTACAAAGATTTACCAGGTGTAATTGCAACTGGCTGACTCCACTGGAGTTACTGTGAAATAGACACAGGGACTGGCAAGGACGGAACAAGCTCAGAATCTTTTCATGACATACTGTGTAAAAGTTAAAAATACCCAGATGCTGAGAGATTAATCATGTCAAATCTGTAAGCACCTATTTTGTTAAATGCTGAACCATACATTTAAATTTCTTTTTCTTATAGACAAGAGAAGCACTTCTAAAAATCTTAGATGACATTAAAGAAGATGACTTCTTCAATTTCATACTGTTTGGTAGTGAAGTACAGACCTGGAAAGAAACATTAATCAAGGCCACTCCTGAGAATTTGGATGAAGCAAGGAAGTTTGTTCGGGGCATTGACACTGCAGGCAGTAAGTACTTTACTGGACTTGCCAGTAGGTCATTGTGTAAATTAATTTATCGATTCAGTCTGTGAACACAATGCTAAAGCTTTTTTTTTTTTTTTTTTATTACTGATGGGACACTTCTAAAGTTGAAATTTACTCAGACCATGACATCTATTTTTTCTTATGTTTCCAAAGTCCAGGTACTTTTCTATCTAAACATCCCCCTGCTTGCAAATCCAAATATTTCATTTTCCTATTGTAATGAGAGCTCATCAGATTTCAGTGAAAAATGGGCCTGTATTTTGAATGTCTGTGCTGAACCCAAATTTCTATGTCTACCTTGCAGTGACAAATTTACATGGTGGTATAATGAGGGGAATTGATATGCTGAATGCTGCTCATGAAAGAAACCTTGTACACAAGAGAAGTGCTTCTATAATTATTATGTTAACAGATGGCCAACCAAATGTAGGTAAGTTTGTGTTAGGTGGAATAATAAAGTGAGTGAATTAACTAACAAAAAAATGCTCAGTTAAAATTGGCCTCCATCTTTGACATCTGGATGTTTTCATGATTTAAATTCTACTCTACCAGCATCATACTACTAAAACAAATTTTTGATAATGCCTCCTAAGAAATCCAAATACGACTAGCCACATTTTGTTTTGTGATAATTTTATCTATTTATGAAGAAAACTCAAACTTTTTCTGGTTTGATGCAGGCATATCAAATACTCAGGAGATTCAGGAGCATGTAAAAAAAGCCATTGAAGGAAAATATCCCTTATACAATCTTGGTTTTGGCTATGGTGTTGACTACAGCTTCTTGGAGAAGATGGCACTGGAGAATAAAGGATTGGCCCGTCGGATTTATCCTGACTCTGATGCAGCTTTACAGCTTCAGGTACAGTAATCACCACTTAAATTAGATGAGCGATACCTTAATTCAGATAACTATACGGATGTTCTTATTTTGAAGTAATCAAAATCCCAAAGTGTAATCTGGTACTGAGATACTCAAGAGTCTGCTGTAATCAGAATATTGGTTGCATTTAATTTTCCCCTTCCCTTATATAAGCAGAAAGTAGAAGGACAGTAAAAGGGAGATACTGTGTGCAGCGACTGAATTAAGCGCTCAAGCTATCTGTACAAAATTCCGTTTATTTCACAAAAGAATCAAACTTATATATGTTTCAACAAGGATCTGGAAAGAACTAACGTCATACAGCCTATATTACGAACACAGGAGCGCATACCTGGCTCAGCTGGGATGTTTGCCAGTCCTCAGAACACTTAAAGATAAAAATATTCCATACACATACTCGTGACTGTCTTCAGCCACATCTTCCCAGGTGTACACTAGGCCATCCTTCGACCTGACCTTGTAAAACTAGTTCTTCAAGGGCTTGGCAAACAAGCAGCACAACAAATTCTAACGTTCACTCTTGAAAACAAATGCCAGGTGTTCTGAGCTGCTCCCACACTGTGGGCTACGAAGAGGGTTCAAAACTTCGCATAGGGTGACACAAGTCATCATTCTGAAGGATACTTTGGTGTGCAGCAAAATTATATCTCCCATACCTCACAGATCATGTAGTTAATGTCATGTCAAGGGAAGAGAGGGATGACAGAGCAAAAAAGGCAAGCAGATGTATCTTACTGTACTTCTGAAGCATTTTATAGTTGTATAAGGCATGAGAACTGGTATAGGCAGTACAGAGCAGACCTTTACTTCTCACATTCCAATAGCAGCCATTTGAAAAATTCACCAGAGAATTTAGATACTGGATTTCATTGCAAGCTCTGCCAAAATCAAATACCTAGTCTCCTTTGGCTTATGTTGTCACTTCAGTCTCTGCAGGGAATAGATCTAGAAACTTATTTCCATCAAATAGGGGAAAGCTTGGGATCCCTCTTGATGAACATTGATGGAACTCATCATCCACAGCATGTTGTTCTCAGGTGTTTTTCCTCTCTCTGAGTGAGACTGAAGAGTTTGTGTGTCCTTTCTCATTTCCATTATTTGTAGATTTTTAGGCCTTGTGCTCTGGGATTTAACTGAATATTTAAATATTTCTTCTAAAATACACTTTTAGTTTTCATTGCTGAAATAGCAGGATCGTTTTGGGTACAGATCTACCTATGAATTAAAGAAACAATGGTAGTTAAATGTTTTCCTTTTTTTTTATCCTGCAGGGATTTTATGATGAGGTGTCGAATCCCATGCTCACGGATATAGAGTTAAACTACCCAGAAAATGAAATATCAGACCTAACTAAAAACAGTTTTAAGCATTTCTATGATGGGTCTGAGATTGTGGTGGCTGGGCGCTTTATAGACAACAACCAGAACCATTTGACTGTAGATGTGAGAGGAGAAGGCGTAAGTATGGATTTCTTTAAGTAAGGTACTCAAAATGTCTGAACGTTCAAAGCTGGCAATACTTAAAATATTTACTGGTATTTCTTTACCTGAGTGGCAGGATGTGTTACTGCATATGTGAGAAACTAAATGAGCCCAAGTCATTGCTTTTAAAACTGCAAGTTACTTGCCTCAGTCAGGTATACAAGGGTCAGTCTGGAACAACTTTGTGCAGTATGACTGGATTAGCTTTGCTAACAGATTTTTTGTTGTTTATTTTGTTGTTGTTGTTTAGTCTCTAAATACTCTACCTGATTCTTTCAGGAGCCTAATGTTCAGTGTTCACAGACACTAGTCTTCACTGGGTGAAGAAAACTGATGGATAGATAAGCCAGCTGAATATTTGAAATGCCTTCCTCTTAAAATAGAAGTCTACTTCTAATACAAACCAAGTGATCTAAATACCTCTCCAGATCTGGATTCTGTAAAAATAATTGCCTCTGATATTCAAGAAACACAACACAAACATATTATAGATCATGTTATCATAAATACTGTGAACTGCATATATGCCCCATGCACTGTGGTGTGTTAAATATATTATATGAAATTAGGTATGTTTCAAATAAATACAAATAATGTGTTAATAGTAAGCTAGCCAGCATATCTGCTTGAACATGTTCCTGTGTGAAATCGGTGTCATAATCAAAGTTCTTTAAATCCTGAGTAGCCAAATTCTAATGAACAAAAATGCCATGTGAATTTGGAAACTTCATTATGTCCTATAGCATACACTACTAACCTTCACAGAAGCAACAAAACAAAGATCCTGATACAACACTGACAATTTCCTGGGCACATGCTGCATAGCACCAGACTGTTTTTCAATTTAATAAGATTTTCAGATGTGAAGGTCTTGATTTTGGGAGGTTCTGGAAGTCCCTGGCTACTTATACAGGAAGTTTCCTTATTCCTAACAGGCTAATGATGCCCTGTCATATACTACACAACAAGATGCTCAGCAAACAGATAAAGCTTTCCAGGAACAAGAATACATATTTGGAGACTACATTGAAAGGCTCTGGGCTTATCTCACCATTGAACAACTCCTGGAAAAACGGTAATTATATCTAGAATAATGTCTTAGCTATGAAGCCACTAAGCCATCTGACTGGTGCAACTTCTAGGATGTGAAGCTGAAATTCACATCACACTGAGGTGCCAATGGGAAAGCATAAAACACAGTAAGGAAAATCCCCCAACCTATTCTCCTCTCCAACCTCAGTATTCCTGTTTCAGGTTGCAAATTAAACAATTTTAAATTACTGCAAATATAAAGCACAGTTTTGCCTTTTTCTTGGATAGCCAGTAGAATCAGAAGTGCTCTTAGACTGTAACAAATATTCCTTATCAATAAATTAGCTGCAGAGAAATGACTTCACTTCAAAGAAAAATATTTATTCCAGAGTTCAGTGAGCAATTTAGCAATCATTGATGCTAGGAGTCTCTACCTGTATTCAGTATTGCAGCTACAGGAGAAGAAAAGGAGAATCTTACAGCCAAAGCCCTGGATCTCTCACTAAAATACAAGTTTGTAACGCCACTGACATCCATGGTGGTAACAAAGCCAGAAGACTATAACAATCAAGATGGGATTGCTGATAAACCCATTGAAGGTATAGACATTTTCAAAATTTTACTTTATTTGAGAAGCCAAGTGTTCCTTTGATGCTCCCCTAAAGAAAGGCTTTCATGTGGGCATAGTTTTAAATATATATCTGAAAAATCTACTTTCCAGGCCTTGCACGTGTATGGTTTATGCAAAATTATTTTTCATTGTAAAGTTAATTTCTATCAAACCATCCTTCATTACTAAATCATACAGGCAAAATACTATAAATTCAAAATAGTTGTGTTTTAAGCTAAATATATAAAATACTACATCAAAAAAAAACCCCAAACCCAAGAAGCATTTCTAATCTAATAGTCCAGCTATAATCAGTTTGGTTCACATCACTTTCTCCTTTATTTTTCTACATACTTCAGCTTAGGGGTAGATGTAGTAACATCTTTCTACATGAAAGGGGAAAATTTGCATGAGATCTTCCTCATGCAGGGTATATCAGCTTCTAAAAAGGTGGAGATTATATCTGTAAAACACAGTATTCATATATACTGCAGAAAAAGAAGCAATTATATTGAAGGTGCACAATTTGTTCTCAACTCCTCTGATACTTTGGCTAATTATTAACTACTTGCTCAGTGAAAGGCTGTGCTTTCATACAGTTTAGCATTTTTGTTTAACCTGTGTGAAACAAAATTACTCTATTCCTCTTTACCAAAATAAGGCAAATGCTATCTGTGCAGTGCACCCCAAAGCCTTTATCTATATGTGTTGTTTGGGCCATCCTCATCTCTCCCTCATTCAACAGGTCTGACAAACCTTTCATGAGGCTTTCCAATCTCTTCTATTAGCATCCATTATTTTTTCCTCAAACTTTTGCTTAGGTCCCCTAAAAGTTCCTCCCAGGCTCTCTGTGGGCTCTCAGCTGGCTTCTAGATAAAAAACTTTCTCATCTCCTGAATTTGGCCTGGTAACTTATGGCATTTTAGTATAACAGAGATGCTTGCTGGAGGTTACTGGGTTTTTCTTTCAACTGGAGTAAGTCCTGAAACCAGTTAATTGCTAAGTGCCCTCCAATTCTGAATAATTCTTCAGGCATTCTGCTAATAAATTTTTTGCATTATTTTTCATAACTATCATAATGGGATACTGACATAAAAACACTTCCTAGTTAATTTAACGTTAAAGTCACTATACAGCATAATGACTTTAAAGTTTACAGCTGGACTCCATAAGATGGAGAAACTTACCCAAACATCTGACAGAAGTGGCATCCACTCAGACTGATCTTCAGCTCTTTGCTTTCGCTTTCCAGGTACTTGTAGTACAAAGGCCCTCTTCTGAACCTCTTTCCAAGTAAATCATCTCTGTATATAGAAAGCATAGAGCAGTAATAGAAGAAAATACTCAAAACACTGCTGCTATATAAGAAAAGAAAATAATTTTTACACACTCTAGAGTCTAGATTCACAAATAAGATTACTGAATCGTCAGTCGGTATTAGTAGAATGAATCAAATGCCTTGAAAACCACAAAAGAGTAAACCCAATAAGGAACATTTTGCAATGTGGAAATGGCATAACAATAAAACAGTTACTAATAGTGCTCTTGTCATATGCATAATTAATTGCAGTTTTGCTGCCCCATGTAACAGCTTTTTACTTTCAGTGGGCTTCTGTTTGATCTACAAATATTGAGTTGTATCATTGGGAAGAAATGGAATTGTAAAATACTGAAGATACCTGGTTGAATTGTCAAACAGTGTTTAATTTTTTTCTTAGAATATGTTTTAACAGTGTCAGAATCCTTCCTGTTTAATCATACAACTGAAACTGTAAATTTCTCTTTTTCTTCCTTTTACTTATTACCTGCCCATGGTAACAGCTGAAGGTATGTACATTTCTTATTAAATTTACTTAATATTATTAACTGTTAGAGATCTATTTCCTGCATCACTTGATCTAGGATGCAATATTTTTATAAAATTCTTGGTGAATAAATCAAGACTGTGTTATAAATAGATTAAAAACTTTTCAGCTGGAGAAGTTTGTAAATACCATTTTCAGTGTGGTTCCCCCATCTCTGATAACTGCAGCATCCCACCATCACAAAATTCAGGCCCAGTACAACTAAGTTGCTTTCCAGGGCTAGCACTGTTGGCTCCCAGATACCTGTGTGTAGCAGTCTATCATATAGAGATGTCTTCATTGATGCTGTGATTGCTACTTCTTCATCACAAAGCCCGTCTTCAGACACCCCTCCATAGCTTCAGATGTAAAAAGAGTAGAAGACTAAAAAAATGTGGAAGCAGGTGGGTAAATCTTACTGACTTCCCAGTAGTACAGTTTAGAACAAGCTGGCACAGAGGAATTGGGGAAGAGCAGATTGTCCCAGCCCCTTACAGAGCAAACCCCATGCCTTTGGGGAAGTAACATTTTTGCTGAAAAGTAGGGTGTGCTTTCTGCCTGTTCATGACATTTGCTTTGTTGCAGTACTAAATAAACTGTTTTGACTGAGTTTTTCTTCTTAAATATTTAGAAATTTATACATAATTAAAAGATTTTGGCGTTGGGTTTGGTGGAAGGAAGGAAGTGGGAAAGATTCTTTTTATTCTTTCTAGCATCTAAAACATTCTGTTTCATTCACAGCACAGGCTATCACAGGTGTTACACTGGGTAAGTCATTAGTTTAAGTTTCTGAATGAAGCAGCATCTGTCAGAAGAATTGATTCAGACAACTGAAACTACCAGAGAGATAGAAACTGCCTTTTCTGGGTTTGCAACTGTATTTTAACAAATACTTCCAAATTCTGCTCACTGCTAAAAACACACTTAAAGGTTGAATAATACCAGATGAAAAAGTTTCAGCTAAATAGCTTTTAAGGAGTAAATACTGGTTAATCAAACCACCATTTTTTCCTGAAAGTTGTTTCTCAAGAACTGAGGATGGATTTGAATTTGCCTCTCCTTTGGAATTATATAAAGCAAGGGACTATGATGTCAGCATCTCTGGCTAAATTAACGAGTTCAGTTATTTATACAAAAAGAAACAGTTTTATTCAAGAGAGAGACAGCAACTGACGCTCAGAGTGCTGGTTGGGCAATTGTGGAAATGGGAGAGTTAGGTTTAAGTTTTTGCTCTAGAGATTAGTCTCAGTCTCTCTCTATCTCTGCCTCTGTCTAGTTTTCCTAAGTCTTCATTGAAAAGACTTAAATTCATTCTGGAAGAAAAACAAATGTCAAAACTTCAAAAGTTTTCAATGGATGATGTTGCACATCCTTGCTGATAGACAGCTGAATCCTTAAGTCTGAGACATTTGTGTCCTACAGATACATTACTTGGGCCTTGTGGAAACCCTTAAAACAATTTAGACTACAAGTGAAATCTGTATCCTGAAGGTTTGCTTGATTCAAAAGGGGCACGAACTGTCATTCCATGGACTATATGCTTTAAAAACTAGGATGGAATTAGCAATTTACCTAGCATATTAAATTCCTGACATCTTACACGTACTGTGCAGACGGTAGTGTGTAAATATTCCATTTTGATGTAAGGTTTTCTAACTTTTTTTTTCCTTTACTCTCAGCAGCTCCACAATCTTACCTATATACGGCACACCCCACATGGTATACTAGCGGTGAGTAGTTTGAGTAGTGTGCTTGGAAGAAGAACAGAAGAGGGTATTTAAGACTAAATTGCACAATTCTTATGAGTCTTTTAGATAATTCCCTTCCACAAATGCAGCTGTCTCTTATTTCCAAGGAGCTAGTATTTTAATTTACTTTAAACATCTCTAAATGTTTTTTAAAGATCAAGTCACTGAGATTATATGTGGTCATTTTCTTAGTCCTTCTTCCCATTGGCAGGCTTTGTGTTCATAACTGCCTGTTCTCTATTCAGATGAACTTCTTGCCTGCAGTAGTACTTTCATGGCCCTCAGAGATAAGCACTTAGAGGTGGCCATCCTCAACCTACAAACCACGTGCCAAATCTTGCAGTGGTCAAGAGACACAGGATATACGTCATGTACCTGGGAAAGATGAGGGGGAAAAGGACGTAGTTCACTTTGGGGAGGTGGTAGCAGCTTCCTTGGGACCCCACCACTCCTTTGGAGGATGGGCTGGACTAAGCTGGGCATGTAGCTTGTGCAGGGACCAGTTCCTGCTGGTCTCCACCATCAGCAGTTCCATTGCCACAATGTTAAATGTTCATGTGGAACTTTGAACCTGTGTATCACTGTACAAATACCAGTCATTTGCCTTCACAGTTGATGGAGACCCACACTTCATTATATCGGTGCCACAAAAAGAAGATGCCATTTGTTTCAATATCAATGAAAACCCAGGTGCTGTCTTAAATTTAATAAATGACCCAGTTACAGGTGAGTTTTACATTTTTTTAAATACAGTAAATCAGGATGCTTACAACAAAATGTCTTATGTTTAAAGGCTGTTTCTCTTTTATACTGTGTAAGCTTTTTTCCCAGCAAAGTTAGTAGAGTTCTAGTAGCTGTGATAGGCTACCTTTACCATGACTGTGTTTTCACTTCTTGGAGCGAAATGAACTTTTAAACTTTGTTTGAAAACCACTGTGAGAGTTGAGAGACATAATTTGTCTCAGTGAGTAGTAATACAAGCAATAAAATAATCCTTAGGTTCCCATTTCATGGAATACCTAGTAAAGAGAGACCTATGTCACACAGGCTCTTTGTGCCCATCACAGACTCTTTGTGCTCTAGGAAATACTAAACTTTTCTCAATAAAGTGATTGTTGTCTTTGTAGAAATCCACAGATCAGACCCCAGAACTTTATTCTACTCTGGTACAAACATGCACAAGTAATTCTGATCTATTTTTCAAAACATATTTGTTTCCTTGAGTTGATGTTAAATTTCCATGACACTCCTTGATATCAGTTGATCAGGTCCTATCTAGAAAACAATACTTGATGTTTCCTTTTTGTATTAGGCATCACAGTCAATGGAGAACTCATTGGTGATAAGAGAGCAAATAGTGATGCAAAGATCCAAAACACATATTTTGGAAAACTTGGCATTGCAAATAAGCACCTGGATTTAAAACTGACAGTAACTCCTGAGAAGATCACAATTCAGAATGGTAATGAAAAAACAGGTTTCACCTGGCTTGACTCAGTCACCTTGCAACAAGAAGGGTAAGGCTTACAGAAAGAGTATCAGGCTCCTGTATTACTTTCTACACTTTTTTTAGTGTTGATGAATAATGTACTTTTAAGGTTTGTTGCCTGAATATACAAAAGAAATTGATTCAAGTCCTGCTGGATTCTGCTCTCTACTTTGTTGTGTAACTGCTGAATGATTATTCATAAATTCCTCTGCTTGGACTATGTAAGTGAAGAATTTTCCCTGATTTTCTATTACTATGACTAAGGTAAAACTAGATTTGGTATTGTGCTTAATGCAAATATTTAAAGAGTAACTTTAGACATAGTGTGTTATCTTTCAAAGACATAATAATGTGCTGTAAACAATCTCCATTTTAAGAAATGGAAATTGTGATACTTATAGAATAGGTACATTTTGCCCTGTCAGCTGGAGATCTATCTATTACAGAATCATTTATACCTGTGCAAAAGGAAGTTTAGGAAAGGAATGGGCAGCATCTCCTCGTCCTCCTCATTTACATTTTCTTTGTGTACCTGGAACAAAATTAATACCTTCTCAAAGCATGGCACTGCAACAGAAAGAGCACGGGAGCAGAACTGTTATTCATACAGCATGCTTATTTTGTTATGATAGCCACATTGATGATCACTAACACAATCAGAAGCAAATCTTTATCCTAGCACTAACCTAGACAATTCAGGAGCTGTCTTTTCTGAAAAACAAAAGGAAAAGGTATCAGGTAGCATCCAGGCAAGGAAGTGATGGTTTTATTAATAACATTTTTATTACTGAGCATGAGGTGCTGTATCTACATATCACTAACCTATCTGTGATTAATTGTACTGTTATAGGATGAGTTTTAGTAGAAACATCTTGCTGAAAAGTTTAAAGGCTAAGTAACCTTTTACAATGTAATTTAGTATGAGTCTTGGACTGTCTGTGAACACAGACAGATTTATGCAGACCAAACTAGGCAGCAAAACCTCTATTTTAAAAAACACTGAGCAATTTTTAAAGCCATGTTTGTTAATTGGGCATGTTTCTTCTTCTCAAGTTTCTTCTCATTGCTGTTAAGTCTGGGAAGCACAATGCCCTAAGTCAAGTTTTTCTTTTTTCCTCAGTTTAACTTTGATAATTAACAGAAAAAAAAATCTGGTGCTCTCAATGGGCAGCAGTGCCTCATTTGTTATTGTTTTGCACCAAGTATGGAAGAAACATCCTCTCCACCAAGATTTCCTAGGACTATATACATTGGAAAGTGATAAACTGTCTGAACAGACCCATGGATTATTAGGTATGACTTTATTTAGTGTTTTTGTGCTTGTCTTTCCTTATGAGGCTACAAAATTTGTAGACACAGTCTTATACTTAGCCTTTCTGAACTGAGATAGCTGAGGAAACTGAGATAACATTGATTGGCCTTATTAAGATTTCTGACAAAGTATTCTGGGCTCAGATTTTATGCATTATCTTTTCATAAATTTCTCTGCTGCTGCTGAAAGCACTACCATCCATTGTTCTCACTGGAGTCTTTAAACCTCTTTATCTTGCTAAATCCCACATACAGATTTCTTTTTTCTTACTACACTATTCTTCCAGTCTCTTTGATGGTTTTATCTCTCCTTTCATCTTATCAACTTTCTCCTAAGTACAAGCACTCTGAGAAAATGTATGTTTGCTCGATCAAAATTTGCCAAACCTCAATTAGTGCATCCTTGTAAGAAAAGTTGTTGTTAAGGTATATCTTGATTTACTAACATATATTAAAATCACAGAATGCCTTGTATCATCTAAGATTTTCCTCATGTTAGCTAACAGTCTTAATTCTAGTATAAGAAGAAGTTGGTAATTCAGGGTTCAAAATTTTGACCCAATTGAATCCTGTTTTCTGCCAGTGTAGTGGGTTTCGTGGTGTGCATTCTCCGTTGGAAAACACACACATAGCAGCCATTTCCCTTGCCTTCCAATTTTCACTTACAAAATCAGATTAAGAGCAGCAAACGTTCATTTTGGGTCAATAAATTTACTCACTGTGGAAAATAATGAACTGCTGCAAACTTACTCTTTTCGGTCTTGGTATGCACTTTGAGGCCTGAGGAGAGTGAGCCAAGGTGTCAGTGGTAGTACATGTGTCATGGGAAATGCTATAACTAAACAGAAAAAGAGCAGCATAAGGATGGAATGTTATTTATGTTTTCCTGCTCAAGTCTCCTCAGGCTAAAGGACTTCTCCACACAGAAGTTATTCTGCTATGGTGTGAATTGCAAGTAGCCAGAAAATTTCAAAAGCCCACATGACATGTGGGTACACCATGTTACAGTTCACTGACTTACACATCTCATCGCTATTTTCATCGTCTTTGAGTTTGCTTCTGTACTTCACTAAGTAATCTAAAATCTGTGCTCATTACAGCACTCAAAGCACCAGCAGCATCCTGCACCAGCCCAGATAGGGCAAAAGTGTGTGAAAGCTAATTCTGGCAGGAGCATGAAAATTCCTTAGAAGTCAGCCTTGTTCTGAGCATAATCACATCCAAAAATTTCAGAGATCAACACTCTTTATCGTTATTTGATTAAAAAAAAGCTAAAGACTTGGAGAGTATGTAATAAATACAACTGAATAGACAAGACACAAAATGAGGACATCTTGAAGGATATCTAGAAAAGGCTAGCTTTACTGTGCACTCAGAAATTGGAACTTAGATCCAGATGATATGCATAGAATTCTGGTTTATAAAAAGTAAGTAATACCGTAGGCATACGTTCAACCTTACACAAAACTTGGTGTTTGCTTATCTATTGAAAACCCTGAGGGGACATGGAAAACAGCATGTAGAAAGAAGTTCTGGAGTTTCTGTTTGGTTTGTTTCTGTTTCAATGTGTGCAACATGCCCGAAATGGTAATTTTGGCTTCTATTTTTAGGACAGTTTTTCCACCCCATTGACTTCACCATACTTGAAATTCATCCTGGGTCTGATCCCAAGAAACCAGATGCCACAATGATTGTTAAAAACAATGAACTGACAGTAACAAGGTAAAAAATAATTAAGCCCTTAGCAAAGACTTAAGAAAGATTACCTTGTCAAAGTGCAGTTTCTGCTTCAATACTTCCATGACTGTATTTTCCATTTCAGGGGCTGGCAGAAGGATTACAGAAGAGATCCTAAGCATGGCGTTGATATTCCTTGCTGGTTTGTTCATAACAATGGAGCTGGGCTGATAGATGGTGTTCATACGGACTATATTGTTTCCAGTCTGTTTTAAACAGCTACAACTTCCTCCAAATTCATGGGTATACAGAGTATTTGTCTGATAGAATAGTATTTTTCAATGTTTAAGAACTATTAAAAATATATAAGCTTACCATGTTTGGCAATGCCAAGATATGGTGGATTCTCACAGAGAGTTTTACTGCACATTTGATCAAATCTTAAGTGCTAAACAGCTATTCTGCTTGTGTGCACAGATATCACTCATCCCCTGAAATACACTCATTTTACTGAATTAATTTACTAGTTTTAAAATTCTGACTTAAAACTTTACTTTTTAAAATATAACAGAAACATTTTATCCAATTTTGAATCAATAACTGAGTGTCAGGAGTGATTTAAATAAAAACATCAGTACTTAATGCTTTCTTGTGTTATTCCAACAGCTATCAATGTTTTCATTCCGGTTTCACAAAGCCCAGGATGCCAGATGTATTTTGCAATTCAACACAAGAGGACAGCTGACAGACCAGCACATATTTCAGGATAATGCAGTAGTACTTAAAACCATCTGACCACTTGACTGTATAGTGCTGAGGGCTGGTGTGGTGCCATCACTTGAGATGACTGTTAGCATCCAGGAAATCTGTGTTTTAGCATTTTAATTTGAACTTAACTTTTGAATGCCCATATCTTTATAAATTAATTAAATGCCACAGTTCCAAACATATGTACTTATTTCAGGGCAAGAAGTGTCCCATTTATTTATATAGTCATTTTGTACTGGAGAAATTGTAAACTATTAGTTCTAAAGTAAAAAATGAGCAGATTTCTTATTTACTTTGAGTTTTCTTTTAATCAAGTCAGGCATAGCAAGGCAATTGTGGTCTCACATGGCAAAGTAGAAAATTTCTGTACTGTTATATGACAAGGAGAGAAAGTCAGTGTGTGGGAAACTAGAATGCAGACACACATGAGGAAAGAGGAGTGTAGTGGGAAAACCAGAGATTACTTAAGATGTGATGGGTTAAATTGAAAGAACAAAGGTAGAGCAGAACAAATAAGCAACAGAAAAATCAAAAGAGGAAAAAAATAGAGTAAAAAAATAGAGGAAAAATATACTACCTGTTAAATTTATGGGAGAGACAGGCCTTCTCCAGGAACAAAATCCTTTACTAAAAGCAGAAGTTTTGTAGAAGAAAAAGAAATATGTATTTTGGCGGGGAGGGCAGCTGTCGCAGTGGCTAGATATCTGCCTGCTAAATTCTGACGAAAATGATGAAGGAAAACAGTAGTTTCTACAGAGGAAGGCAGGGGGAAAAACAGGAAGGAGTGAGAGAAGACCAGAAAATTGAACCTAGGAAGGTTAAGTTTACACGCTTCTGAATTTTTTTTCTAAGATAATGAATTAGATGACATAAATAAAATAAATCAGTGATCCATTATGGATCCTGAGATAGGAGCTGTAGGACTGTCCTTCAGGGCGGGTCCTGTACTCACTTGCTCCATTAAGACAAAAAGCGATAGCAGTGGACAGCAGATCTTGACCTACCTGGCTGGCAAAGTTTAGGCACAAGGCAATACAAGGCACAGCCTTAGCCAGAGCTTTCCTGTTTAATTTATGGGGATGAGGCAAATCTCCGGAGGTGTCAGGAGTCTTGTCAGCTGTGACTGAATTGTCAGCCAGAAGTTGGCCTCAGGGGCTCTGGTCTGCTTTTGCATGGCTTCTGTGGCAGCCTGAGAAACTCCCACTCACACTGGTGGAGATGGGAAAATCCCTTTTTTAGTATGTAGTTCTTCCAAGATTCCTGCAACATAGGAGATAACTGCCAATGTAGCTGAAGGTGACAGTAAGGGGAGAGAAAAGTAGCAGACAGATGCTTACAGTTAGATAAAAGTTTTACTCCTACTGCCGACTGGTACAATGCTGGTTAAAAGGTGAGTGTGAGATACACTCTGTATTCTGCATCGGAATTAGAAATTACAGAATGCAAAATATTCATTACAGTGTCAGCTTCTTGAGCAAGGGAAGGGAGCATAGGAAATCAGAAGCCCATCAGAACTCACTTCAGGGCTTGGAAAGGACAGGAGGAGAATGACTAAACAACGAATTAAGACACAATTCAAGTGGAAAAGAGTGGAACGGAACATACTTACAGAACGGAAAGCACACATGCAGAGGGGAAGAAGCACTCCAGAAAGGATTTGGGAGTCTCAGTAGCCAGGCACACCGGCAACATAGGGCTGCTGCAGAAGAAAACAGACCTCCCTGGGGGTTCAGCTGCTGAGCACGTCTTAAGACCCGAGAGGCTCCATCAGCCGGGGGTGGCCGCGGGCGCAGTCCCCTCCGCAGCTCTGGGCACAGCACCTCAACGCCATGTAGACAAACCAGATGCAGCCCAGAGGATAGCAACAGCTTTGCAAAGAAGTTGTAGAAAGAGGTGGGGGGGACCCCAACTCTGTAAGAATTTGCTGTGATGAAGGCTGATAGCTAGTTTTCTTCCCATCTGTCAGGCTTAGCAGGATCTGCTGCTTTGCAGCAAGGGAGAGTTGCATTGACAGGGCAGCAGGCTGCCTGGGGCATTTGGGGAGCCCCAGCCATTGCAGGTTTTGATGGATGGGTTAGAAAAGCAGCTCTCAAGAATGGTCTGTGCACACCTGAGCCTTGCTTAAAGCAGAGGGGACCAGGTGAAAGATGCCCCCCCCGGCCATGTCTCACTGCTCCCCGATTTCAGTCCTATTTGCTATCCCTGCAGTCAGCAGGCAGGTGGAGGAGGCAATGCGCAGACACCCTACAACTGAAAGCAGGGAATTTTTAATGTGCATTAAGTCCAGTCATAAAACCCAGCATCAACAGCATGTAATTCAAATACCAAGTTCATTTATAATGGAAATAATCTGCTTTTCAAATTGGTACGCCTGTTTATGATGTGGCAAAGCAAGCAATCTGGTGTTTCCGGTTTCCAAATTCCACATTGTCTGTCGTTTAATTTGTCCAGCCAAATCTGCATCACCAAATCTGCATCTTGGAAGTACAAGCAATTCACATAAATACAGCTTGGCATCATGTCTACACAGTTCTTTTAAAAAATAGGTTTCTAATTACATAGTTTGCTTTATTTTCCTGACTTTGGCAAGAAATCGCTTCTCTTGCTTTAAAATAATAAGGTTTTTCCAGTTTTTGGCAGGATAGAAAGCAAGTTTTGTTAAACCTTCTACAATGCTGGGATATTTAGGGGTTCAAAAATACATAGGAACTGAAATTCTAAAACAAAATAATTTTGGAATTAAAATTTATGAAAAAAACCCAAAGACTAAAACTACAACTTGTATTCCACAGGCAGGGGCTTCTGTGTGTACGTTTCATCTGAAACATTACCTCTGTGCACCACATGTTGTTTCTAGTTGTTCATTATTTGGAAAACATCTTCCAATGTTTGCAAAATGATGTATGAAACAGTGCCAAAAAAAGCTGCTAAATTTCAGGATGGAAATGCAGTTTTTCGCAACAAGTCAGAGGTCTGTTTCGCAACAAGTCAATGTCTGTTTTGCAGGCGTTTTTAAAACAGAGCCTCAGAAACTTTGCAACAATGAACGGGACTGCAGCCAGCGTGGGCTGCCATCCCCCCTCTTGGTCCTATTGCTAATTTCATCAGCTTTGAACATTGTTACAGAATGATCTCCAAAAGAACACTAATACAGCAAGACTGGGGTTTTTTTCTCCATAAAATAAGAAGAGAGAAATGGTAAACTAATACTGCTTTAAACTTCATACCCATTTTACAAAACACGCAGTTCAAGAACACCGTCATTTATAACTGGATACAGAGCATAAATTTTAGAAATCTATTACTGTTTGCATGACACATTGTTGGATTGGATGATGCCACTACTTATTTTTATTTGGAAACCAAAGTCCGTGTGTCCGTATCAAACTGTGAGCTGATGTCAGTTTTATTTAGTTCATTCACATAAATCTTCAACAATATAACCACAGTGAGTATTAGAAACCATTTTAAAATAACAACAAGCAAGCACGTTCTCATCTTGAAAGCGTAATTATTTTGAGTTAAAAGATTTGTGACACTTCTATATAGTAACAGGTAAGGCTTTAACTGTGTGGTTTTCTTGATGAGAGAAAGTATCAAAAATATTTGGAAGAGCATCATTTGCATAGTTTTCTTTCCCAGAATACGCTTTTCTAGGGAGTTAGATCTATTGACCAGCAGGAAACAGGATCGCTGGTTGACTCAAGCCTGTAATCTTTCTTGAATTGCCTGAAACAAAATCAAAACAAGAAAAAAAATGTGATAAAATAACCACAGGGCAGGCCCAGAATCGACCTCATGTTTGCAGATGGTACCGATGGTCCGAGGGACTGTGCATGGCCAGAGGCAGCGGTGATGGGGACGCCCAGGGACAGCGAGCAGAAGCTGCACGCTCACAGCATTGCTGCCACATCACAGACAATTACTAAAAGCAATTGAAATGTAAAAATTTTTTCTCGTGGTAAATCCAACTGAGGAGAACCCCTCCCTTATCCGTGTAAACGAGGCAGCAGAACCTTATTTTCTTTGGTGGTTTTTATGCAAACTCTAGCCCCAGGGTATGATTTACCCCCCACCCCATATGAAATAGGAGCCTTGAGCCCTGTAGCATCACTTCATAAGCTACAGATTCAGGCAGTTAGGGAAAAATTCAAGCGCAAGTTCCTATTATTTACACCAAAGAGGTGTATTCTTGCAGACAAACTCCCTTAGTTTAATTTCTTTGGATCTCAAAACATGTACATCACTCACCCTTATCCCATATCTGTTACCTGGTAACTTTGTGCTCAGAACCAGACACACTTAGGAGTCTTTCATCAGCTCTCTGATTGATGTAGGAATTATTCTCAAAATGTGCTTTTGAATAAAATTGACCTAAGCAACAGATACACAAATTATTTAAAAATAACAAACAGCTGAGTTTGTTGTTCATTTAACCCAAATGGCAGCTATAACACTAGGAAAGCAGCCATCTGCCTCAGAAAGCAAACCAAAAAAAAAAAAGAAAAAAAAAAGACCATGTTTGGAAGCTCCCTTAGTAAGTTAAGAAAATTCCTGTGTTTCAGCTGTGACCTCCTGTTATCCCTAACACTCCTCCACAGAGAGATTCAGCCTTGCTCTGATGGGTTTTCACTTTTATTTTGGTGTGGTTTTAGAACATGCAGCCTCTCCTTTTGCAAAGTTTTTGAAAAAACTTCAACTTTAGTCCCATCAGGATTTTTGGAGTTGAGATGTTCAGGACCAGCTGGCTTTCATTTTGTAACCCTGATTGTTTATAATTTTATGTCCATTATTTATAGCCCATTATTTGACATCAAATGAATTTGCTGCATAAATTATGTCATTCCGCAGCACTGTTGAGGTTAAGCCCAACTATTATTTTAGCCTTATTTTAACATTTTCTAAAGCCCTAATAGTCTATTCAGTGTTGTACCACCGGTGGGTGAGCAGAAAAGCATTATGCTACGTTTCCAGGGTAAGACCTCCCCTCTTTGCAGAGTAGGGTCTGGACTGCTGTGCAGTAAGAGGTGATGTTAGAGGTCTGAAAAGAATAAATGAAATGTAAAGTTTCTCTAGAACCCCTGAATTACAGCATTCCTGCTGCCTTGCCTGCCCACTGCTTTTCATGAGAGCTTGTCAGGACCCAGGGAAGTAAAAGCTGAATAAGTGCTTATGATGCAGCTGAAAAAAAACCCCACTATATTCTTATTTCAGGAGCTTAGTTACAAGATCATCCTTCTTTGCTGCATACATCCATAATGCTACATACCCAGAACTCCATTGACTTTGTCAGAAAAATAGTCGGTGTTCAAGAAATACAGCCCAAGGAAATTATCTGGAAACTTTACAAAGGAAATTTTTACTGTGACCGTATCAGACAATGATGCTGTAATGCTTCTTTCCTTTTCAACTGAAACTCTCAGCCTAGGAAGTAAATGATGATGTTATTTCCAAGAAGAATATGAAGAAAAAATATGTATTTAAGTAGCTGACATTAATTAAAATAATTTAATTTTTACCTTTTGTGTCTTTGCAATTTCATTTTTCATTATCTGCTGGTGGTTATTTTTAAGCTAGAAAATATTAAAAGTAGCATATCTTTTCTCTCTATGTTGCACAACTGATCTTTCCCACATCAGGCTACATGCAAATGCACTAACAGAAAAGAACTTTTTGCTGATGAAAACACCTTATTATCCATAATGACAAGAAATGCTTGGATGGAAAAGCAAAAGAATATTTTCTCATCATTTTAATGTGAAAAAAGGTAGACTGGATAAAATAATTCAATCTATCTACTTTATGAACAAGTCAAATATTTTTTTCTTGGCTATTTCACAAGTTTTTCCTACACCCTGCCTTTCTTCTAACCCATTAATTTTATTTTGACCCCAGGTGGGCTTGCAGAACACAAACATCCACTGTCATTTGTCTCCCTTGCAGATCAGGTTAGACAAAAACACACCTGCATGCGCTGGTGTACAAAGTCCTGTGGTTGCAAGGGCTCGGGTGCTGGTTTGAAACAGGAGGATCATTCTGCTTGGCAGATGACATTGTAGAGGGGCATAAATCCAGCCATGGCCTTGGCTCCGTTTAGATTACAAAAATAATTGAAAGCAGTTGGTTTAGGACTTCTGTTATTGTCTAGAACTGCCTATAAGGCAGGGAGTGCTGTGTGTGCTGTCTGCCCCAGACCAACAGCAGATCCTCCTGGAGGTTTATTCCAGCTACACAAAAAAGCTGGTGGAACTAGATACAGTCAGCTCTTTCTTGTGGTAGTGAAGGATCCTGCTGTAATTAGTCTGACAAATGAAGTCTACATTTAAAGTACCCTTTCTCCAACAGTGGGCATTTAGTTACAGACAGCTGTTCAAACACTTTATGGCTTCCCATAAAAAATGTCAGCTGCCCAGATGTGAGTTATTGCTAAAAGTGAGGAGAAACAAAACTTCAGCCTGCGTGGAGCCAACTGATGTATAAAAAGACAGTAAATGTCAAAGCCATCACTTCGCAGGACTCGCTCTGCGGCTGGAGGAACACGAAGTGCCTGGTGGCAGCCAGCACAGCGGTGGCACGGGGGCTGCTCTGTGCCGCAGCGGGTCCTTTTCTTGGGAAGATAAATGTTCTGCCTCTGACGTTGAAGCAGAAAGGCAGGCTGGTGGTGTGGTTGTTTTGATTCTCTTACACAGGCATGGAGAATTAAAATCAAACCTTTTTTGTTCTCAGTATTTGAAATGGGGGATTGTGAAGGTACCCTGCTTCTGCTCACGTTGAGTTACTCACTGGATAGGGACATTTGGAAGCACTTACTTGAAGTAAACGTGAAAGCAGAGGCCTGGATGGAAAAAGATCTGACTCACATTTTCAGGTTTGGGAAGGGATGGGCTGACATTCCTTACCCCTGGACAGTGGAGGTGGCTGACTCCGTCCATGGCAGCTGAGTGCTCTCAGTATCGTGGCTGAGGACAATCTCATCCGTGGACACATGGATTCTCACGGGAGGATTCACATAGATAACTTCAAACTGCACAAAGTGATTTATTCTGTCCCCAAGTTTCCCCGTCACAGTGAGTCCTTTAATAACATTGACACAAATTTGTCAAGTGACTGTGTTTATAAGGTACAAGTGATCTTAATAAAACTGCTTCAGCTTTGCTGCTAAAGCAACTCGAGGGTCTCAGATCTAGTTTTGGGAGGCACAGCACCCCAGATTTCAGATCCACGTGCCCCCAAGGCTGCAGGGGGGTCACCAGGGTCTGTTTACCCTGACATTGCCACCTCCTCTCACAAAGGTGGCTCTGCTCCATAATCAGAACAGCCGACAGCCGGAGCTTGGGGCCACGGCTCCTCTGAGTACAGGACCACAGAAAAAGCGCAGTGCTTTAAAAGCGTGCATCTTTCTGTTAGCACGCAGGGACCATAGGGTTTAAGGTTTCTGCATCCTCAGATGCCCCCAAGGGCGGGCAGGGGAAGAGCCTAAAGGCCATGGCTGTGACACCAGGAGGAAAAGGAGGTGACCCACAACCATACCTGTGAGAAGTGCCCTCAGCTGTTGCACAGTGAAAGTTAATATTGCCCAATAGAAAGGAAAAATTAGCTACGGCCTTTCCAGTCAACTGCAAGGCAGCAGGTATGATATGGCCCTTCACGAAAGGGGGTTATTCCCAAAGCCACCAACTGCTCTCATAGACCAAAGTGTCTCTCCTTGTCCTTGGTATCAGGGGTAATCTGGCTTACTCACCTTGCTCCGGATCTGACAGCAGGTGGACAGAGGGCTGTGCTTTTCCATCAGTATTTAAACAGATTATTTCATTTTGTTTGGGTAATTGCAAGAGAAGCTGTGGATATTCATTGGCTGAAAAGCCAGAAGAACAATTAGCATGCAAAAAAAAAAAATCTAGCCTGTGCCCTTTGGATAGGCACAGCAAAAGTACTTAATGAATTTATACCTAAAACATTAGTCAGCTTTTATAGATAGAATGATTAAAATCCACACAGTAATAATTACTGAAAAGCACACCCAGACACAGCGTCTTGATACGAATGAAGACAACAGAATTTTAGAGTTCATTAAGGACAATGAGCCCTTAAAAAAGCTGAGGCTGAAGATCTGTTGTACTGCATTTCTGTTGGTGGTTATATCTTTGAGTCAGAGAGGCTTTCTCATGGGATACAGCGTTATTTTTCACTTAAGTGGAAAGAACCAGCCAAGGTTCACAAGAAGAGGTAAAGAGTTTTCATAGAGTTGATGCAGTCAGAAAAAACATTATTGTATGAAAACCTGTACATTACAGTTATATTAATTATTAAAATGGCACTAGTATATGTATTACTCACCAAGAGGTTGTGCTCTTGTTTTGTCTCTTAGCCTGTCAACTGAAATACTTAAAATTAGTAAGAAGAGTTTAATGAAACCTTTTTCTCTAAGTCGGCTAATTAACCAGAAAGAATACTGTGACAGAAGCCTTTTTAGCAGACCTCTTCACTGACTTCTACAGAGAGCTTTGCTTAAAAGAAGATGTCCCAATGGGGAAAAAAAGCGTGACGTCCAGTGCCTATTTCTCGTAGGATCGACCCTGCCACTGGAGCATGATCAGCCCGAGCTGCGGGAGGGTTTAGAGCTGTGTTTTCAACAGCCGCTACGCAGCATTGAACCCAGCACACCCACCCCAGCTCCTCTCGTACGCAACTGTGAATAACTACCTACTGACGACAGCTTCTTGTTGCTGCCAGATTGGGTCTCGGAGCGCCATCGACCTGAAATAAAAGGTATTTCCAATGTTTCGTTGGTTTGGCCTCATGCCTTACATCTCCCTCCCCGCCCTTTAAAATAGGGAATCCCTCCTGCTCGTTGACCACTGACTTTTTTGGATACAGCCACGAGTGCACGCGTGCGGATCCTATGCAGGCAGGAGCCGGTGCCTTTTCTCCTCGCCGCTATGGGAGCTCTCAGCGATGCCAGGCTCTGTCTCTGCAGTGCCCTGGGCTGTCCTCCTTGCAGGACAGGCATTGTCATTGTGCAGGCAGCTGTGCCCCCATTTGCTTCATACAGCAAACCCCAGGATTGGTAAATTATTTTTTTTATACCCATTTCCTTCAGCTTACTACTACATGCTTTTTCAGATATTTCACATTTATTTTCAGGAGGTATAATAATTTTTTATTTCTGAAAAAGGACCAAGATTGTTTTCAAAATTTTATAGGTCATTATAAAATATCTGTGGACTGAAATACATATAATAAATTGTATATATTAAATTGTGTATCAAGTGGGCATCCACAATCAAAATGTATTTATTAAAGTAATGTTGCTATGAACCTACATATGAAATGAACTTTATAAAATCATTCTGAATAAAAACAAGGAGGAGCACTTACCAGGAGGTGATCCACTCCTCAGTCTGTAAGCATCTGGAGAAAGAAAAGAGAGTATCTGTGTTTTATTCATTATTGTTTTACATGCCTTACAGGAGTGTTTCAAACATCAAAACTGTAATTCTCCAGCTGCATCTGTCTTCCTTTCCCAAAGTAAACTATCATCTGCAGTAATGAAGTCCACAGAACACGAGCACTGATCCCTGGAAAATATTTACAGCCAAAGGGTGGAAATGGACAAAAACTACTAAGAACTTTGTGAGGAAGGGGTTTGCAAAAAGGGATTTGGTTGTCTGCTAGACGCCTGGGGCCTCACCCGCCTTGCTCATGGGGATGGGGAGTGGGGGAACGGTGGTGCTGGTGCAGCAGAGTCGCCCATCCCCGATGCGGGGGGATCTGCAAAGGGACCGGCTCCATGCGGAGCTACGACACCAGCACAGGCTCACGACGTGGTCCCTCTGGAGCGCCGCAGCCCCGGACAAGAGCTGTTACTGGCGGTTAAAAATCAGATGAGCTCAACATGAGAAATTGCAACACCCCCCAAAAGAGCACATCAAAACCTCCCTTAGTCCCAGTAGCCCAGCAATCCCGCTTGCCCCTTCTCCTCCCTGGCACCTCCGCCAGATCCAGCGGGGACGTCCCTGTGCCCTCGAGCAGCCGTGCTGCCCAACCATCACACCCGTGTAGGGCTTGGCACCTGCTACGGGAACAGGTCGTGCTGCAGAGGTGACCCCAAACTCTTCTCCTCTTGGTGCCAAAGGGAGCAGGGCAGGACGGTTGCCGGACCGTGCTTCTGGTCAGGGAGTTTTCTGCTATTAAACTCCCCAGCACCACTTTGGAACAGCTTACCTTCAGAGCACGGGGCAGCATTATAATTCCCTCAATACATTTCTGTGAGAGAACTAGAGCAAAACCAGGGCTCTTCACCTATAAAAGCATTGCTATTATAATGTATTATCACAGTGGCGATTATCAGATTAATAATGCTGGAAGTTTAAAATTAATATTCAAACAAATCTATTATTTCCAGAAAGAGGAAAAAAAAAATACCTAAATCATCCTCAGAAGTAATTCCAAAATATCTTGAACTTATTTTTTTGACAGATGCTTCGCACATGGTAGGAAGAAGCAGAAAACATCATTAACACCGTTCATTTGAAGAACTGTTTTTCCTCATGAGTAAAGACAATTTTGGCCTTTGAGACTTTCTGAATGGAAGATTTTCTCCCTTTGACCATGTTATCTCCCCAAACACTGCACAGACCTTGGCAGTCATCGCTTATGTTTTGCTTCACATATTTTTCCAAATCTCAGATACTTCGCTCTATAGAACAACCACCACGAGCTCTTTTTTCTTTTTGCATTAGAGAATATTATGGAAATACGCCACTGGAAAAGAAGAAAACATTTACCTCCTACTGGAAAACTGCTGGGCTTCTCATTATCTAACACAAGGAAAAGGGACAAATTAGTGTCATAGAGTCAACACTAAATGACTTTACCCATGTGCAAATCAGAAAACTGGGACAAGTGGGTGTTGGGGTTCAGGTGATGAGGTTTTTTGTGTTAAAGGGTAGGTAGATAGAGCACATGTGAGACTCCTAGCAACGGCATGCTTTCCTCCCCTGCATTCGTTTTTCTGCTGTAATGTACAGAGAAAAGTGCAGAATCCCTTTGCAGTGCCAGGAATGCTGAGTAACAACTGCTAAATTACTTTTAGTTAATATTTAAACAAATTATTTTCCATTTCAATAGTAGTGCCCATTTCACCACTTCACCTTTTAAAAAACCCCTGTATGTTTTATTTTGAAAGGAAGCTATACTGGAGGTCAATAGCAAACCATCAATAACAACAGCGTATTTCAGGGGGGCTGTTCGATGCCCCATTTACCAGCTTCAGTGGGTTTGTTCGCCAGCTCTGTCTGCTGCTGGTCGGCGGGTTTGGTGACCACCATGGAAGTGAGGGGTGTAACGAAGCTGTACCGCAGAGACAGCTCTAAGGCTTGCGCCTCCAGGGTTTTCTGGTCCTCTGCTTGTGCTGAAATACTAAAGTCTGTGTTAATAATGAAGAAATAATGTATAGAGACTATGAATCTTTTTCATATTAGCTGTGTCTTAACAGATATTCTTTTATTATTGAAGGGTGAGTAGTCTTATTGGGATAACTCAGCTGTTCTCGTGCTTGAAATTATGGAGATGCTTAATTATTTGCAGCACTACAGCCTATGTATGGTTCAAATACATAAAAATAGCAGATACATGATCTGTGAAATGTCTTATGGCCATACTTATTGTTTTCTTTACTAGCTATTGCCATTCACTTATCCACAGACAATATTTCTGAATGTGTAACAACAGCTCAACACAATCTATGCAATTAAAATCTATTTCATAGTACTGTCATGAAGCATATTTTATATTATCTTTTCATATGTGTAAATAAATATATATACATCTAATGATGCAGCGCCATCATAAACTGAAAGCACCTCATGTTCCTCATACAGTAACGTAGTATTCTTCCAGTATACTATATTTTTGGTACTACCTGCAGAAATATTTCTGTTTCTTTGTGTTTTTCAATCATATAATCTGTGAATAAGGAATTCGTGTTTCAAGAAGTTAGAAATTTGTAATATGAAACATTAAAATAGCTTACGATTTTTCCAGAAGCTGTTGAATGGTTAAGTAAGCCCACAGTCTCTCTATGAAATTTCCAAAGATGTAACTTTGATTTTGAAATACTTGCTCCTTCTCTTTGACATTTGCTTCTTCTTTAAGAGTCAGGTCACTAGCATGCTGAAGTGGGAGAAAACTGACCATCAAAAGAACAGTTCCAGACTTCTTTTATAGTCACGTTATTAGACTTGAAAGAACATCTTTCAGTACCAAAATGCCCTTTTTGTCCTTCAGTTTTGCCCTTTCCCATTGGAAGATGCAACTCCAAACTACTAAAGAAACAAGTATTTTGGACATATGTTTCTGGACTCGAAACAATGTTGAAAAAAAGAGGTAATGAAATTGTTCTACTTCAACATTTTTGAGATTAATAATTCAGATTTCCTTCCTCATTCTAAAAATACAAACCAGTTCCCTTAAAATGCTTGAAAGGCCATAAAAATTATGGGCTTGAAAGGATTAAAATTTCTTTTTGCTTATTTGTGAATATACTTCAAGGTTTTTCTTTTTTAGCAAATTCAGGAGGGGAAAATTGTTTGAATTCTCAAATATTTTCCTAAAATGGGAAAACAGCTGAATGCCCAAATATAGAGAACTTATATTGCGCACAAAAGATTTCTTGAAAGCTCCTATTGCACCATAAAAGACAGAAGGGAGATACATTTTTCACAGTTAGTAAACTAAACACTTACTGACTGAGCTTTAATTTCTACTGGCAAAAGATCAAGCTCATTGCTAATTTTTCCAGACACTATAATTTCAGATCCTTCAAAAAACAGCTTGAAATTGTTCTTGGTTAATCCCTCAATGGCATTCTCTGGATACTGCATTTCAATTTTCCTTAATATTGGGGTAGCCACCTCTTGATAAAAGCCCTAAAGAGAAACAGAGAAGGAGAGAGAGCACACACAAGTGACTGCAAAATTATGCAAAGCAATATGTTGAATGTCTAAAACCCCCGTATAAAGAAGGGAGCAAAGCTTTTTCTTCAGCAGGGTAAGACTGCTGCAAACCTAGGGGAAAAAAAAAGTTTCTTCCCAAGGTTCAGCCCACCTTCTCCAGCCAGGCTGGCAATGCCATGTAAACTGTATTTCCCATGGTATTTCAAATACCCAAACAGCATCCCCATAATCACCATCTCACCCAGGTGTTTTGTTTTAGCCACTTTTCACGTCTGATTTTTTAAACTTGACTAATCCTGAGGATTAATCTTTCTCTTTCTGGACTGGGGCTGACATTAAGCAAATCCAGTCTCTGCGCATCCAGCCAAAACAGATAGAAGTGGCTTCCCCAAAAAAAGAGAATGTCCCCAAAGTTATAACCTGTCTCCAGATGGACAGGAAAGACCAGGCTGGTGGTATTTCAGAGCCGGTTTTCCTGTAGGTGCCTCAGAATACCTGATTTTTAGGGAAACCATAGCAAACAGCTTCCAATGGTGGTACTTCAAGCAGTTTGAAATTGAACCCAAGAACAGAAGTTTTTCCACCATCACCTCCCCTGGACAATTGGTCTTTTTGCAGAGGAACAGAAATGTGTGAGTTTCCAGGTTTATCCAAATGCAGCTGATTTGAAGAGGACTTTAACTTTGAGTTGTGGTTAGAGTACAAACCCCCAGACACCCCAGAATTGCCTGCCTTCCTCCCCAAATTTAACAGATAAACTCAAAATCAGCTCTTTATCTCAGAAAATCTGTGGTTTTGCTGCTAGGGCTAGACATAAGATGTAGCTGATGGATGGCTTTTCTGGCATATTCCTCAGTCCTGACCTGGAGCTGCAAGGCTGCATCAGCGTTTTCGTATATACGACGTGCTATTCCCCCGTTGCTTAGGGCCATTTTCTCCAGGAACTTATAACTGACATCAAACCCAAAGCCAAGGCAGAAAAGAGCATATTTCCCATTGACTGCTTTCTGAATGTTTTCTTGAATTACTTCCACATTACTCTCACCTGTAATTGAAACAAAAACATACCCTTGTTTGTTTGGTTTTTTAAAGTACAAAAAGACAGCAGCAGGTTTAACAGAAAATTCCACCTAAAGTCTTTTAAAAATAATTCAGAATAAAATATGAAAAATATATGGGACAAAATTCCATTAATTGAATTGGAGATGAAAGCACCACTCTGCATATGGAATGCCAGAACCTGATTGTCCCCCTTAAGGACTTTTACTAACTTCTACTCATGTCGTTATGGCTAAGTGCAAAATATTTTACCGGATTATGGGGGCAGAGGAGGTTTTTAGGACAAAAAGGTCACACACTACAAGTTAACAGCACCAGGGATGGAAACACTCGATCAAGCTTTGGGAAGACAAGTACCATCCATAAAAATTATGTGTGCGAATTCAGAGAAGAATGGGTTGGTTAATGGTGCAATTGAGACAAACTGCAAATTAACTCAGCCATGCTTCTCACCAAGCCCTTTTGCTTGACTAAGGGAAAAGATTTTCAAACCATCATCTTATCCCATTTGAAGAGCTGCTGATGGTCCTGTATGAAGAGCTTCTCTATCAGCATTTCCAGGCAGGAACTGTCGCTGCCTGTAGCAATATCCTGGGAGCAGCTCAGATTTTTCCCTTTCAGCCTGCTTTGCCAAGGAAGGCAGTGTATGCAGTTACGCTGCATGTATTTGCCTGGCACTCCACCCTGGCCTGATTTCTAGCCAACTTGTGGATGCGCAGTGTGCTCGGGGATATCTGAGACTCACTGTGGCTGCGCTGAGCAGGCAGCACCGTGAGCTGAATTTATTAAAAAACCCAAACAAATAAACCAACCCCAAAGCGGCATGGATCACAGGATCTGAAAGGCAGACTGATCTCATTAGAGGGCTTACAGCTGAATTAATATTGCTGGCCTTGGAGAGACGCTGGTGCCACACAAAACTTAGACAAACTCCTGTTCAGAACAAGTGATGTTTGTGCCATTGCAATGAGAGTTACTGCTTATTTAACCAAGTATTTCTATCTTGACCCTCTGGTTTGTGCTATCACAGGTGACCACTAGTTAAGAGCTAGACATGGAAAAGAATACAAAACAAGAGGCACCTTGAAAATATCTCACGTATGGGGCAAGGTGGGTGACGAAATGTAAGCAATACCTCTCAAACGGGACCGTGTGTAATATATGCAAAATGTCCATGTTTCAGCTCTAAGTGTTTTACATTCATGTTTCAGCTGTGCCTGGAGGATCTCCAACAATCCCCTCGAGTTTATAAACTGGGAAGCCAATGGTATTTAGCAAAACAGTTCCCAGCTAAAGGATGTGGAGTCGTGGGCAGGCAGGCTCTGCCATCACTTCTTACAGCCCTTGCCAGACAGAGCCCTTTCATCATCATCCTCTCTTCCGACGCAGATCCAGTGATAGCCCAGCCTGCTTATACCAAAGCTCTTCTGAAACACAGACTATGTCTATCAACACCTAGGATGCAAGTGTAAATGATAAAAAAAATCAAGGAGAGAGACAACTGAGTCTAGTATTTACTCACCAGAAGTGGGCTGGCCGTCTGTCAGCAAAATAATCATGGAGACGCTGCTTTTTGGCAGCCTCTTAGCTTTATCCAGCACGCTCACGGCAGTCAGCAGGGCGCGATTGATATCTGTGCCTATAATGAGAAAGCAGGCATCACTCACCTAAAAAGGATAATAATCTGAAGAAATTGGCGCACTTCATCAGCAGAGGCCCTGCAGAGTTGTTTAAAGTTTTCTGCAGGAAGTAATCTTTCAGAGAGATGAGGATTTAGGGGTTTAGCCTACTGGGCTTAATTACGGTGTATTATGTTGCAGTGGCAATGCTAGAGTATTCTTTTGGGAGCATTTTCCACACATGTGTCATGGCTAATACAAGCACGTTTAGAGCCATTAAAAAGTGCTTAAATAAACACACTGTCATCTGTTAACCTACATTTAAGAAATGTCTCCTAGCCTTATTGGAGAAGACAAAGAAAAGAGCTGGGCACAGGTGGGCTTTATTGGTGTTAGCACCTGGGATGATAAAACCTACATTAATACTAACACCATAACATTGACAGGAGATACAGCCTTTTAGATATACTTAAAACTAAATAATAAAACAAAGCGGACTGAGTGATGCAGCAATTGAAATGCTTCATGCCTATTTTGACCATTTTGTTTCTGTAGTGCAGCTAACACAGGAGCATAACTTTGGGTGCATTTTATTTTACAAGGGGGCCCTTGATACTAAATAAAAAATCAGAAAATTACTGTCAAATGTTGAGTGAATTGCCATTTTTCTGTAGAAAAAATGTACTATCATGAAATCTTCCAGCCACCTCTGTTATAAAAATCTGAAACAAAACTTTGTGGCTTGTATGGTTCATAGATGTGACGTAACCATCTCTATAGCCATATCAAAATGTAGTCACCAATCCATCCACTCCCATAACCAGCCTTTCTATCCCACTCATCACTTGTAAGTATTAAAAACCTACTTGCTTTGTGAGCACTGATGGTACTTCTGTGGCAGTATGAGACTAACAAAACCAAATTTTTTCTGAGCAATATATTATATTGGGTGTGTGTTTGTGGTTATAAGTATCTACGTGATGCCTTGTACCTCCACTAGCAGAAAGAGTTTGCACGAATCCTGCAGCATTTGCCATGTTCTCTGCAGTGGCTTGCAACAAAGAACTCCTCCACTCCGCCACTCTGCTGTTAAAGGTGATAAAGCTGAAATGATCTTCTGGGCGGAGGTCTTGCAAAATCTTCAACAGGGCAGCCTTCGTCTGTTCCAAGGAGAAAACAATGACTTTGAATATTTCTATTTCTCTGCCAGAACTGGGATAGGAATGGCAGTATAATAAGGTTTTTTTTCTCTACAGCACTATTCAAGATGCAGCCCAATGCCCTTTTTTAGCCCTAATAGTACTTTTCAGGTTGAGACCATCAGAAATGGCCAATTCGCTTAACTTACAAACACAAAAAAACACTTATGAGGGCTGTAGTGGGCTTGTCTGCTCTCCAGTAAAGCTACATACACAGTCATCAATAAAGGTAAAAGAGACAAATTAATTCTTTAAACTTCATTAAAGAAAAAAAATCAGAAGTGAAATATTCTGCAAAGATAGAGACAGAAAAAGTGCCCTCTGCCTTAATGTTTGATACCCGTGAGAATAGCCATGTCAGAAAAGTGTTGCTCTTTGATAGCTTAAATCTGTGCATATGTATTTTCAAGCATTTCTATATGTCTGAAAATTTTTCTGTGTACAAAACCAGCATGTGTTTCAAAAGTGAAATTTACAGTCACTTCCTCAAAAGGCTGCGGTGTGTGACTGATGCAAGCAGAGGTCAGTACTCTGAGGTAAGTTACCTGCTCAATTTTTCTGCCTGCCATGGAGCCACTTCGATCTATAAGGAAGATGACATTTTTGGGAAACACTGGCATTTCATGGGGTGCAAAATAATGCACAAAATACCCATTGACAATCTGAAATACAGAATGTGAAATCATGTATAAAATTACATCTACATAAATAAATAAATAAATAAATATTGCATCTTAACATTCTGGCATAGCAAGAAGGGAGGTGCATGCTCAGCATTCTGTTCTTCTAGATAAGCTCGAATCAAAGAACTATTAAATATATTTCCTAGCTGGAAGTAAGACTATCTGTAGAGAGCAAATTACAAAAGAACAGCATATATATATAATACCCATATATAATATATATATTATATATTATACACCTCGGTGCCATATGGATGATATATCTGTATTATCACTGTATATTACATTACCTCTTTATCATCACCTATGAGCACGTCTCTGCTCATTGACTGTGCCTGCCATCTTATAGCACATCTATGAATACTTCATTGATGAAATGGTATGGAAAATAATGTACTTCATTCCCTAGGATACGCAGTGGTCCATAAATATTTTTAAGTTCCTGCTTTCTTTATTTATGCCTCAGTTGTCACAAAAAATAAAAGAAAACCAAGCAGTCATTTTAATAGTTATATAAATCATGTTCCTCTAAATTTCATTTACAAGAAGCCACAACTACACCTTAGATCAGCCAAAATACTAATAAAAAAAAGAAAATAGAGAGACATCTATAAAGTGGTAATATAGATTTGGTATTGAAACAAAATTTGAAAGATTGATTGTTTTTCATGGATGATCCATTCTTGCAATGTGTCCAGTGTCTCTGGGGACCTACTGAACATTGCCATCAGTTCCTGAATTAATGAAAATGTCACTCTTGGTGTTTCAAAGTAAATGTTGCTGTTTTGCTGATGGCACTACACATTCAGATGTATCTATGATCTGAAAGCATTTTTATTTCTATTTCTTTTTTACCTGTATATCACCTGCAGTGGCACTTCTCTTAACATCATAACGCACAACAAAATCACCATTGAGGAGGGTTTCATCGAGTTCAGGATTTATCTTCTGTTGATCTACAGTTGGCTTAAATAAAATATGAGCCTGCAAAGCAATCAGAAGAGAAGATTTAAAGCAACATAACTTAAGAGCTGCCACCGGCAGTAACATCTGGCAGCTGCTGCTTTACCTTGGTTTCGTTCTGCACTTTCGTGAGCGCCTCAGTTAACTCATTTGTCATGAACGTGCTGTCTGTCTCCAAGAAGCGTATGCCTTGGGGCTCGAAGATGTGCACATCAATCTGAGTGGAGAAGAAGTCAGCATCGGCGTGTCAGAGGGAACACAGCCGTGCCCCAAAACCACCGTGCTGCTCCCACCCAGCCCTCGCCGGGACACCTTACCTGGAAGTGCTTAACAAGCTGCCTCGGTCGGACCTTGATCAGCAGCTCGAACTTCCCCAGCTGCCGCTTCAACAGCTCCTCGTACGTCAGCTCAAAAGTGACTTTGCTGGCGGCCGCAATGCTGACAGACACGTGAAACTGCTCCAGTTTTCTGCCTGTGATTCTGCGGGGGGGGAGAACAGAGATTTACCACCTGGGGGGAAGGTTTGCTTGTGGTGGCCGAAGTGTACGAAGCATGCTAAATAATAGTCAAGGGGCTGCATGGAATAAATAAAAAAAGAGTAGCAGTAAATCTTACTCATCGTAGAGAAGATTTTTTATATTGTGGGCAGTATTATATACATCACATATGTTACATTAGCGTGCCTCGGGTGCTGCATATGCAAGCTGAGAAATGGAGCAGAAACCTCTGCATGCCTCAGACTGGGACCAAGCAGAACTGGGACCGAATACATGGGAAGCACAGATTAAATATACCCCGAAAGCGTGACATCTGCTCAAGTGCCATGGTCCTCTGCACTTGCGGGGAAGCAAACTCAATGTCTGAGCATTGTCCCAGCCCGGCAAGCTGCTCCAGTGTGACAGCAAGTCCCAGGGCAACACTAAGCGGTGATGCCTCCCACAAGCCCATTGCAGGACCAGATATAAATCATATATATATATGTGAATATATATATATATATACACACACACCCCCGTCCCTCCCAACAAGAATCCAAGGCTGCTTTTCACAGTTATCCCCACTGAGAGGTGGCTGGCTCCAGGGTTTAACCCCGCCCCAGCCAAACCAGAAGCCGAGGAAGAGCATTGGAGCAGCCTTACTCAGGATGGCAACATACTTGACGAGGCCGGCGCTCTGCCCGCGCAAGACTGCAGTGTCATATTCCTTTTGAGCAGAAGCTTTCTCCTTTATTATTCCTGGGTATACTTTACCATCGATGGACCTGTTATGGTTTCCATAAAAATTAGTTAATATTAGAAGGAAAGCGCTGGGAACAAGAGGAAGGCTGCACTTTGTGGCCGTTGGGACGTGAGCAGGGGATGCTGTTTGGCTCCCACATCCCTCCCCATCCGGGAGGATGCCAGGAGCCACCACCACACCACAGCCCTCCTCCTTGCGGGGTCTCGGGGAAGCTGGGGCAGGAGAACCACCACCACCGAGCCCATTTGTCACCCACCCTGTGCAGCAGGCAGCCTCGCCTTGGCCACCTTCTGTCTATTTGGCTGCCTACTGCTTCAGCCCACTGAGCATTTTGTGCAGGACCCTCCAGAGCTCAGCATTTTGTGCTTTTTGCTCAGCACCTCCTGAGAAGAAAGAGGAACCCTGCCCCCCCAGACCCCAGAGCTGCCTCCTTCACACCACAGGTAAGGACTGGTCCTACATGGAGAAGTTGGTGATGAAGGCCGTCTTGGGTAACTCCACTTCAAAGGTCGCCTCTCTGGACTCATTAGCTCGGTTGACAATTTTGCTGGTGATGACAGTGTGAGCGAATCGTGATGTGACCTTGCAGTCCACATGGAGGCTGTAGATTTCAATAGCATGCTGGAAAAAAAATAAACAGGCTGAAACAGAAACACATTTTGCTCCTAAGCAGTTCTTATATGGGTGACGTCATCGGAAAAGTTTGATGAAGGAATGAACTATTAGAAGGTCTGGCCGGAACTGTGGACAGGGAATTGTTCACGACCAGCCTGATCATCTGCTGATTCACATCTCTGCAGCTACAATCACAGCCCTACGCAAAATCTGCAGCTATATCTGCATGTTGTCATTCCACCAAAGACTTCTGTCAAGCCTTCTTCTGTGGCCTTCTCTCCTCGGGGTACTCTGAAGCAGCTGCTCCATCACCCCAATACATCACCTAAGATTAACCTCAGAAAAATCAGATGCCTCTTTAAAGTGCTCCATCCATGGAAAGAGACCTGCTGGCTTTTTGCATGACTATTTATTTGCTCTCCCAGCTGTTGACTTTGCTGCATGTTTTTCAGCTCGGTGCCTCGTGTCACATACGACATTTAGCAGGTTTGAAACCCCGCGTGGGCCTCCAACCCCTCGCTGGTTGCACAAGCAGAAATGCCCTTTGAGCACTTGTGTTTCTCCTGGTCTGGTGCTTCCAGGGCCCCCAACACTCGAGGGAGGAGGGCACCGTCCTGGAGCTGCCCGGGAACACCCCACAGGGCGGCTGGACTGGGAACTGCCTGGGGAACCTGCCTCTGCAAACACCCTCCTTTTGCATTTGGGAATGTCTATTTTAAAGGCTCTACCTGTATTTCAGCAGTGACAATAAGAACGGTTGATCTGGACATCAGCAGCCTCACAATAGTCCAATAGTTTATTAAAATAAAAAAGCTCAGCATCACAGCAGATCATCGCATTTCTATTTTTACTTTTCCAGCCTCGCAAATCTTTTGAATGGTTAATTGATCTTTAGTTATTTGATAATTTGTCTCCTGTACTTTGCTCACCAATTAATAGCATCCACTGGCCTCTTATTAGTTAGGGCACTGGCCAAAATTCAAAAGTTTAATCAAGCTAAACATGGGCGTTCAGTACAAAGCTGTGACCACAGCTTTGTGCTCAGGCATCAGGGCAGGAGGCACCACCATCAACGCTGTGTGAGTAATGGATGGCTGTTTCTTTTTTCATTATATATTGCCAGAGTGTGCTCCATCTCCTGATGCCTGCTGACAATCCAGGACAATGGGATAAAATCCCCAAAATATTCATCAAGAGAACAATTTCCCGATCCTGGCTGTTTAGTTGCTTCTCCCTGCCCGTGCCTTCCTGCTGCCCACTCCCAGCTAGAGCCCTCCCTGCCCAGGCTGGGGCTGCCTCTCCCAGGACTACCTCTTCCCAAAGGCTTTCCAAATATCCCCAAGCACCTCTGCTCACGTTTGCTGCCCTGCCATGCTCAAACCTGCCCGCGGCACGTTTGGAAGGGACGTTTGCCATGACTGAGGAGCCCTGAGCCTCCAGTCGTGGCTCATTGGCGCAGCGCAGGCACGTGGTGGCCATTGCAGCACGTGGTGGCCATTGCCGCCCGTGGAGCATCCTTCTGGCACAGGGGGAGCTTGCCCCATGCAAAACTTACCCTGTGCAAAATCCACCCCGCTGCCACGTGCCGAAGGGACGCCGCAGGGACGAGGGGACAGGGACCCGCATCCCCTGCGCTTGCCCAGTCCCAGCAGCATTTTAGGCTGTGACCAGCACAAGCAAGCACGCGGTGGGGTGCAGCATGGTGAGGGGCATCGCTGTGCCCTTATTGAAGGAGGCAGGAGAAGAAGCAGCCCCCGGTGTGTGCCCGAAAGCAGCAGGGAGTGACCTGTGGCAGCTCCCCAAGGCACTGCGGGCCCATACACCACATCCCCAGCTTCTTGCAGACCCCTCGGCTGCCCCTGCAGCAGCCACCAGAAACCTGCCTCCCAGAAACCTGCCTGCATTTTGGTTGCATTTCACACTTTTCTGAATAGGTGCAACGGAAATAAAAAACTTCAAACATAAGGCTTCCTCCATTTCTCTAATATTGATATTTTTAAAATAAGACCAGTCTCACTTACCCTGAGATGTTACAAAACACTCTTTACTCCTCCAGACGGTACAAATAACTGTCTACTCCCCTCTTTTCCATTCCATATAAACTATTAAATGCCTCTCAGAAATCACCTGGCACTGCAACGGCCCTCATTTGGTGCTCCTCTAATGGCACTGATACAGTGCCATTAGATCCAAACCTCGTCTGATAGCCGAGGGAGACCCACTGATCCCTCAAATTTGATATTTTACATCCCTGGGGAAGAGTGTGATCAGACACATCTGCAAATGCTCTCCTGCCACATTTACACTATAACAGCACAAGGAACCAAAAAGGCCTTAAAAGGACCCAAAGCTCTGAAATCACGACACAGTACACCCGAGGCTCCACGGGTGGTGGTTACTAGAGGAGTTACCTGTGTTACCTGGTCGGCTATCACAATACCGCTGGATCACCAATTGAGCAAACAAGGTATTGTTAAAAAAAAAAAATTAGAGCAAATACCTTTTGAGCAACAGTTTCTGATAATACTACGAGTGAGGAAAAGACCACCAAAGCGAGAAATGTTCTCTCCTCCATTTTGGAAAGACCAGATTTTCATATGAAAACTCCGTTTATCTTAATCAGTTAATGAGTAACTTGTACCTGGGGATATTATGTAGACTTTGAAGAGACCCAGAAACTTAATATTTACATGTTAAACATAGGTAAAACTTGGACTCGGTTAAAGTCTATTTTTCCAACAGATCTTTGCTGTTAAACATTAAAATTGTAATGTTTCATAAAGCATAAAGTTAAGAAATCTTTAAGTTTTCCATTTAAACTTAGATCTCACTGTGGCACATGAAATCCCACAGGCAGATGAACAGGTCTGTGCAACAAGCTGCATTTTTGGACGCCTGAATCTCTACCATACCCAACAGTAATAATTTGAAAGGGCACATCCTTAATGTTACCTCAAGCACTTCAGAGATTCGGAGATTGCCAAGACGTGCAACATCCACGTGAGATTTTACAGCTGGTGACTTCTTCAAACCTTGTGCCTCCCTGCCCAACCGGCCCATGAGAAGTGCAGAGTCGGCCTCTTGAAACATCCCTTTTTGCTTCCTCTGACAAGCCATAGTCTTCGTCTGTCAGACAGCAAAGTCAGTTGTGGCTTGTCTTTTGCTAAATGGTAAAACCAGAGTAATCGGACCCTGCTTGGACTCCCTGGGGAGAGAGGTGCTAAGCCAGTGCCTGTACGTATGCGTATGTAATTGTATGAAGAAGACACAAACCACCCAAAAACCAGCGGAACAACCACCGTGCACTGGAGCACATCTGGCCTTGTCCGGCCCTCACACAGCTGCAACGTATCCAGCCGGGGGCTCTGCAAAGCTGCCTTTAACCTGCACACTCAGCAGGGCTGTTTGCACAAAACGTTAGTGCTGGGAGAGCTCTGCACCTGAATTTACCTGGAAACTGAGTGGGATGACTCTTTTCACCTCCTATTTTATCATAAAATCTTCATCCAACAGGGACTTCGAGCAGTTCTTGTGAAGTTTTTGTTGGTCAAGGGTTGGTTTTTAGCCCTGGAAAAATAAATTCTTTTACAAGTCCATAGTTTTTTTCACAGATAATTATGGACAGTATTATACTAACATAATTCCTAAAATACGTGCTCACTCATGTGGCGTTTAGGTAGCCTCCTAACGCAAGACAGCTAGCTGGCATGACTATTTAAAAGATATTTCTCCATCTGAGAAGTTGGAACGTCTGCCTCTTCTACAAAGCATTTTAAACACATCATGGGGAAAGAATTGGGTTTTTAGGCATTGGGCTAAAAGACCCTGGGCAGAACCCATTTCAATAGCTCATTTCTTGAGCTCTACATCTGGGGAAATCAAGGTGAGAAATGTGTGTTGGGGAGCAAACTGTTGTGAGCCATCGCTGCGCCCCATGTCCGGGGTGCCTCTCCAGGGCTTGTTTGGTTTATTGGAAAGCTTTCAGAGGGCTTCATTTGTTCATGCATTCCCAGTGCAAGAAAAGAAAATGTTTGAAATCTTAAAAATATCGACAGGACAGAAAAAAATAACATCCCCCCGGGGCCAGAGTTCAGAGGATCATTTAGGTGCATGCAGCTGTCGTGTCAGCCCCCAGGTCCTGTATGTATTTGTATGAACATACGTATACGGGTATGTTAACGTGCAACCAGCCAGCACTGTGGAGAGCTGCGGTCTGGGAAGTCCCCCTCTCCCCTCAGCCCTGCGCGAGTAAAGGCTGAATCCTGCCCTCGCCACCCTGATTTCCCTGTCTGCCTGCTTTGTGCTGGCAGCTCCAGGATAGCAGACAGCCCTTTCTCATCTAAACCAGCAGCCTGTCCACACAGCAACACTTTTTCGTATTGCTTTTTGACAGCACTTTTCCCCTTATTAACTCCATGGTAGGTGATGCGATTAATTGTCCTAAACTAACACAAAGATCCTGTGGAAATATGTGTCGCTGTTTGCTTCATTGCTATTTTACAGACAAAGTGTCCAGGTGGAGAACATGCTTCCAGTGGCCCCAGCTTTGCGAGGAGATGCTAATGCAGGGCTCAGTAATTTATTACTTCAACAGACATTTACAAATTCACCATAGTCTATTGAGCACAGCCTGGTGTTACAAAGCTTGTGCTTTAAGTAAGTAACTTATTTTCAAAATTAAACTTTGCTTCTTCCAGGTAGACTGTTCATACTACTTGCAAATATTGTATTGTTTACAGCAGGACATGTAAAGACATATATTTTAACAGAGAAAAATTAAACCTGCTATACATTTGATTAACTTCTACAACTCATCTAATGTGTTAATCCCTTAAAATACATAGGATTATACACTTAGTGGCCTAAGATCCCCAAGAGCGAAAGCTGTAGCTTTAATTAAGTGGATCTGTCACAGGTTTTCTAATACCCACATGTAAAATCACATGGACGTTAAAGAGCTGCTTTAACCACACAGATTTAGGCTGCATGGTTGGCTCTGTCCCGTTCCTGGGTGCACGGAGCCAGCCAGCACCCGGAGAAGCTGCGAAATCCCTCTCGCATCCCTTTGTGGCTTCTTGAAGAAGCTACAGGAAAATGCCACGCTCAGCCTTGTCCTCAGACTCGAGCACCTTGCCCTGTTTCTGTACAAACCGCCGCTGACAGCCATCCCCGCTGATGGCCCGTGCCCGTTGCTGCTGGGGTACGGGGCACCAATCCTGCAGCACCCCGCGCTTCTCACTCTGGGGAATGGACATAAATGGAGGAAGGATCTAAATCCACCATCACAACAGAAGATACTTTCGAGTGCAAAATTACCTAAAATCTCAAACCCTGGGGCTTTGTTCAGACACTTCTCTGTTACTATTTCTCAGTATAAAAATGAGGAATAAAAGGAAAAACCCCACATTTTCCATGATTGGACTTACCAGGTTTGCAAGAATGAAGAAAAAGATGAAAAAATTTCTCCAGGCAGCTTTATATTTGTTCCTCTCACCTAGAATTATCTTCTGTCCTGCAGCAGCAGCCAGTAACTTTTCCAGCACAGCAGCAAGGCTGGGGACAGGCAGGATTCCTGCAGTTCATACAGGAGAGCACAGACCTTGCTGTCACAAATGAGGAGCAACTTTGTCCCAGGGATACACTTTTACCTCCAATGCTTATTTTTCAGATGAGGTCCCTCTTAAAAGACGAAAAAAGAAAGATCCCTGGTCCTGAGCACTTCCTGTCACAGTGGGAAGCATCACAAATAATTGAACCTGAGGACATCCTGGAAATAAAGCTGTTTGTTAGCAAAATCCCAGGTTTCTGGGAGATAACTTACTTTGCTTCCCTGCTGTATCCACGCTGCAGGTCTGTGGGCCACAGAAGTTTCTGCGCTTTGCTAAATTGGCAGCAACATTCCCAAAGCTGGGTCTGATATGCAGTACCGCTCCCCACCCCCCGCTCCCCAGCCTAGCAAATCTGCAATATTCAGTCACTTGTATCATACAAAAAAAAGCGATAGCAACATTTTAGCCCACTTGTCCCTCTCCATCATTTCTCTAATTATTAAACAACCTCCTGCCAATTTCTCCTCGCAGATTAATTAAGGAGGGTTTGTTAAATCTGATGAAGAACAGCTGCAGTGTTATCAGGGTGGGAACTTTTTTTTCCATCCTGTTTTGTTTTGATCTTCAAAGCTCTAGAAGGGGTCTTTCTCAGAGGAAAAGGCTGTGCTGAGTTACTTGTGAGGAGCCCAGGCCCTGTGGAGAAATAGTGTCCAGCAGAGCGAGGAGGCAGGGTCTTGGCTGTAATAATAATCAGTGAAAAAAATGGGGCAGGGCAACACACCAGCGATACCCTTAATTTTTTAAGGAAACCTCCCCCTTAAACCCAAAGGATTTGCTGCTGCCTTATGCACAACCTGCTCCGCAGCCTCTCTGGGAGCTTCGTGGATGTCAGCGCGTTTTATCCGTCAAGTGTTTGGGTCACAAAAGGCAAAGATGATATTCTTCATGGTGCAGAGACCTTCGATATCACTTTCACCTCTTAATCAGGTCTCGCCTGTGCAAAATTAAAGTAATTCTTTAAATAAAGGTGGCACCTATCTTACTGTCCCCAGATGCGCTGCCAGGGACTTGGGGAGTGAGAGAAGCGCGGCAGCTGCCAGAAAAGCTGATCATCTGTTTTTGAGCACAAAGATCCAGCTGAGGGGAAATACTCCAGTTTATAGACTTGGGGTGGGGGGGAACCGGTTTGACGTTTAACGCAGCAAATCAAGACGTGAACAGAGTTCCCAAAAAACCAGCTTCCACCCAGCGTGGGTTTGCTGTTGTACAGGGACACTCAGCAGGCCGGCCGGCTCGTCAGTCAGAGGGACATGGCGCCTGCGCTGCCGCCGGCCTGCCGCCCCACTTCTCACTCGATCCAACAGAACCTCGAGGACGTGAGGGAAAAAAGCCATGGGAGAAGGGGCCGAAAGCCCTCCCTTGGCGCCGGGGCACGCTGACAGCCCGCCATCTCGCCTCTCGGCAGAGACACCGGTGGGGACACCATGGGGCCATGGCGGAGGGCCCTGCCCCGTGGCACGGCCCAGGCCTGAGGGGCCTCGCCGGGGCACCGCTGCGGTCAGAGCAGATTTGGGTGAATTCTCCAGGTTTCTGTGACGCCCCTCCGACCAGCTCCTCCTCAGCTCCCTCTTGGCAAGGGCACAGCGTGAAGAAATTGCACTGACGCCAAAGCTGTGTCATCTGGACGTTTATTCTTTGCATTTGACAGGCTAGATCATCGCTTGTAAGGCCAAAGTGTCCACAGAATTAATCTAAGCCTAAATTGAAATTAGCCACCACAGTGTGCCAAGATACGTCGAACAACCTTTTTTTATTAAACCATTACAGCAAGCACCGTTCAACACATAGAAAGAAAGCACATAATAAAAATTATTGTGGAAGTTGTACCCTTTGACGTGAGTCTATTCCCTACTTAATGACTTACAGTAGAAATTAGCTACTTAGGTCTACAGTGACTTCAGCGTAAGGGGCAGAAATTTGGGAAAACGTTATGACAATCATCTGGGTGAGACACATCCAGCTCTGCCGTCAGCCAAAGACGCTCTTGGCCGGCTCTTGTTTCGGTTTCTCGAAGACTGTTTCACCCCCTGTCCGATCCCGGCTGAATATGGAGGGTGCCACAGAGCCCATTTGTTCTTGGAAAAGAAAACCAGGAGAGGCAATCAGTGAAGGAGAACACTAAAATCGGAGAGTAAAACTAGTGCTGCTGAAATACATATATATGCATTTGATAAGTATTTCACACGTCCATCAACTTCCCAAACCTTAAAGAACAGTGCTCCCACCCCAAGCACAGGGCAGTGGACGGCACCTGTAGGTGGTTGTTACCATCGACTGGCCCCAAATCCTTGCAGGTGCTTTAGAAACTTGGAAACTACTGAGGTCCAGGCTATTACACTGAAAAGGGGTTAAAATGCAACATTTTTCATTATACTCTCCCACAGGTGGTGGAAAAGCCACACAAAACCAGAGCACCGGGGGCGTTCAGTGCAAGCAGCCACTCTTCTCTTCTGCCCTTTATCCCCCCCAATTCCTGCTTCATCTCAAACACATCGAATTGATCCAATTGAGAGCCTAGAAATCCTCTAATCTATGACCAAGCCTCCAACCTTCAACTTGGGCAGTCACCGACATTGACTACTGTCCCAGGGCTTGGTTTGGACCCTGGTTCAGAAGGCAAAGTCAGGGCTCTCCCTCCCGCTTGGTCCAGACAGGGAGAACGATCACTCCAAGCCGCGATGATGGACGCAAAGTCCCAGCACGGCCAGGCCGGGGGGGAGCACACTGCTGGCTGCTCTTTCAGAGGCGCACCCGTTCACTTGAAAAGAGCAATTCAGTTGATGTTTTATTTTGGAAGACTGCTTAATTGTTTCTGTCAAGGAGACTTACCGCACTGCTTCATCACTTGGTAGGTTTTGGATTTAATTTCCTGGTTTTTGGAAAGCTTTCCTCTGGCTCCTTTGAGGTCTTCTTCCTTCACTGGAGGCCGCTTCTTTTTCACAGGGGCTGGCTAAGAAACAGACGTATTGCCCACACATCAGTATTTCGCATTTAGAAGCATAGGGAACAAAGCTGCCTTAACCCAAAGGCTACAACATACAGAGTTGCTAATACAATATTCCACCTATTTCAACTCTGAGACTGTATACTCAGCTACTCCAGATCTTTGCACAACCATGATCTCACTGCCGTTCCCCAAATCTGTTGCCACTATTACTGGTCTGTTCTGAAATGGTCTTCTGATTGTACAGCCTTCAAAAGCGACAATGGATTGCTTAATTGTTTGGTGTTTTTTTTTTTTTTATAATTTATTTTTAAATTTTCTCTGTCCAGCCCTGCCTGGTCATTCTGCAAGTACAGATTGGTAACTGAAAGATCTGTCCAATATTGGGGAAGGGAAAAAAAAAATCTTCATTACTAAATTGTCCTTGTGCCTCAGTCTAGTCACTACATCTTCAGGAAATTGGTCAGAGAGATTCTGAAGTCTGGCATGATTTAGTTGGAATAAACTTAACACTTGACCCACAGTTATTGATCTTAAATTTAGTATCTGAGCACTGAACAGGGTTGTCTACAAGCATGTACCGAACACACCTGAAACACTGGACTTAGAACCCAAAGAAGGAGAAGAAAATCTAATATAAAACCAGATGCATCATCAGGTGGTGCACTGCAATGTCCAAGTACTAATCTGTTTACAGTTTATCTTGCTAGAAGAAAATCGGGATAACATTTGCTCATATCAACCTATCCCTACCTTTAAATTAGCACTTCAAAGTCAGATACAACATCCAGCAGCAGCAGCAATCGGCACCATTAACCTTCCCTCTTCAGTTTACTATTTCAAGGACAGATCGCCAAGGTCCCGCCAGGCAGACCTTGTGGTGGGACGCAGGAGCACAGGAGATACGATTAAAAAAGAACAAAAGACCCCCACACTCCAACTCTAACAGATTTGCACACTTAACCATCGAGAAAGTTCTCCAACCATCACTACCTACTTAGGGCTTCTGATATTTGGGTTCTGGCAGCGGTGGAGCCCACTTACATGTTTCTAGGCACTGCCTGTAAAGCTAAAAACAGTTGTGGAGGGAAACAAATCCCTCAAGGCCTGCAAATGGCTGGAGCAGCGAGTCCCGCGGAGCTTGCAGAGACAGCGTGTGCATGCCTGGCGCCGGGAAGGGTGGGCTGGCTGCACTGGAGCCTTCGGTATGTTTTCTGCTGGCTGTAAATTCCCGGGAACGCTCAGAATAGCTCACTGTCAATCCCATTTGCATGTGTTGTGGGAAACAAAACATTCACAAGACCTCTGGGGGAAAACATTCTACAAGTAGCCAAAGCAAGCAAGGGGAAAGGGCGGTAGCAAACCCTTCAAAATTCGCAACAGCTTTTGGTCGGTTAGCTGGTTAACCAAACATCCCTACGGACGGGGTTTCATTTGTGTCTGTAATGAAAACTGGCATCTGATGGGAACGGTGCCCCATGCCCATGGCGTGGTGCACAGGCCCCCAGTATAGACCCGTGTTGGCTCCAACACAGAAAGGGAAACCCCCCCCTTGTTTTGTACAACAGGAATACGAAACCTGCTAAGGTCCTTAACCCACTGTTGACACAAGACAATAACTGCGAGGCTTCTTTCCACGGGGACAAGGGACTTCTTGGGCACAGGGTAAGGAAAGGAGGCACTTGAGATGCACTGAGACACAGCCAGGCTCAGCAGAACTGTTGGATTTCATCCAGTTATTTTAAAATAAAACCTCTCATGCCTTGATTACAGGTGGATTTTCCAGCAGGACAGCTGCTGTGGATTAGTCAGCCCCCAGTTAAAAAGCAAAAAAGCCACACAGAACAGTTACCGTCAGCCACAGAGGTGAGCCCTGGACCTGCCAGCACCAGCAGCCGCCAGTGTCGCAGCCACACGACTGCTAATTGCTCCCAATGCAAGTGCATTTGTAAGCAGGGTTTGCCAGGAGCCATTCCCAGCTGGCACAGCAGTGCAGCCTGCCCTTTATCTCCTCCTGTCACAAGTCAAAAACTGTTGGTTTACAAGACATATGACTGTTTTTTTAAGTCTCTCTTTCTTTGGAGTAAAGAAAATAAGCCGAACCAAGTTACTCTCTGTGGTCGAAGGATTGTGCTCTTCCACCCTTCCCATGTTCTTACTCTCCATCCTACCCACCATGTAAAACTCTCATGCTGGGGAGAACTCTGCCAGGCACGCGTAGCTTATGTTGAAAACCTAACACTTATGTGAAAAACGAAAAAATTCTGAGATAATTTTAAGATCACTTTGAAACACGGATTATTGGGGAACACAGTAAAGACAAACTATTACTTACAAAATGAACGTAACAGTGTGTAATACAAAATTTCAGTCTCAAATATTGCATCCTAACAGTTGTAATTTTCAGTCACGCTCTCTCTTTTCCCGCATATCAATACATTAAGCTTTACACAACAACATACTTCAGTATAGCCACGTCCTTTCAAAACTACTACCAAAATTTCAAATCATTATCTGAGAAAGCGTGTTGCAAAAGCAGAAATCACTCCTTCTGTAAAACAGCCCAAACCAGAGCAGTGGAAATGTTTTTTCCCTTCCAATATTTATGGTAAACCAGAAAATTTTAAAACTGAATTAACCAACCATGTAGAGGGCAGCTGCTTTCCTTCTTCTTCAAATAATCCCTCCTAACAACTTACTTGCTAAAATATATAAACAGTGTTTAAATACTTCAACATAACCGAACAAGTCATATAGAGCAGAAAAGCCGAATTCACTGGTTAATGAGAGTAACTTGCTAATAAGTTATTCCAAGCAAACCCTCTGAAACAGTAATACATTTATTAGGCACCCTGCTCTAACAAGAGCCAGTCTCACAGATCTCCCTGTACCTGTGACATAACTGCGGTGCTCACTCGACCGTAATCCCCTCCGAGGTCGTTTCCCGGCTTTGATTAAATCCAGCCCGCGCGCTCTGCGAATGTCTGTTTTTTTCCTCGACTTATATAGAGCATCTAACATGAAGTCATTAGCTGGGTCATTTTCCCAAACCAGAACCCAGGATGATTCAGGTTGACAGAGGCTGTTGTTGTTGAAAGGTTTATTCTTAGCGATGACGAGGGTTTGCAGTATTTACTGCGCCCTGTGCCCGGGGACGGATGGAGCTGGGGACTGATGAGAGCCGACAGCTGTGGCAGCGGGACCACGGGGAAGCCCGATCCACTACAAAACGACTGCCCGGGAAGTCCACTGGGGCTCTATTTTTAACTTGAAAAGGCAAAACTTTGTTATGCACATAAAATTGACTCTGAATCCTCTCGTGGGGGGGAGAGAGTGTTTGTGTTTCTTTCCCAGCATAACAAAACATGAATTCACTAAAGATTATATCTAAACCTAACATCCAAAGCATAACACGGCACCCTAAATCGCTTTTGCACAGGGATCTCTAACAGAAGAGTATTTTGTCCATTTTGGAGAGTAAATAAAACAGGATATAGTTTTACCCTTAACAGTTCTTATTGCTGAGCTTGCCCTGATGCCAGCTCTTACACAACCGAGAGAGTAAAATCACTTTCTACTTACAGCGGTATTAGTAAGTTTAATCATTTCACCTGTCATCTGTATAGGTACAGCTTACTCAGACATGAATAAATTCAGTGTGCCCCACTGTACATGCTGACAGTAGTAAAACCTTTCCCAGAACTTTTAACATTTTTCCCTAAACTATTTTTTAATTAAATAGAAAAAACCCCCCCTCTAAGCATGAATTTATTTTTTATTACCAGGAGAGGGTTGGGTGGGGGAGGGTTGGGTATAGGGTTCCCTTTTTTTTTTTTAATATATTTTTTACATTAATTCTTTGTGTCATGCAAAAAAATCAGCTTCTGTGACTACACTCAACACCTACAAAGAACCAAGACTCCAGCCAGATATGTTAATACGAGAAAGGCAGATGTGGCAGACCTTCAAACATCTTTTACTAAAAAGATCAAGCGTTGTAGTAGTAGAAATCTGCCCTGGCCTCTTCTCGAGCTCTGCCTGTGTTTTGTTTAGGCTACAGAGAGAAGCACAGGATGTAAAATAAAATTGGTATTTTTCATTATGAAAACATTACATCAGTACCACAGCACTAGCGCCATACAGTCAGGGCGATGGGATTTGTCGGCTGGGAACTATCCCCCAGGCCTCCGGGTGCCTGTTTTTGCCTTTAAGCTGAACTCTTTCCAGGTCTGAGAAGATGTTTTCCTTTATGTGACTATTGGGAGAATTATTTGTAGGTTAAGAAGCAGTTTGGATGTTATGTACTTAGCCATTCCTTACATCGAATTTCTATTTTAAAGCCATGGCTTAGTAAACTAGAGGAAATGTTTCTGCAGAACAGCAGTACCTTTCAGTAGGCTAACAAAGTAGAAGAAAAAAACCCCATCGACTTAAGAAAAACAGCAGATTTTTTTTTCCATTGTACAAACTAACATCTCTCCTTCTCTGCTAAGATGTTTCTATACAGTCCCGTAAGCGTCACTATTCTGACTGTTCCAACAACAAAATAACATTCTGCATGCTTAAAGCAAATATTTAGAATTCAAGACACTGTTTTTTTCCCTTCAGCTTTCAAAATTGCTTCATTTAATTGGTACTACATATTCTTCACTCAAAAGCAACAGAGTTATGCTTTCATGGCAATTTAATTCATACAAACAAAACCATTATACAAACAAAATTAAAACACCTTCAGCTGGCATGCCATTTGAGATAGGAGATGAGGCACCCACAGAGGTAGGCAGCATATCCTGAAGTTTCTAAGACATCCCCCGTAGCCTGGACAATTCTGTTCTCTTTGATTATACATTTCCTAAACCAGTGCTCAACAACACACACAACCATTTCCTCTCACAGATCGTGGGCTAATTTTTTCTCGCAAAAAAACAACCTAAATCTACAGTTGCTTACATTTCAGAGTAGAAATCCTGTTCACCTGGTTGAGGTCCTGAGATCTGTTAAATGGGACACAAATGACAATGAAACAAGATAGGCTCATTTATTTAATAATGGCTATTAAAAATGCAAGTTAGCCCTCTTTCATCTTCCACTGCAACACGAAGTGTGGAAGACTCCTTTGCTGAGTAACAGTTGCAGCTAAAATATGGTGATGACCACGGAGAATTTAGTAAATGTACACGTATGGCCACTGTGATCTCCAGGAGACACAGATCTTACAGAAGATTTGACTTCTCTGGGAAACTGCTAACATCCCTCAGTGGACTGACAGGCTTGATAGGTTGACAATTATACTCTGAATTCCTTTAAGGATGCAGTGGGTATGGGGCTGCATGTGTGTAGGTAAGAAGTAATGAAAGTAATTGGCAAACATTATAGAGGAGTTACAGAGGTAGTAGTGGGTCAATACTGTGCGGTCCAGCCCAGCAGAAGACGCTAAACTGCTCCCACCGAGATAGGAAGAGGTGATAGCAATAGCAGCACACTAAGAACAGGATTTCTGCTCTATTCTGGCATAAAGATTCCAACCTCTTGCCATTTGCAGCCTTAAAAAGAAAAAAAAAAAAAGAAAGAAAGAAATTATTACCCTGCACATGGTCACCTTACACCTTCACAGTGAGCCAGCTCTCATCCTACATGGTCCTCCTCATTCCTCCAGCACTCTGGAAAATTGATGGTAGATACCTTGCCATACCTCCAGGGAACCTGGAGAGTAAGATGGCATCTTTCTGCCCAACAAAACAGAAAAAACCCCAAGCTAGGCTACACGCATTTTCTTGGGTATAATAAGGGAACTCCAAGTGCTTGCTGTAGACACTTTGGTAACCAAAGCAGCTGCTTCCCTGGAGCTTAAGAGACAACTCTGCACTACATAGACAGCACGTAGGAGTGACGTCTTAGCCAGACAGAAAAGAATCAGCACTGCTTCCCCTTCCCCTTTTGCATGGTTTTGGGAAGCAGCAGAGACTAAAGTAAGCAAGGAAGACATTGGTCATATCCAGCACATTGCCCTCTGGAGATATGGGACAGAGAGGCGACTCGGTCCTACAACTAGACATCCCCACGTGGCCCTTTTCTGTCCCCGAGAAGGTACTACATCAGTTTTGTGATACAAGGCACTGCACAAGCAAACTTCTCAACAGGACCCTTGGACATCTTCCCTCAGCTTGCATTTCTACTACCTGCTGCAAACAAATCAGAAGGGGAACGGAAGATAAAACAGGTTAACAAGTTATTGAACTGGGCCATGCCTCTGCCAAGGGACAGGATATTGGAGGTAAATTCAGAAATTTGAGGTTACAGATTCTTGTTGCCAACAACCAGAAGTTCTGGCTTTGCCTGAAAAGCCAAAAGTGGGCTGTGATAATCAGCTGTGTGCTTAAAGCATTTTAACATCATCCTACACTCCAGAAGGCCTCAGGTCAGTGTTCTGCAATCTCAGGAGTTCTTAGGTTCCGCATCGAAAGTTTTATTTTCCCGTATGAAAATACAGACAGTTATTCTCCGTGTGTGCACAAGCAGAGGGCAAAAACCCTCCTCAGGGAACAGATCCGAGAAGAGCTTGCAAGGATTCTTACACTCGTAAACAAAATTTGCTACTTAGGAATAGTGGTCCCTCCAACTGAATTGAGACTTGCTGTTAAGGTAAATGAATACATTGAAATTAATATCCAACAAGAGACTGCAAAAAATTAATGTGCAGATCTGAAGTTAAACTCCAGTAGCAAAACCTGCTTCCCAAAACAGCATATTATAAACACTGAAACATGCACACTTTTAAACAGAAAAGTATAAAACAAGTGTACAAATCTGTAATAAGTCAAACTTTATTGTAAACCATTATACTATGTAATTACATCAGATACCCTTAGAAGTTTAAGGTAACATCACTGATTAAACAATACGGTCCAAACAGAGGGTAGCAGAATACAGCTGTTGGTTTTGCTCACATAGGCTATACTCTGAATTTACTTACAAACAAACCCAACATTCAGTTTGAGACGGATACCCACGCAAGACAAAAACACCTACAAAAGAGTCCCTTTTTTAAAGATACTGCAGTTTTACTTTGTAAAACCATAGTAGTCATTTTCAGTAATTGAACTGGAAACTTTACCTAAAAAAAGTTTGCACGCCTATGCTGTAGATCTACTCTGACTTGATGTGGCTGAATTTATTTGCTTTCATTACTGTTTTCTCCCGTAAAAAGCACAGCAAAGTTGCAAACATGGGTTAGTCAAGCACAGTGGCAGAAATTCCTTGTGATGCTCAGCTCTCAGCAGAGCGTGAGAGCCCACACCTCCCTCCCCAGGCCCAGCTGGAATTGGAGCAGACGCCTGGGAGGGGATCACTTTGCATTGCTCTAATTTGCAACTCAGTTTCTGAGTTTTCCCTGAAGAAAAGCTATAGTACATTTTAGTTAGCAACATTAACATATAGCATTTACCTACTTAAAGTAAGACAAGGGGACCTGAACATATTAAAGCCAGAACTTGAAAACCACGTATTAGACAACACCAGTGTTTTAAATTTATGCAGATGTGTCACAGGTCAGATAGCAGAAACAGTTAATACATTTAGGTTGACCATTCACGGTAAATTCGATCTCCACCAATACTTCTGTGTCTCTTCTGTAAGTTACAATCCCTTTCTCTTACTTTGGCATATACTACATAGCTTATTTTCATTAAACAGAATCACATTTTTTTTAAGCACAGCCTGAATTAAACCTTTGCCATGAGTTGTCCTGAAGCACATTTACCAGGCATAAATTTAGAGTGCCAATTTGCAGATAATGCAAACGTCATCACGTTGTAATATTATTACTGGATCAACTCTTTATGAAAAATTTAATATTTCAGACCGTACTGCCAATACATTTCAACAAACAGTAAGACATAGTGAAGCACTAGGCACATACTTCCTTCTCACACATACAAGCTCTTCAGACAAGAGCATTTGTCCTTCTTGTACCTACTGCAAGAATTCCGATTTTTATCTTACGAAGAGGAAAACTGCCAATTTTGTATTTTCCATCTCTTTCACATGATAACAAAGAATGAATGGGAAAAAAACAAACCAGTTTTTGTTATTTGGTTAAGGTTGTGAAAAAATTTTTATCTTAGTAGAGAAAGTTAGAGCTGTTTTCTCCCCTCTGAAGATACGGTCCTTCGTTACTACTGTGGTATTTAAAATACTTCTGTCTCTTTGGCTCGTAGTGCTTTACTACATCATCTTGCTAGGCATATCAACATCTCAAACCAAGTGACATTTAAGCACTTAAGACAGGAAAAATTAGGCATTCATATACCTTTGCTATTGCTGTCTTCAAGAAACTGCTCCATAGTGCTTTATACTGTTTTGTACTTGGTCAATAAGTTTGAGGTCTGCTCAAAACAAATGTTTTACATGATTAAGGCCATAATCTTATACTGACACTTCACAGACTAAACATGAGACTAGAAATAATTTTAATAATTTAAGTAACCGGAGAAAAGGAGGGAAAAGGAAGATAAAATGAAAGCTCGTACAGTTAAATTTGTGTGCGCTGCTCAGTTATCTCTGGTGGTTGACGAGGATAGTGATGGTTGTGCAGTGGTATGTAGCACATGGTGAATAGCTTTATTTCACTATCTGAAATAGAACAAATCCTATGCTAAAAAAAATAAATGCTGACATTTGCGACAAGAGCCAGTCCTAGCTCTAAAATCCCTTTGGAAAAGTGAGCTGTATGAAACTATTCTGTTGATGAAGATGAATTCCTTGAAGTACTGTGCTTTTGGAGATACGCGCCCACCCAGTGGTAAATAGTCAAGAGAAGATGCAAGTCACACTATCAATGAAAAAAACCAAAAACCCTAAAACAGAGGCAACACTGATTAGGGACATTTCTCCATCCCCCCACCCCCCATTTCAGAATAACTCAATTAAGCTTCCATTGTCATTAGTTTCTAGATTTAGTCTAAAAGAAACACTAGTACTTAAACTTATTGCAGTTATTACATTTCAGTGCACAGTAACAGAGGTCAGTGGCTCAACTAAACTCACAAACGTTAGGTTTGGTAAAATGTCCCTTCTAGCTGGCTGGACACGCTGAGGTGTACCTGAAGTCTTAGAACATTGTGTTCACCTCGGCAGCCAAGCAGTGAAAAGGAATGCTGGAGTAGTGAAAATAAGTACGGGAGCGCACAGTTCAGTATTTACTAAGGCCCAAGAACCCCATTTAAGTGGTCTGGATAATAAATCACATTAAGACCTAGTAAATCTATAAAAAATGTAAAAAATCTTAAAAAGTTCTGAGCAGTTTTCCGATGAAACTGTTTGGTTTAAGGCTTGGAACATTTCTGATGTCCAGATACAACAGATTTGCAATTAAGGTCTGTTGTCACCTCTTCGACACATCGACTTGTCCTGCACAAGGTTTAACTAAGCAAGGAAAGCTGTCAGAAGCAATCGTTTAGAAAATATGCAAAGCAAAAGGATGTCACTGAAAACATGTCTGCTAGGTTTCAGATTACCAGGTGTTGTCAATTATCAGCAGACAGACACTGAAAATCACAAAAATTCTGTAGTAACAACTGTATTATACCTCTTGGGTTTTTGTGTTTTTTTTGTTGTTGTTGTGGTTTTTTGTTTTTTTGTTGTTTGGTTTTTTTTAAATACTAAAGGATAACCAGACTTTATAGAAATTAAACAGGAGAAATCTTTTAAAGCACATTAAACAGAAGATTGCTTTTTCCAACAAAAAACAAGGGACAGAATTATTTGCAGTATTGCAGCACAACTGCTCCAATTAGATCATGGTCCTGTATGGCAGGCCCTATATAAGGAAGAGCATAAGAAATGTTCTCTCTCTTTTGGGTAATTTGAGAGGTATGCACAAGAGACGTGCAGAAACAGAAATAATAAGTCATCCATAGATATTCATTTCACAAATAAGTAACTGATCACAACAGATTTTTGTTATACACTAAAGTGCACGTTTGTCAAATATGCAAACACCACCTCCTATTAAAAAAGGTATTTTCAAATGATGTGGTCAAAAGCATACTCAGGACTGCATTTTTAGTGATATTTGGTGACTTCAGCAGTGACAGAGAGCTTTTCCCTTTGCAATCCCTTTGTCTTCAACCAGGACACAAGGATAAATAAGATTTTCACTACAAATCTTTTGACCTGTTCTGCACAAAAGCGGGAACTGCACCCTTTTCTCTGACAAAGAGAATCTTTAAATACAACTGTATGAAAATATAACTTAAATATAAAATAGTCAAATAGATTCGAGAAGACTTGGAAAAAAATCTTTGTTCCACCTATTAGTTCCATAGGTACCCAGTAGCAAGTAAACATTTGTACTTAAAAAAATAACGTTAAGTTACAGCTTGTAACCATAAACTATTCTGCTCTAGGAATTACGCTGCAAAAGCCAGTTTTAGTAATAAAACACACTCCTTTAACTTAGTTGATTCTGATGCCTTTTTGAGAACATCTTAAACCATATCATCAGTAACCATAAGTGAGAGATTGCTGTATCTGTTTTCTATGATCTTCTCTGAAATGTCAGATACAAATCCCCTCAGCAACTAGTCCTTAACAACGCTGTGTTTTTCCACACATGATGAGAAGACATTCTTGCATAATTGGTCAGTGTGTCTGTAGTGCAACTGAACTGGAAGTCTTCCAACCATTTGCATTCTGTTGGTAGACCTTGCTTATAAGTCAGTTTGTATGAAAAGGGAGATGCAATTGCAACATTAAAACCCACTGACTGAAGTTTTTGCCATGAAACCTGCAAATACACAGGTCAGGGAATGCGTCATACAGGCAGACCAAAACGATGCTTCTTTTTCTTAATGGGCTTTAAGTTGGTCAGTCTACGCAGGTCCTCTTCAGCATCTGATTCCTCCATCTCATCATCTGCTGAAATAAGGATCTAAAAACAAATTACAGCTTCTGAGTAACATGGATCAAAGTCACACTCTTTCTTCACTACTTTTAACCTTTTACTTTTTTTTTTTATGATTGCAAAGCACCTCATTATTTGCTCAAGAAAGAGCTTACAGAACACAATTTGGAATTACTGCCAGTACTATCAAACATCACACATCCTATCTGTAACTTCCAGTAAATTTCAAAGAAGGATGCATGAATATTAATCTCTAGTACAATCACTGACTCTAAAAACCAAAGAAGTAATTCCAGCACCTCCAGAACAGTGGGGGCAGCTTGCTGTTAAAATGAGAGAGAATATATAAACTCTCTATCCACACTGGTAATATGGAAGTAATTTTATTAAAGAAAACCCCATACAAATAGTACTGTCTAGAGTGCAGAAAAGTTACATTAGCCAACTAAAGCTAAAACAACTTACCTTCAAAGAACCACCCATCCTTCAGCTGAACTGAAAACTGCCCACTTAATATAATTTCGAATAAAATTATGCTAAGACAAGGATATAAATACTTTTCCAAAATCAGGCCAGTTGCCTTCACCAGCTTCCTCTCACTTTAAGCTATTAACCTCTCTTTGAATTAGAATTGTCTAATTAGTTTTGTATTCCGTGTGGTTTTTTTAGAAGCATTTGTAACACAGTTCACCTGTGATATTTAAATATATTATTATGTCTTCCTGCCCATCTGGAAAGAAATTAACTACCATGAGTGGTGCAACAATGCCATTTTTCTTAACTGGTTTTCAACTGCAAACGCTAAGAACTACTGTTAGAGATACATGCAAAGAAAATCAAAACTAAGTTGACAGCATTACAATGAAATCAATGGCATGAGGGATGAACTGGATTGATATTGCATTAATTGCAATAATTAACTCTACATACTTCTGACTCTGACTCTTCATGTGATGCCGCTCTCCTGTATCGGACTTTACTTCCATTTCTTGAATCTTGTCCTGCTTCCTTTTCTTCAAGTTTAGCTTTTGTCTTCCCTTTCTTCATAAGAAAATTATCTACTACCCAGAACATTAATGCCTGTTAAAGAGAAGGGGGAAGTGACAGTTGAGTTTTCCTCAGAGTAGCAAATGTTCATTCAGTCAGTATTTGGACAGAATTAGGAAAACTTGACAATTCTGAAATGGCCAAACAGGTAAAATCTTGTACAGGCATACAGTCACATGGCTTCTTACACATTGCATAAATGCTCTAGAACATAGCTACTTTATTCCTTTGTAGAAGAGAAGAAAATAAGAAAAGTAGCTGCTGTTCAGAGTGATCACATATTAACTCTTCATGTAGAAAAATGTGAACAATTTAGGCAGATAGTGTAACAAACTTCTGGTTCTCAAAGGATAAAATCCATGTTTGAACAAATTAATGAAAGAAAAAAAATCACCAGCAGCTATTAAATGCAAGGACACCCACCACCTGTGGCTCTAGTCCCTAAATCCCAGACTGCTGGAAGGATATACTTTGGGAAGGATGATTGCGCACTTGACCTTTTCCTCTGCTCCATCATAGGCCAGCCACTATTAGCTATGGTCAGACACAGGATGCTTCACAGTACAGCTATCCTCAGACCAACTGTTTCCTAAAGCAAATTTCACTGTAATTTTATAATCTCTGGGTCACTATTTCAGTATTACATTCAATCTACTGAAGTCATCAGCCCAAAGAGGTCTATGATTCATTTCTACACCTCTCCCGAGCCTGGTTACTCAGTTCAATAAGGAGCTTTGTAAAATCTACATATCCAGACATTTTATCCATTTTTTAACACCCTTCCTCTTTAAAAAATAACTTCAGCACCAAGGTACACTGTGCTTTAAGGACTAACATTAATTAATTAAACATATGGCAGAGAGATATCCAAGTAAACATCTCACAGAAGTGTGCAAGTTGTACTAACATTAACAAAGAAGGGAACTATCAGCATGACGATAGCCAGCTCCAACTGGGGGTTCTCTATAGGATTCAATAAAGCTACCTGTGAAAAGAAAAGGATTAAGTTCAGATCATGGCAGTGTGTGCATATAACTGGATTAGTATGTGCAATTGTTCCTGTACTAGCTAATGCTACAGAAATAATTCATATGAACCAAAAAAGGACAGCTTTGTAGAAAAGGAAAGTACTTAGGACAGCTTATAAATTACCACAGATAAATAAGTGGGGCTGACAAGAAACTCATCTCTGTCGTTTTTGTTTACAGAAGTCTAAAGAGCTGTGTTAGAGTCATCTTGAACATTTTAGGGCTGCGTGCTCCCCAGGAACATGTTTTAAGTTCCATCTTTAGGAAATTTAAACAGAGCAGAGTTTTACAAAATACACAGTAAGGAGAAGACGGTTCCCAAAGTAGTCCATAGCATACAATAGGAACTAACTGGTTTTAATGGGCTATAACACCATGCACCATCAATTTGAATATTACATTGTGCAGATTCTATCAAAATAAATATCCAGTCATCAGCAATGCCTTCACTAATCCATTGCAAATTTCTAAAATTCTAAGTTTAGATCTGTCAGCAAGGTCAGGGAAAGAAAATTCTTTAAAATACTACAAGAAGCAATACAAAAAATAGCTGTAAGTAAGGGTTAAAGAATTAAGAAAAGGAAGAACCACTTAGTAGCTTCAAGAGCACTCAGACAAGGAGATAGAATGAAATCTTGTATATTGCAGTATATAAAAAAACCTCCAAAACATACGATAATCCTGGCAATGGATGCCAGAAAGCCTAATTAGCAGTATCCTAATCAAACTAAAAGAACATACCACTACCACAGAGCTAAATGGCATTGACTGTAGACAGTTATGATGCTTGAGCCAAACCAATGAACACTATTAGAAGTTTATTGCTTTACAGCTTCCACCTGAAATTTATTTGTGTGTAAAATGCTGCAAAAATACAAACCTCTTTCCACTGAGGTATAAGAAGCACTATAATGATGATGGTTTTCTCAAATGTCATAATCATTATGTACAGAGCACATTGGCCCACCCAAGCACTGCACTGCAGTGGATCACCTGCAAGAAAGAAGAAAGGTTCAATATGTGCATAGGGTTGATTTTACTTCACAGTAAATGTTTTAGAAAAGCAATATTAGAAGAGGCTGGGCAGCTATATCCTCTAAAGTGCCTTCTCCAGTTTCCTTAGTGCTGTTCCTTGCCCTCCTTCAGCCTTACCCCAACTTTCAAAAAGTATCAGTTAGAAACTGAATATAACTGGACTTGATCCGATTCACCAGTACCTGGTTATACACTGTTTTAAATAATCTGATGAAAACAAGACAGATATAGTTGCATTACATTTGTTTCTCATCTAATTGTTATTTTTAACCCTCTATCATGAAGCATTAAGTTTCTTAAAAGGAAAAACTTAACGGAAACACAGCTGTGGAAAAACACATTTCCCTTCAGTCTAAGTAGAAATGAGATGATTTCTGTCATTCTCCCTAGGCTACCTTAAACATATTTTTCCTCTCTACAAAGTTAGTTACCATCATTAATCAATGATAATTGAAGCAACAGGTGCAAGAGCTGCTACAAAAAATTTAATTGAACAAAAAAAATTAAGATCACATTTTAGTTTCAACCTGAAAGGGTTTGAAATTCTGCTGCACCCCACTGTGGCAGAGTGAATACATGAGTGCATTAAGTTATCTGCCAGGACAGAATGAAGACCACAAATATTTGAACACGAAAACTTATGTAGACTATTATACTCCATGAAAGCAAAAAGAGAAAAAAAAAGAAAAAAAAAAAAAAGGAAAAAGAGGACCGGTATGCCTAACAAGCTTTGCAGGTGAGCTTAAAGCAGCACTTCATTGGAAACCAAAAGGAAGCTTTAGACCAGGGGTGTTATCTCTTTAGTCTTCACAATAGTCTCTGCAACATCGTCAATGGCAGCTTAAAACTTTTAGCCTGGGAATGAATAACAGGCAATGGAAATCCAGATGCCTTTATGTATTTGTAACACACAATGGATAGTTGCTACTTCCTTTTCTGGAACATTTCTGAAAGACTTTCAGTATTAATACTTGGTAATAGTCTTGAGACTTACTGTTTGCTGCCTAAATGCTACAAAAAGAAACCAATAAATCAGACTGGAGTCCAAAACAAAGAAAACTTCCTGAACAAGTTTTACAGTAAGACCTACTGTCGTGGTTTAACCCCAGCCAGCAACTAAGCACCACGCAGCCACTCACTCACTCCCCCGCCACCCAGCGGGATGGGGGAGAAAATCGGGAAAAAAGCAGCAAAACCCGTGGGTTGAGATAAGAACAGTTTAATAGAACAGAAAAGAACAAACTAATAATGATAATGATAACACTAATAAAATGACAACAGCAATAATGAAAGGATTGGAATGTAGCAATGATGCACAGTGCAATTGCTCACCACCCGCCGACCGACACCCAGTTAGTCCCCCAGCGGCGATTCCCTGCCCCCACTTCCCAGTTCCTATACTAGATGTGACATCCCATGGTACGAATACCCCTTTGGCCACTTGGGGTCAGCTGCCCTGGCTGTGTCCTGTGCCAACTTCTTGTGCCCCTCCAGCTTTCTCGCTGGCTGGGCATGAGAAGCTGAAAAATCCTTGACTTTAGTGTAAACACTACTGAGCAACAACTGAAAACATCAGTGTTATCAACATTCTTCACATACTGAACTCAAAACATAGCACTGTACCAGCTACTAGGAAGACAGTTAACTCTATCCCAGCTGAAACCAGGACACCTACTGATCAACACTCAATAGTCCAAGAGGAAAATGGTTAAAACGCTCAAGGTTTAAAACTGTATACTGCAGTTTATGGCTTCTGTTGTAAAAAAAATAAGTTAGAAAATTTGAAAGGGGAAACATCAGTAATTCAAATTTGAACAATTGTGATTCTTCTGAAGATACAAGGCCTGAATTAGATTTGAGAATTAAATTTTAGCAATTAATTTCTATACTCCACATTTTTATTAGTATTCTCTAGTTTTCTTCACTAACTAGCAAATATGAAAAAAAAAATAATCCAGCTTTAGCTACAGAGTTACCATTGAAACTTTACCAGTTTATTCTAAGCTCTTTTCCAATCTATATTTAATTCCTAAAAGCAAAGACACCTACAGCAATTTTGCACCTATTCCAAGTCCGTCACATGAGATTTTGTATGTCCAAAAATTGTGAAACTATCAAGACTGTTGTGCACTATCACCAATGAACATTTTGTTCCATGATGTTTTTGCAGGGAGGGGCACTGCGTTTCTTTAGTACGTGACTGAAATTACAAGTTGTGTATATTAAATTCTACTTTTTGTGTGCCCTACTGCATCTACAAAATTCTCTCTCAGCTCTAATTACAAGTGGGGAGAACAGGGATGCTGTCTACTTTGAATTCACCAAGTCTTTTGACAGTCTCCCAACAGCATCCCTGTAGAAAAGTTGGGGAGATACAGACTGGATGGGTGGATGTACAATTCTGACATAAAGGAAAAAAGTTTTCACAATGAGAGTGGTTAAGCACTGGAGTAGGTTGTTCAAAGTGGTTCTTAAATCTTGAACTATGGATAAAATAAAAACTGGACTGGACCATGCCCTGAACAACCCACTTTAGCTTTGAAATTAACCCTGCTTTGAGCAAGAGGTTGGGTTACATGACCTCTGGAGATCCTTTCCAACTAAATTTTTTCTATGATGTTATAAATTATGCAATTCAAGGGAAAAAGTAGCAGTTAATAACATCACCACATCCAGGAGGTGTTCCCAAGAATATTTGGGACATTAGTACGTTCAAAGATTCAGTACACAAACTAATTAGAGCTTTAAAGTTAATGTTGAAGCCACAAATCTCTAATTTCATTTCTAAGTCTCTGACAGTCTCTCCTGAACTCTGATTTTATACCTGTCATGTATAAATTACATGTCTAGAATAAACTAGCAAACCAGTGGAAATCTTGTTACTGCAAGAAAAGCTCATTAAGACTGAAACTCAAAAATTTTGAATCCTCAGTGACAACTGCAGCAGCATTTTTTGAAAATGCTGGGCAATGAAAAACTAGTCTATACAAGTGTATACTATCTTCATCAGCCACTTTTTAGAAGCACATTTATAGACAGCTCTTGAACAAAATACCTGTGATTCCTCTATCCTGTAACTTCTCTCTGTTCTTTAAATCCTCAGAAACTTTCTTAAGAAAACGTCAACTCAGAGAACTATTCCAAGATAAATTTTAAAAAGTTTTAAAGTAAGTGCTATCTACTCTATATGGCTGTAACTAAGTTGCTCTGCAAGTTGCAAACAAAGAGCTAGAGGGAAAAGATGCATCAAATACAATTTCTAAGCTTTGCTGTCTGGGAAGCAAAGACAAGCAAAGAGACCACAGCACAACTTAGTTAACAATAGAGTTCACTGCCACCCAGAGGGATTTAGTCACCTGTTTTCTGCTCTCAGCAGCTAAAGTAGCCTAAGACAAGAAGGGAAGGAGAATGCAGAGAACATTCTTTTCAGTACAGATCATGACTGCTTTTCTCCTCTTTACATACTCAAATGTATTAACTGACTCTGCACTTCTATTAAAATACAGCTGCTGATGTAATGAATCTGAAAATACAAAACCAGAAATATGAGGACAAATCTAATAAACTTAAAAATTCTGACAGAAAAAGGCCCTTGAGGGCGCATCATGCTACTTTGTTCATAAATGAGCGCACAGCGCTGTTTTGCTGTACAAACAGCAACCATTTGTGAATGCTGATATTTTGGTATCCATTCGTTCCTTGAGGCATTTATGCTTAAAAACTATCCTCCATATAAAGAAGAGGCTTTTAAAACCAGCAGGACACTGCTATTTTTGTGACAGCTTCAAGTAATGTATCACCAGGGATCAAGTAATAGAGCTAAGAAGGGAAATGAGCTCACAGTGAGAATTAACTTGAGACAAATGATTATTTAGGCTCTAGAAACACAAACATCATCATTCAGTCACAACAGACTTGGAGGTTTGTTTTGGGGTGGGGGTGTTGGGGGAGGGCCTGTGCAGCTCTTGTTTGTTTTCCCACACTTGCAGACAAACTGAAATCACACTGATCTCCAAATGAGGACTTGACTTTACTACTTCAGGTAAAATGCCACAAGTCTCTGATACCTTTCAATGAGCAGACACCTCACCACCCATGTATGCTAAACATCCATATTTAACTTCAAAATACGAAGTCTAAACACACTTGTGACCCCACAGGACTGCATTTTAGTCCTCTCTTCTACTCAATTTAATTATTTTAAGTAATCTTATGAAAAATAGGCAAGAGTTTTCTTGGGGCCAAAGTGAAAAATTTTAAATAAATGGTGATATGAGGGTTTTCATTTCAGAAACAACAGTAGTACTTAACAGAAGAGGGCAGCAAATAATCCAATATAACTTGTCCTTTTTAGACAGATTTCTTACATAGGGTCTAACCTTACTGCACAGCCATTACTCATAACTTTCCATCTGCTATCTAGTTCTCTTTACACCAAGAACCTCTCCCACATGATTAATGGAAACACAGATTTACAATATGCTTTTTAATAGGCCTTACGATAGCTCGATTAAAATACCAACACACTAAGGTCAGGACAGCATATTAATGAAGATACAGAAAAAAAAGTTAGTCACTAATAAAGTGATCTGATATTGGAAAGAACAACTAAGTAAAGAGGACTTAGATAATTTCATACATCGCTTATACGCACACATGGAGAGAAGAAATACTTGATAAACAAGCTTAGGCATTTCAGATCTCCTAACTCAAAATGACAATAATGGATCAGTCACGGACCACTGCCGCAGCAGAACACAAGTAACAAGTTCATTTGTTGATTAAGAGCTTAGTTACTGCAGTCACAGATGCCTCATAACTAACTAAAATAAAAACAGGTTCATTTTGGAAGTCAGTAAGAGAGACACAAATTTCAGGAGAGTGAATATACTCCCCACATCTTCCCATCCACACAGACCACTTGTGGTTAAAAGGACATTAAAATGGGAGAGGAGAACAGATTACACAAGAAAAAAACAGAATGCTGTTAGGAAGAAATCAAATCTAGTATTTGACACAATTACAAGTACCTACCTATAATTGTAATAGATACACCAAGTTTTTTGCTCTGAGCGGAAAGTCAACTTTATATGGGCTGAAAGCTGTTCAAACCTCTTTAAATGACTTCAAGCCAAACCAACAATCAGAAAAAGGGACTTCAGGCAATAGGTCTCAAAGCTCAGTCAGAAGTGAAGCTCAGCAGCGTCTCAGCAATTTCCCTGCCCTTTTCCCTTCCCTGGGCATTGGTGCTTACCTATTCCCTTAGAGACCCGAGTCTGGGGACTGACCTGGAGGAACTATTTACTTTTCTACATATGATGAATTTTCTGATGGTTTAGCTCTCTGAATCAGTTCCCTGAAGAGTCAGATGTGCACCAGTCCAAGGAAAAGAGTGGAAATATTGGACCGTGGCATGTGGGGAAAAAAACAGATAAACAGGGTTGTGGCAGTGCTGATTTAAACAGCTTAAATGGTCATAAACTGTACCCTAAAAGATACACATTAAATCTACATAACTCTAACAAAAAATGCCCTACCTAATGATATAGGTAGTTATTTCTCCTAAGATAGATGCTTGTCATCAACTCTATTTTAAAGCTCTGACATTAAAGCAAATAGCAATTAATGCTATTTCATTTAATTGTAAACTTCCCAAGCTTTTAAAGTGTTTCAATTTAGCAAGGCCTTTATTTATTTATTTTTAATTCTGCCAGCCACTTAGGATCATCAAAAACAAAGAAACATACAAAACCAAAAAACCTACCAATGATAATTATGAAACTGTTATGAAAGCTTTTACTTTGTTAGGCAAACTTTATTTTAGCTTTTTTTTCCCCCCAAACCATAGGTTTTGTTTGTTTGTTTTTCTCTCTGATGAAGAGCCATAGCTCTCTTAAAGGCAACCTCTCCCCCATTCCTATTTCAAGGAGCTTCAAATGTAATTTTTAGCATCTATACAGAACTTGCATTCCCAACCAGCCAGACTCAGCAATCTGAAAATAACAAGTTGAACAGAATTAAATGTTGATATTGAGCATGTATGATACTCAACTGCATCTGCAAATGCACAGTTTCTGCAGATCAGTGGACTTCTGTGGCTAACGTAATGGAAGATAAAACAGAACTTCAGGGGAAAGTGATTTCACTAGTCTATCCCTTAGCCTGTACAAAAGATATACGCATTTTTCATCAACGATACAAGCTCTACGTGTAGGAGTTCAAGTCATCATTACTTGAGGGCAAGCACAGGCCATCCTGCCATTCTCTTCACTGAAGGTATGTGTGTGTTTAAAGGGGGCTGGCAGAACCCTTAGCCTGTATCTTCAGAAAACAGCATGTGGTTCAGTGAAAGCTATCATTTAATTAAAAGTGTTTCAGAGTAAATTTATCATACTGTTATTATACTGTTATTTTTTTCATGAGATTAGCCAATATCGTAATTTGTTCAAACACTCCTAAAAAAAATAAATATTCAAAAAGTTGTTCCAAATTCACTAAATGCTTAGAGACTTGTTGAGCTTTCCAACACAGAAGGTGCATGCTGAGATACGGAACTTAAAAGAACCGTCGTGACAAGTGAAATATTAAAGTGACCACTATAATCATTGTATAATGATTTTAAGATGAGTTAACCACTAGCTGAAATATTCTGAGATTCTACCATGAAAATCATTTCAGTGCAAGAACAGAAACATTTACCGTATTCACCAAAGCGAAGGGACTCCCACTGCTGCCATTCCACAATGCTGCTGACTACACGTATACCAATGTAGATTAACAGCATTCCTAATGTGGCATCTAACAAGAAGTTGATAAGGTACCTGGAAAGAAAAATGTAAAAGAAAACAAGGAGCAAGGGTCCATTTTCTAAAAGTTCAGTGTATTTTAACACCAAGATTGATAAAAGATCTGTATGTACGTTGAGGAGCCAGACTATTGAGAATAATCATTTACCCACTTCTGTAATTACATAGTTAGCCTAAAATTTAAATAGTTTTAGAGGAGTCTCAATATTTTGTTTCTGTCCTTGAAGTTAAGCTCCAACTTCTATTTTTGTGAACTCTGGTACGTGCACATACATACCCTATATAAACTCCAATATTCATTTTAGTCCTTTAAATTAAAAACAGATTTCCTTTTCACCATTGCTCAGTTCATTCTGCATAGAAAACCTGTATTTGAATGAAACCAAAGGAATAAAAGAAAAAGGAATAAAGAGAGAAGGTGTCTTAAAGACACCTCAAGGAATTTGAAAGTAAAAAACCCAACCCAAACCACTTTCATTCTGAGGGGGAAAGACACCACAACTAGACTGTTTTTCTTGCTCAAGGGAGTTCCCTCCCAGCCTCAACAAGGAGCAATCAGCAGTGGACTACCATGCCTAGAGAGTACAGTCACTATCTAGGCCAAATTTCAACTTATTTAGTGTCAGGAAGAAAAGTGATTTACTTCCTTGCACTTCAGTTCTTGTTCAATAAACATTTGAAAAAATCAGGAACAAGACTTCCCCCCAAAAAACTCCCAAACAAACCAAACCACCACCTCGATGGACACACATCTGATGCACTACTAGTTTTATTGTTTCAAAAAGAGCTTCTCAGATCTTACCTATGCTTCAAGAAACTAGAGATTACTATGGGTTTCAAGTTAATTCTTAGGTTCATTAAATGATACAGCTGAAAGTCAGAGCATTTTGTAAGTCAGTTTGGTTTATTTACTATCACTGATTTTAGCTAACAAAACAGCAGCTGAGAAAGAGCCAGCTATAAGACACCTAGTAAATCCCTGTTACTGAGATTCCTATTTGTTAATTCGAAACACTTAAGGTAAACTAAGAATCTATAGGAACTTATCTGCAGGGATAAAAACAGCAAATCAGAGACCCGTGGGCTTCAGCTGGCTGCAGAGACAAATCCATGTGGACAAAATAGTATCAGAAAGTGGAAAGCAAGGACAGAATACGTGCCTTCAAAACAGTAAAGGAGGAACGGTTCTGACCCTCAAAAGCCCATTCAAGAGTAGCTCAAAACCAAAAATGGACATGCCTTGCTTCAGCCAAGATTTACCCATAAGCTTCCTAAAAAATAGTTATTTTCTTATAGTTATGTTTCAAATCAGAGTTTTCATGAACTTTCTATTAGACAAACATTACAATCAAGGTTTAGTGTTTGGCACAGGAAACTCAGCAATTACAAGTCTACACAAGTCATTTTAAGGCCACAAGGGGCTGCTGTAAGTCTATAGCAGGAAGGCAGCCATCAGGCTCAGGGAGAAGAGATGTGCCAACACCTATTTTGCATCAAATTACGGCTCACAGCGCAGGCCAGGTATGCCTGATATTCCCAAGCACATGAGGCTCACTACATGTAGGCAACATGCTCATTCTGTGATGCACTGCATTAACACCGCTCACATGTAACTGGTGCACCAGCACAAACAACAAAACAAGTTGCTGCCACTATCAGATAAATGCATTTGGCTGAGAGTTCAGCAAGTAAAAGGCTGGGGTTCGTACAAACTTCCCGGTGCACCGTGCACAGCCAGCCGAGTACCCTGCACTACAGAAGAGGAGTGCTGTTTGCTTTTTCTACTTAAAATTCTTCAAACAATAACCCATCTGTCAAGATGTTTTAACAGATGTTTTACCAGCTTTGGTATTATCACGCACCTGCCTGAATTACTGCACTACATTCCCAATCTAACAAATGGCAACTTCCAATTCTTTCCAAGCTTTGAACCACAGTGTTTTCTAAAACTACATTTTCTGGTTTTGTTCTGAAAATAACCCACAAACTACAAAACAGAGAAGAACAAAAAAAACCTATCCATGTTTGAATTTGCTGAGTAAAACTATTATTATTTAAAGTCACAAACAGAAACGTTGCTTTTATGCACTAATTTTGAACCACTTGCACACTTAAGATATATTTTTCTCAAGAAAGGACAAGTGGCTTTGGTTAATACTGCATGTTATTTTTTCTGCTAACACGGAGGCCCTGCACCCTTGTCTGAGAAATTATACAGCTCCACACTGTAATTTTTGTTATCCTGAGAACAGTGAGTAACAGTCCTCTGCCTCACGCTCTTACTTGTTTTGTGTCATGTTACACTTACAGGAAAAGTGGTATTTGAAAATAAAGTTATGTAGACTATATTAAAACATGTAGAAGAGAATGCACATGTTAGTATACCTTTTATCCTGAAAACTCAGTACACAGCACAAAGTTGATTTTAATTTTAAAATACTGTAATAAACTACTGAGCTTTAGCTTTAAACGCTGACAATTTTAGACGTGCTTTGGTTAGCTTACTTGAATGTATACTTTAATATATAAAAATGGAATGAAAGCAATTTGCACCTGCTAGTTTTTAAATCTATCAGAAAATTCTTAAATCAGTAAGCAAGCAAAATCCTACAATGATGCCTGGTATTATTGAAACTGTTGTAATTATAACTTAAACTTCACAGTTAGTGTGTTAAAATAGATGCATTTTCCCTACCAAAATGCTTTGTAGTAGGAAGAAAAAAAGCTGTGTTTTACTTGCACGTTTATAGCATGTAGGCACACGAAAGACACCAAGGAGGAATAAGGGAAATAAAATAGGCTTGTGAAGCAACACAAGCATATGCCCTGAGCTGTGTAGCTCCTTTGTTTACCAAAGGACAACAGTGAGCAGATACCATTGAAGGAACTGGATTGGTTTTAAAGGGCAAATTACTAGGCTTTTAAAAGTAATTTCACAGCTTCTGTTACCAGGAATGTGTAAGCTTCTTTGAGCATGAGTCCTATCAAGAACAAACCCAAACAATTACCATTTGCTTCAGGAGCTCCTGTAAAGAGCCTGACGGGGTCTTAGTCATAAATCTTCAGGTTTAATATACTACAGTGAAATGCTTATCTATTTAGTCACACTGCTTCAAGCGTGACATTGCAAAATTAATTTTTGTACTAACTGCCTGGGTACTGAGCAAGATTTCCTGCTTTTAACAAAATGAAAATACTGCAGTAGCTAATGTAGGTTTTAGAAGAAAATACACGAATGATCTTTGCTAAATATTCCTGAAAGCAACCTGACTTTATATTAAAGCATTGCTGCAGTGAACAGTGCAGTTGGAGGTCAGTGTATGCAACTGTATATTCATTTCCTTTGGTCCCTAGCACCTCCTTCAGTAAACAGCCTCATATTACAGTGTGCATCCTAAGTCCTCATTCATTAACTCTAGAGGGTTAAGTAGTAAGAGTTTACACTCGGTCTAAAATATCTATATACAGCTCAGAAAAAGCTTTCCCAGGTCCTGCCAGCCATGAACTAAAAGAGCAGAACTCTGATCCTTGATTAACTAAGCTTAAACCACAGGTTCTTGAAAGTGGTTGATTTTTACCGTGAAAATTGGTTTCTCAGCTCTGTCTTGCATTATTGTCCACGTACACCATCAAACTCAACCGCAGAACTTCCATAAAGACCAATTATTATGAAATTAAACACTCACAGTGAACAAGGGTCTTCTTCTGTAAGGTCTGATAAATAGACATTTGCGAAGTGGATGAACAACATCCCTATGGCTTGCTTGGAAGTATCTAAAAACCTGTATAGAGTAAAAACAGTTTTTAAGACACACAAAACTGTTTACATCACAGTCAGACATTGCAAATTTATTTTAATTAAAATTCGATCTCAATTATTCATTTTTTTCTTCGAAAAAGAACACCAGAATGATAAAGTGTCATGGTATTTAGCTTATTTTACAGTGTTCCATTTTAAATTCTGCCCTTTTTTTTCCTTGAATATTGCTAACAATAAACCAAATCATACTAACTTGAAACCTCACCACTGTAAATCTAAAGTCTAGGGATATCCTCTTGGTATCATATGTATTATCCACGAGCTAATCCTCACTAAACCTAGCTAAGTCTTTAATAACCTCCTGTAAACAAGGAGTATGCCAGCCTCGCTAGATATTTCAGTCCTTCTACGTTTATGCATTTTTAGCAAGTTTATAGCAGAGACAAAAATAAAATCCTCATCATGTGCTTGTTGGTGAACAAGATAATAGCTGGCTAATGAGTCCTTTATCTATAGTATTTTGCTAAAAAGCCAACATATTTTTCACCTGAAAGCATGAAGTGGTCTCACTTAACTTTATCTGTAGTACAACAGCTTAGATCACACTGCAAAAGAATTACAACCTTGAAAGCATTATCTCCAAAGCAGATGACAGAGTTAGAGAGAAAATAGTTTGCTACTTACAGGGAAAATATAAAAAAAAACCACTTAGATACAGATTCACTATTGACTCCAGCCCTTATCATTCTTTTATCATCATCCTTTGCATAAAAACAAAACTTCCAGTGGATGGTTTATTAAATGCTAAATATAGGAATCATATCAAAAGTATTCTGTAGGCAAGAGTGCATTCTTTATACAGACCAACACCCATTTTGCCTGTTGCTTCCATGCCTAAAAAGATCCAAACACCCCAACAGATCCAAACGACATTTTAGGCCCGAATTCATCTCCCCTCCCTGACAACTTTGTTTTAAACTTCATTCTCTTGCATTCATTGCATGGCATAGAAAGCAGTATCGGAGATGAAGCAGGAAGCCAGTGAGTGAGTTATTTATAGTATGGTGTACTGATCAGATAACAATACTCAAGTCCCAGAACAAGATTCTTTGCTTAAAAATTAAGTGCTATCACCACACTTCTCAGAATTTCAGGCTGGGGTAGACTGATTTTGTATTGTACAAAGATTTTGTATTTATTTTTTCAATAAAATAAAGATCAGGACTAGTTAGTTTTGAAAAGCAGCATTGTATGAGATTAATTTAAACCACTGAAGTCTTCAACAACTGGAACGGCAGCTTAAGATTTACAGCAGTCTCAAAACTAGTACAGGTTATGTTGGCATTGCTACAATCCAACAACTTTTTAAAAGTAATAAAAACAAATATATTTTTATACCTTGTAAATACATAAGCCATAAAAGAATACATCTTTTACCATATTATTTTCTATCTTGTATGCAGTAAGATAGCTACAGGACATGGAATTTTGTTTAAACCCAGCTGAGAGCTTCTTGTAAGCTTATGTAAGTTTGTAGATGTTCAATACATCTTAAGGCAACTGTAAGTTTCCATCTTCAGGAAGAAGCACAACTTGAAGCTTTATGTCTAGATGCACACCTTTGCAGAGATTTCTGGAGGTGTTCAGTAAGAAAGAACCAGCACGGAAACACACAGAAGATAACTTTTCATTGACTCATGTATTTTGGTAACTTCTTTTGTTCCTCACTGTCAGTCACCAATTTGTTGTCATCACTTTTTTTTAATCATCATATGCAAACAATCAATCCTTCAATTTCTAAAACACACAAGAAACAAAAAATTTAAGAATAAAGCATGCAGAAACATACCATATCCTCCAGGGACGTCTTTCATGCTTTGGTTCTCTGAAGCGTTTTACTAAGAAGGGGGGGGGGAAAAAAAAAAAGCGAAGACAATCAGCAACTCCCAAAGCAACAAAAATATAGAAAAGTGAAAGCAAATCATCCTGCAGAAACGTTACATTCTTTGATAAATTAGATCTTACATAACTGCATTTCACTTTATCAGTCTCTTAAGGACACATTTTTAAAGAAACTGGCTCCCTTCCGTCACCCTCAAGTTCCTACGGATCCATCGTCTGACTGTCAATACACCTCACATGAAAAAATAATCTATTACCAACCACCATTTCATTGGCTTGAGCTTTTATGACTGCCCATCCAGAAAATTTAATTTCTGATAGGAAAGCAGGTATTAGGAAAAGTCATTTCTTTTGCTCACTGGAGACCAAAAGTCAAATTGGAAAGTATTCTTATAATATAGGGGCAATCAATAATATCAGAAATAAATCAAGTGAATTAGTAGCAGGACAAATATATTCTCTGACAAAGTATATTTATTTTATGGATGACAAGTAAGACTTTTGTGAGCAAACCGAATTGCAAAAGGAAAGCAGGACAGATTTTTTAGGCAGATAATCCCTTTGCAAAAAGGTTGATACTTGTTAACATATTAAAACCTCAAAGAAATCCAGTATTAAAATTACTGCCAACTATACAAAAGAAAAAAAAAAAAAAAGATGAATTTGACTATTTTAATCTTGATACAGTTTATAATACAAATTATTTCTATCTGATAGAAAGCTCCTTTCACACCCTGCCCAGCTACTCCCAGGTCCATCCCAGGAGCCATCAGCCCATCCCAGGTCCATCCCCACAAGCCCAGAGGAGCAGAAGCCCAAAGGCAGATGAGGGAACACAAATTCCAGACTCAGAGGAAGGGACGGCTGCCCCAGAAGAGCCTCAGCCCCACAGCCAGGGGTGACCCCCATCCTGGGGAGCCAGCTCCAGAGCACCTTTGCGAGGGAGGCGGTCAGCGCGTCAGGGTACCGGACAGAAATGGGATGCAAGGGAAGAGCATTTTGGGATTGCACAAGACATACTATGGGTTGTTTAGGGGAGGAACCAAAGGTTGGGAAAGGGAAGGATCTAGATGACTCATGGAGGAACAAGTGGGGGAAAATAGAGGGATAAGGGGATAAAAACAGTCGCTCATACATAAACAGTGGCTGGTCCATACACTTGTACTGTCTGATCTGCAGTTTGTCTTATCTTCTTAGGAAATTCCATTTCTAACTCTTTCTGGGCAAGAAAACCTTTTTCCTTACTGGGAACACATGCTCAGCCCTGCCACGGGTCAGACCTGGGGCAGAGAGCTGTGGCAGCCTCACCTCTGCTGGATCTGCCCTAATGCCATAACACAGGTTTATCTTCTGTAAAAGCTGCAAGATACTAATTCCTTCTATATCCCAAAGACAGACCAAAGATAACAGGGTAGTGGAAAACCTTTCCACTAAGGATGGGTTTTATATATGGGTTTTACTTCCTTCTTCTGTCCAAGGTTCAGTGTCACTCACCAGCTGCTTCAACCTAAGTCTTGAAAAATAATTATTTAGGCTCTTATTTCAGAAGTTATCTCTTTTAAAACAAACAAACAATAAAACCTAAGCGCCAATTCCCTTCCTCCTCTGCAACTTGCAGAGATTCTGTCTTAAAAGGCACAAACCATACCAGGTATAGGTCAGGCAAAACATCAGTAAGTATTTTAACCTGCTTCTCCAGGTATTAGCAATGAATTTAAGTTTCAAATAGGATGCGATTTATATAAATTATGCTTACCTAGCTTACAAGCCCTTAAAACACGTTTTGGTTTATGAACCAATCACAACTTTTTCACAAGTAAGGCAAATTTCCCTAAAGCCAATCATCCTCATACAATATAGCATTAATATAATTACTTGAACGCCTTAAATAAATAAATAGCACCTCCAAGGTGGAGGGGCAGCATTTGCAGGGAGCACCAAGCTAACAACTTCTGATTTTACTGTCTGTCACTGCTGCTGACAGCAGAGAGAGAAGCTGTGTTTAACCTCCATATAATACGACCATTAGAAATTAAAAAGTGACAAGAGGAAGACTGTACATTTACACCAAAGATAAAGTTGTAATAGCAACATTTGCCAGCAGTTTTCTCTGTGAACAGCATGCAATAAATATAAAACTTCTGTTAAAAATGAGCAACACTCAGCTAAGTTAACCAGTTTGCTGTTTATGGCAAGTCCTCTCCAGTCACACACTATGGATTACTTTAATTAGTATCACTTTTGCACAACAACAGGAAGCCACAAAGCAGCACAAAATAAATGCAAGAAACAGAAATTTCAACTTACTGTCGAGTTTGTGCAAGATGCTTTTCTGGAGACAAAATAAAAATTAAACTGGTAAGATTTGCATACTTTGGCGGGGCAGGGGGTAGGAATTCCAAGCTTAGGCTCTTGTCTATTATTACTATGAAGAAGTTGTATAAGCCTGCGGATTCATTTCTTTCTCTAAAGTATTCACTAAGAACTTGTTTTGGAAGAGCATATATAAAACCAAATCAACTAACACCATTTCAAATTTTATCCATACTGAGAAAAAGACTTCAGAAGGTCCGTGTTTCTCTGGGCAATTCTAAAAAAGATAATATTTCATTTGAGTTAACATTAAGCAGGAGAGTTAACTTCGAAAGCCTCTACAGACGTCTTTTGGGAATGTATTAAATGGCTGATCACATCACAAACTTCTTCCCCTGCAAATTAAATGAGACAATCTTTTTAAATGCGTTAGGAGTTGCTACCTGATGAATATGTACCTGTACACTTGAAAGCCCAGTATATCCATACGAAACAGTGTTTTTCTCAGCCTAGTTTCTTGCAGCTCTAGGTCTGTGATCATCATATGCAGATATTGCCAGGTATTTTCCTACATACCCCTGATGCAACATCCAGGTTATGCTGCCTGCCCAGCACAATATACTATCACATCAGACTGGTCCAAGTAGAGAGTAATTTAACTTCTCCTGCAGCAAGGGAGCGTGTTTTCTGTATGGCTGTAGACAGCTGGGGCCTTCCCAGTAGCTAAATTGAGCAAAAAACCAACAGGCTGTAGATAACCACACTGGTAAGCTCAGGGTCCATAGCAAGTTTGCTGTTAATAAATTAATTTTGAAAGCAAAAGGCAGCACGTCTTTTCAAATAAAGACTCTGTAAATTTTTTAAGTATCTATCAAATTGGGGCGGGGAAAGCAATTCTTCCATTTGCCCTCCCTCAGAATATGTCATGATTGTAGATGCTCTCAGCCCCACTCACGGTTTCTCTTGGCAGTCTGCGTTGCCTCACCGTAAACTCAGAGACGTGCACTGGTGCGTGTGTCAGCTGACAGATGGATCTCAATCTGCCAGCTTCTCACTGTGAGGAGGTGGTACCACGCCATATGCTCCAATTCAAAGTGTTATACTCGCACTAGCAAGAATTTACCATATTTAATATTAATTAACTAATAATGTTCAGAATTTCATGCTGAATTATAAATGAAGAAGGAAGTGCTGCTTGTTTACACATTCAATGCCAGAATTTTTCAGGAAAGGAAATAAAAGCACTTCTGCCAACAAGCATGTGAGCTGCCAGATGGACAGATAATAGATAAGCATATAAGGCAGAATATCGCTAATGCAAAATTCAAGTTCATTAAATTATCTTCCTGTTTCATTGAAATTCTAGGAATAATTAATACCACAGTACTGCGGAAAGGTTTCTGACAATTACTTTAACACAGGAGTTTTGCAATCAGTATTCCAGAAAACTGAAGACTCATAGGGAAGAATAAAGGCTATATACAAGAACAGAGATATGAAATAAAGTAAAACCTCTCCGAAGTATCAATATGAAAAGCAACACTTGAATCTGTACTTGGAATTCAGTCTTTCCTCCTCTCCCTCCTTTACCTCCTCAAAAAGTCCCATGGGAAATATTTTGCTGATGTGAAGTAACTTCAACATGCATTTAAGAACTCCAAGTTTCCAGATGGCTGCTCTTGTAGCAGCACAAAACTGGCCGAACTCAAACGTTGGAAGTGTTTCTACATATCATATATTATTGCATTTCTTAGACACACGTTCTGGCAGTTCACAGTAAGCATCTTTCTGATCCCAGTAAAAATCTAAGAAGATTTCTCTAGCTCGTTAATTTTAAATTCCAAAAAAAGGAAAATAACCTAAAGAATATTCAACATGTTAGATGTTTTCTGCAGCTGTACTACAATAACACTGCTCTTCTGTGGAGAGAATTGGGAATTTCACCTGTATATGTGCTTCTCAAAACTTTTTCAAAAATAGGTCAAAGACAAAGCACGTGACAAAACATTTTGTTTCGTAAACCTCCTACACGCTTCTGTCATCAGACCTCAGCAAAGCAACAGCTGAGCTAGCCAAACAGAAGAAGAAAACCAAAAGGAGGAAAGGTTAGCGAGGATAAGAACACATCTGCACAGGACACATGCAAACCTGCTCACATGCACGGACAGTTTCAGCAAGGACAGACTCAGACCCTTCTCACAGGTGCGCAGGCAACAGACATGAGGAAATAGCCACAAGTTGCAGCCAGGGAAATTCTAGCATGATAGAAATGAAAAATTTCCAACAAGAGCAATTAAACTCTGCAACAAGTTGCTCAGAGAGGGTGCAGTGACTTTAGTCTCATAGACCTCGAAAATTCACCTGGATGATGCTCCAAGCAAGGAGATGTAGGCTGGCTCTGCTCTGAGCAGGAGGTGGGAACAGGGGACATTTGGGGTCCCTTCCAACAAAAATTGGTCTGTAAGTCTAAAAATCATCTTTCTGTGGTATGACGCTTAAAAGCTCCAAGATTTGAGCCAGTTACCGAAGGACCAAAGTATGGCTAACTAAAAACCATACACACACACACGTATATATATGTATGCACAGAATGTAACAGTGAGAAATCTGCTGCAGTTTGAGCTTCCATACAGTGTTGTATCACGAGAGCGTTGAATCTCCTCCAGCAGATTGGCTTTGCTGGGCTTCCTGAATAATGTGTTGCAACCAGACAGGTGCTCCAACATGGCCTTCATAGTACGAGACTGTGGTGATCTGCAGGGTTACTGTGATATTAATTCACATAATTTCCAACATTTAAGACAAGTATTAAAGTTTCCAGTAGCATGCTGTTTTGCTCACTACGTATGGAGTTACAACTGAAGAGTTAAACCAAGCATTAGCACCCAAACTCAGAATTGGATGCAGAATTTCATGTGGCTACTCTCGGACAACTGAAAAATTTTCAGAACATTTGGTTATCAGGAGAACATATGCATCATAAATTTGATCCTGCAATTTCTAACCTTTTAAGAAACTTGTATGCAGGCCAGATTTCAATTTTTAAAAATTCTATTTAGGAAGACTATCAAAAACACTGTTCTGCTTTTTAGTATCAATACTTTTCCCATAACAGTGGGAACCATGTTTGCTATGAGTAACCACATGCACACTAATAATTCCTGAAAATTCACACCACCATGGAATGACAACTATTGGCGAATTTTATGTTATCTGTGATCTTTTTCATACGTTTGAACTTAGCTGCCTTTCCCACTAAAGCAAAGCTTTTAAGAGGCTTGTCTTGCAGTTTCACTTTATCCCCCCTATTATTTTCTTGGTAGCAGCAAAGAGGGAGTAATAAATTACAGATTTCCCCCAAATAGAATTTTTCTTTTTTAAATTAACTTTGCAAGAAACAACATGCCTAATGAGAACAGGCTAAACCAATGCCTTACAAAAAGGTATACAAGTGTGTAAACAACATATCACTTGATTGCCAAAAGCTTTTGCAACACTTACAAGCTCAGCATCTCCCTATATTCATAGTCTAAAAAAAAAAAAATAGGAACATGGGATGTGTGTGTGTTTAAAGAGAGATAATAAATGTGATTGCAAAAATGACCAAAAGAACCAGTGTTTCTGGCTTGCTGCTCATTTCTCCATGCAAAAAAGAAAATGTACTATGGTTCTGGTAATTCAATTTTTGCCCTACTGCGATTCTTCCTATGCCCCATTAACTACAACTGAGATGCTCAAATACAGGATACCCTGAAAGCCTGCTGCTTATCTCCCTACATAAGAACCCCCAAATTCTTCATTATATTTTTGCTTAATGACCTAGACACTCTTGGACACCAATTATACTAAAGCAGAAATTATACTGGACTAGAGCAACTGATGTCCAGCTACATCCAGTGATATAGCTGTACTGGTGAAAGATACCAGGAACCATGGTTTCTTCATGATGAGGAAAGTCATGGAATAACTCAGAGGAAAATTTTGTTCTAGTCCATGTTAAAGACTGACATACTGTGAAGTGCATGAGCTCACCAGCTTTGCTCCCCTTCGAAAAGGATTTTTAAAACTTCTGTAAGACAGAAAACACTATTAGCCATGCAAGTACCCAACCTCTTTTCTTAATTCCACTGCATCCTTGGCCTCACTGGTTCTGTAGAGATATGTGGGTAATTAAGAACTTGTCCATTAAAGACAGTCACCCAAGGAGAAACTTTATAGAAGTGCTGGACACAATAAAGTTTAATGAACTAGCTAATTAGTTATTCAGGGACATTGTAAGACTAATGATTCACCGTCTGGACAGCCACGTGGCATCCGCAAAACTGCCGATCTTACCCCAGTCTCTTCGTTCCAATGGCAGCAGTTAGAATAATGTTGTGGCTACAGTTTTTAGGCAGCAAAAACTTCGCAATAGTCAAATGGGTCTGACTGGCAATCTTGTTAGAGCAGAAAACAAGAGGCTTTGTTTTACAGCAAAGTTAAATAAGCTAGTGCCGAGCATCAGCCAAACCCAGCTATCTCACGACCAGGGCTCTTTTGTCTCAACACAGATGACATAAGATGATGGAAAATGATGTGCCAACACTGGATTTCACACAATTTATCTAATGGGCAGCAGTGCTTGCTGGATAAACAGTGGAAAATTAGTTACTGGAACTTACCTCTGTAAAAAATTTACTTCCTACCTGCTTCCACACCCAGCTAAAAACCTACCCGTAAACTTTGTCCCTACAAAGGTTTTGTGATAGATAAGGGAATGGCTATCACAAAGTGAAGTTCCCCTTCACAGTGCAGGGGAGGAGAGGACAAATCATTATTGGGGGGGGGGGGGCGGGGAGAATATTGCTACCTGAGCTTTGGAATAAAACAGACCATGTTGCTTCTTCAGGAAGGGCAGCCAAATGCATTACATGAGGTTGGTGAGCTTTTTGTTCTTAACACGTATATTTTTTAAGCTAAAAAAAATAATTCCAAATGCTTAGCTTGTGAAGATTGGCTGGGGGAGACACAAATAAGTCATGTTACCTGTTGCATACAATTCAGTCTAAGACAATTTCACAAAGGCTGATCTCATGTATCCTGGTAGCACATGATAGTGTGGTTCTGACAGAAGCATTAACTCGGGTGTCAATAAAGGAAACAAACGTGTCTTGGTAGAGCGTGCAGCCCAGACATACCTCATCAATAGCCATTGCAATTGAGCTTTTTTCCTTTTTTTTTTTTTTTTTAAAGGTAAAGCTTACTTTTAAAATAGCTAAACTAACCTAGCAGACAAAGAATTAGACACAAGTTCTCACTCTCAATGGCTAACCTATTTGCTATCTCCCCAGAGAGACCAGCACTTTAGAGCAGTCAGAAAGTGCATGTAATATGCACTATGTAAACAGAAGTATTCAGCCCTTTACTTCCTGAAAGGCATGCCAATGCTAGAGCAATACTAAAAATAAAGGGTTGCAATTAACTGCTTTAAGAACTCTAAAGTAAACAGCACAAATAGCTTAGGAAGTATTTATCCAAATATTAAAGTTATGAGACAAGATTTGATCTTAGAGACAGGCATTTGTTATCTCTGCATTTAACATATGTAGCACTGTTTGGTCAAGGTGTGCTCTACTTGAAAGATCACAATAAATCACAGTTTCCCACCACTTTCAGAGACAGAAGCATATGCTACTCTGTTTCCTCAACAGGTATGAGGTAGTTAAAGCAAAGCAAATCTAAGCTTCCAGTATTAAAAGTGACTGTAACATTGGCTTTAGAAGTTTAATACACAGCCCTCTTGAAACACATTTATACTCTGAACCAGGTGTTATTACACAACTACCCAAAAATAAAAAGGTAGGTTGCTAGAGAACAGACATACCATTCTTATACACCTAGTGAAAGCTGAAAAACAGTCTGCTGTGTTCAAGTGTATTTTTTTTTTTTGCTATTAAAAACAAGAACCATTTGGGAAACATGAATTATTTAGTACAAAACAAACAGAATCAATCCATATTAATGTGCACTAAGCAGCAATTTACGATTCACAACACCATTTTCATGTACAGCATTCACAAGATCACTCAATAATACATGAAGCTTTCCTAACGTTATTAGTATGACAACAGATATCAATGAACTTAAAGTCATTCAAGCCGGTTGTTTTAAACCAGCTCTTGGGAACTGACAGAACTGCCAAAGCACAGCTACAAACTCACTCATCATTCATTAAAATATTAATTAAGCCAGTAACCTAGCAGTTTTAAAAGCAGAAAGCAAACCCAAAATATAAGTTCAGATATACACAAAAAGAACGTAGGAGGAAAACTGTGTTTCCATTTGTAGAAAATGATAAACAGCAAATATATTAAATCAAGGAGGCCAAAGGTAGATGTAGACTATATGTTTAGAGCCCATTTAATTTCTAAATAGCTTTGCTTACCAGATTCATTCTTCCTAGGCTGCTGAATCTATCGAAGCACTGAATTGCAAGCAAGACACATTTTGCATAACACCAACTGTTTTAAAAAGAACGAGAGATACACAACCTACTTTCGTACATTCTCTTTACACATGATCAAATATCATGAAAGGAGAGTCCGCAGCCAATTATGCAGACTTTCTTTGATATAACATATCTAACAACTAGGTATTCACTGCATAAATTAAATTACTGAAATCAAGATGAAAATACATAATAATTTCCATGTGCATGAGCATTCTTTTTAATGATAAAGCTTCATACCTCTTAACATTTGTGTAAGCTTCACAAAAGCTTCAAAACACCAAAACCTAATGCCAGCACCAAAAAACATACTGCCATAAGAAAGCTTAAGTTTTTAAGATCAGATGGAGGAGGGTGAGGTGTCCCCCCCATTTAATTTTAAAGTTTCTTAGACTATTTTATCTTCTAACATCACAATTACCTTGCAAAGGAAGCATAAAACCCTATGCATATAAAACAACATACACTGCTAGTCACACCATCAGCCTCAAAACAAGAAAGGTATGCTGAAAGATGTTGCATAGTAGCTTTTTCAGCACAAGAAAGAAGTAAGAGCAATTATTCTAAAAAGGAATTAAAATTTTAGAGCATATCATCTTAAAAAAATTATTAGAGCCAAAGGATATATGTTGTTAGTTGTCAGTAGTTGTTTGCAATTTTAAAGTATTTTTTGTTCCACGGGGAAAAAAAAAATAAATCTGTATTTTTGACAAATGGAAAAAAATAACTAGAGTGGAAAAACAAAAAGCAAGCAAAGGTTGTTTCTGTAAGTACTCATTCAAGGTGACTGGCTAGCCTGTCCAAAATTGGTAAGATGAACCCTGTAAAACAGTATTTGGCCAAGTTCTGAGCATTCAAGCCCAGGACAATGATTTCATAAGTTTTACCCATTACCAAACTGATGTCAGTCCTATAAAACTGACTGTTATATTTGAAACTCTTAAAAATTCAGGAATCCCTCTCCCTACTTGACTTCTCAGCAACAGTTTCTAGTTACTTCCATTGGTTCACCTCTTTCAATGGTGTCAGTGGAGCACAGCAATGGAGAAACCTCTCAAACAGAAGCAGTATACAAATGAACTCCTTGTCACACATCTTCATGTCCTGAGCACCTTGCAGCTTACAGGCCAGCTGCTTCCCAAGTCCTCGTAAGCTCTATTTAATACCCATCAACAAGATGAAACAAGGAAACATAAAACTGTGTTCCTCTCCTCTCAAGTGAGCCAACACATATTAATCACTACAAGAGAAGGAATGATTGGTCTTAGAATCTGGGATAGCCAAAAATGTGACAGAAGTTAGGATGACCAAAGTCAAAACATTTCAAATTACAAACACATTTGATTATTAAAAAAAAAAGCAACATCTAGAGAAAAAAACATTATGAACAAAAGAAAAAACAAGTTTAGTATCTTCCCTGGGATGACTTTCCCCTATGCTAGCTTAGCATGCCTGTGAACTAACTCACACCTGCAGCTATAAATCTGAACCATGAATGCAAGCTATGAGGAATTTGAACTGTGAATCCATTTTAGCACATTTTCATCCTCAACATTCATTACATATGACAACATATGTATGAGGTTATGACAATGAATACATATAAAATGTGTGATTCAGGGTCAGTGGTAGAAAAACAGGTCTTCAGTACCTTCAAAACAGTGTGAATAAGTTTAATTATTCCTAATTAAACCCTAAAACCTCATCCCTGTACCACATGACCTGCAAAGGCAGTCTCATGCAAGCTCCAAGCTTACATTCAGTCTGACAGCGAGATTTAAGTTTCGCAGGGAATACATTTTGCTGTGATCCAGATATCTCTGAGAACGAGAAGCATTTCCTACCAGCAGGCATGAGAAAGCAGACCTGATTTTCCATTTCATCAACAAAATCCACACAGATAAGACCTTGTTAAATACCAGTTTAAGAATGTAAACTTCATTAACCATGAAATTAATATCACTGCAGAATGCAAAAAGGCGCAGTGTGTATTTGTACAAATCAGCTCCTTACAAATTTAATTATAAAACACTAGTCAAGAACACATTCATTATGCAGTTTACAGTTAAACAACAGTCTAGCTAAGAGTCCAGAAGTTGGTTCTAATTAAACACAGCTTCAGAGTCTCTGGATAATTTATCATTTTAATAGTTTACAAATGTCAACATAACTTATCCTTTTTCCTAAACATTTCATAATGTGAATGACATGTGTAATTATACTTAGAACAATCTTATTATCTGGAGTACAATTATATCCAGCAATCAGCTGAGTAATAAGAAAATGTAATATGTTCTGAGCCAACAAGACAAAGAAGGGCATCAGACAACTGTTAATGAAAAGTGCAACTTACTTACAGATTACAGATTATTTCTCTAAATTGATACCTTTTTTTTTTCCCCTTAACTTTTACTGGCATGGTATTTCAAGAATAGTCGCTGCATTTAGTGATGCTAAAACACTGACGACCTGACACGATCAGGACATTAAGCCACCCAATAAAGCGCTATTACAATCTATAACCAGCAAAGAATCAGACATCTTGCAAGCAGTTTCAATTATGGAAGGAAATGTAGTTTAAGCAGGACTAAACATTATGGTAACATGTTTTTCCTATTGTCAGTAAATGCAAAGACACATACCTAACTATGCTACAAAACAAGACTGGTCTTCTGTTTTCAAAATAGAAAACAATTTCAAAATTGTTAATCCCAAATTCATTTCAAAGTCACTTTAAAAAAGGTCAGCTGAGCAGTTCACAACACTATTATAACTTGCTTTTGTGCAACATGAAATTTATCAGCAAGATTTGCCTTTTTGTGGAGAGCTTGCAATGGACAGGACTTATCCCAACTAGGTATTTCATATATTAAAAGAGTACTACAACATTAGCATGGTAAAAGAAAGCAATTTACTTGGCTAATTTACCCATGTGGTTGCATTTTTTTTTTCTGCTACAGCTCGTAGCACATCTCTCATTCTTGTCTCAAAGACGGATAAGGATGTCAGAGAGACTCTGAAAGGACTGATGATTTATTTAAAACAAACAAGAAGCAGCCATGTAACACAGATGCAAGCGATACCTCACCATCCGGGGACAGCAAAACACTTGATCATTGTAAGGCATAATTTACTTGGCCATGACCAAAGTGACCTCACAGGGCTTTTCCGGGTCCTGCAGCCACAAGCAGACACTTAACCTGCGGAATAATAGCTTCTATACCCCACTAAGGTACTGATCATTACTAGTTACCATGGATTGGGCCCGAAGGAGCAAGAGGATAAAACGCCTCCTTCCTACTACCATCACCCCATCCTGCTTCCTCCTCGGCCTCCAGCCAGGCGGGAGGGGATTGCATCACCCCTTCACGACAGCCAGACAGCCAGCCGAACCTGCAGCCTGGCCGTCAGGTAAGACTATTACCTACTTGACCGAAGCAGCACTCGACTAAACCCCAACCCCGGATCGGAGGGCAGGCTCCCCGGCGGGGGCCGGGCCGGCTGCAGGAGGGAGCGCTGCCCGCCGGCAGGAGCGGCGGGGCTGTCCAGGGTCCTGAAAAGGGTCCTGCCCCGGGGGGCGGGGGGGGGGGTCCTGCCCAGGGGGGTCTCTCAGTCCACCGACCCCCTTCCTTTCCGATGACGAAGTCCTGCTGCTTCCACCTTCTGGAATTTTTTTTCACCCCCCTCCTGTCTTAAAATTTACTCTCCCTTCGCTCCCTGCCCAACTTTCCCTTTTTAACGTAGCGCAGTCACGTATCTTACTAGCCTTCCTAAGGGGGATTCATCCCCATTGCCGTGATACCTGGAAGTGGTCCTTAAAGTCATCTCAGACTGCCTAATAGTAGAAAATCCCCGAAGACACATTGGAATCCAAGTTCTGCATGTATCTGGCAATTCTCCAGGAACCTGCACTTGTGAAGAGTTCTAGGAAAAAGAATATTTGCATTCTACAAAGGGTGGTCCGCTGTCTGAGTGCAATACTGTTCACATTTTCATAAATATGAAATATCCTATTTGTGATTTGAAACTTCTGTATGAGACAAGCTTTAAAATCAGTCGCACAAAGAACATTTCCGAGGCGGTCCTCAGCAATTCAAGTGCACGTGTCCTGCATCACTCAAGAGTGAATACATACAAGGATGGGATATTACCAACTCAGAATTTGCCTTTATTAATAAAACACCACCTCACTAGCAGGCCACTGCCCCTACACCTTAGGAAACTGCCATGTAGAACAAACTTGTTACTGTTACTCAGAAGCCTGCATTTCACTGCTCATGTTACAGCATATCAAAGTCAACTCCCTGCCGTTTTCTCATTTTTCAAATCTGCTCAAGTAGAAAGAAAATTGCTGTGGAAAACAACTGAAAATCATATGCTTTAGTTCTTTTGTATCTAATAGTTTTAAGCTGACTTTTTTTTTTTTGAAAGGTCACAAATTACTTAATTTCTTAAGTCCCTGCTCCCTACAACATTATTCCCCATAATAATACTCCCTTACCTTGGCAAAAATACGAAATCATTGCTCTGAAAAGCATATTTTTGCTAAAGCATTTTGAATTCTACTAAAAAACCTGCTAAGATAGCTTATTATAGAAAGAAGCATTCATGGCTTATCAGGTGGGAAAATGTTGCTGTAAAGTAAATGGACTTTTAAGTATGCAGTTTTTAAGGTACTTCCTTTACGACAGTGTAAGCAAAGAGAGGACCTTAAAAAATAGAAACAATTCTTATAAAAGATACCTTTTTTTTTTTTTTAGCTGTGACCCTCAATGGCAAACCTACCTACTCACTTATCCACCAGTGGCACCTGTACCCAGAAATTTCACTTTTGTTAACAGAGAAGCTTTTACCCTTCTCAGTGTGACTACAGACGCCAACTGCAATAAAGCCATAAAAAAGTAACAGTCCCACAAGCTTTTGTCTCCTTTATGGCATATATGTATGTAAGTATTTTCCACAGATGGACACAAACCTTCTACCTGCAGAGGATCAAATGACTCTTTATTTCAATAATTCATCAAAACGTCTCTTCTAATTTCTTAGCTGTTCCTAGGTATCCCAAAACAAACATAGCCACACTCTGATCAGGTATCTATCTTCTGACAAACAAGTTTAGTAAATAAACTACATATTCAAGATTAAGTACTCAAAAGAGTTTGTGTCAGATAGGGTGTCCCCCCCCCCATACCCTTCTGCAAGTTTGGCTAATAAAAACTGTATTATTTACAACTATGCCTACATTGTACACATGTGGGAATACTGTGCTAACACCACTCTCTAATCATTCATTACCAATAAAAGCCTAACCAGAGAACGCTCAGAAGGTGCTTGGCATTACTGACAAAACACATTATATTACACAAAAATATTTTAAACCAGTTTTGTGGCATCAGTACTAAAACCCATAACTATTGCACCAAAAAAACCCCAAGCACCTAAAAAGCAAACCCGTCATTTTAAATCAAGATCCCCATGAAAAAAGATACAAGCATTACAATGGCAAACTTTGAAAAAATATTATCTTTGGCTTACTGACCTGAAGCATAAACACACATCTCTCCCATCCAGGGAAACCCATTAAGACTTCCTGCTATGAAGTGGCTTAACTTAAATAAACTAGGGCGGAAAATAATGCATACTTAAGCAGGACGGACAAGAGCAAAATTAAGCAACAGACTTCAAAAAGAACAGGCTAATAGACTTGAGAATTAGCAGTAAGAATCCAAAAGGGCTGCCAGTCCAAGCAGATTTGCAAAAAAAGAGGTAGTTTTTAATCAATTAGTTCCCTTTGATAGGGAGTTAGAGCCTGTGGTTAGGAGAAAAGCAACAGAAGTCATCCAGCCCAACTTCAGTACAACTTTCGATGTACTAGAACATCTGTAGCGTCTGGGTGAAACTGTTTCAATGTGCCTCTCCCAGCGGAGAGCTGAACTCAGAGCGGTGAAATATTAATCCACAATGACTAAAGACAACACTCTGGTGGGCTCCGACAGCATTAGGTATACTCACTACTGATTCAGACAGCAGAAGAGGATCTCTCTTCTCTGGTCTGTGGATAACACTACATGGAGAGCGGGAGGAGAGGATTTGGGGGGGCCTTGAATGACTTAGAGCAATACAAACAAATGCAAACTTCTACTCTTCGGTTAAGGGGATCAGGGAGCCTCCTGTGTAAGTCCAGCATAGATGATAACTAGCTAAACTATCTTCTATGGGAAAAAGATCAGGGGTTTACAACAGGTTGTATATTTCAATCTGAAGATAATAGAACAAAGTCGATCCTTTAGCAGGCTACTGTGAGGTAAGACAGTAAGTGAAACTGTTCTTCAGTCCCTTTGCAACAGAACAAAGAGGCAAGAGCTATAAAGAAAAGGAAACTTCTGATTTATTTTTAAATGATTGTTTTGTCAGCTCTAAGTGAGAAATTCTCTGTCACTTCTTGGTTGTCTTAAATTAGTAGTGAGGGGACGCACAAGGGAAGCTGATAATATGATTGGGATAAAAACCTTTCTTTGAGGTATTAGAAAATATTAGAAAATATTTGAAGTATTAGAAAATAGTTGCAGCAATCAGTGACTCTGTCAGAGAGTCACTGCATCTTGACCAAATTACAAACTTGACATTTAACCACATTTTAGCCCTTAAAAGATGAAGTTCAACTGATGTCATCAGCAGGTCAGTTGATAGCATAACTTTAAAGCAATTGGGTAGGTGCATACACAAGAAAGTGGCAAACTGCAGTGTCAGATCTTAAACAATTTTGCTTTAAGAATACTCCTTCAGTCATTTGTAGATGAACATTTACTAATGAGACACAGAAAAGGTTATCCTCCTCTTACAGCTAATTACTACAACCAGAAAAAAAAAAATTCTTTGTTCCACTGAACACAAGCATGGTAAGTTTTATCTAGAAAAGGACAAGTCTGGGTCAGCCTTTTGATTTAGCCACTTACCAAAAATTCTTATTCTTTACATGTCGAATCACATATTTTTCAAAGGAAAACAGCCTCTGTGCATAAAGAGCAATTGTATAATATATTTCTGTTGCCTTTAATTTCTTTTTCTACAGAGGGTTCTGCACCATTAATCACTAGCAAAGTATTACAGTATCTCCTTCTAGGGTTCCCTTTCGAGGAAAAAAAAAAAGGCAAGTGACCTGCCCTTTGTAAGTTAAATTTAAATATCAACCAGTCATGTGTCTTCAGTACTCTGACTTTTTATGGAGGAGAGCTGGAGAAGTGATACAGCCACTCATGGAGAATTAATGCTGTTCAAAAGGGAGGCCGACCTCTGACCTGACAGCAGTGCCACTTCTCAAGCAGTCCCTGCCTACAGCCACTTGTTTCTCCCTCAGCACTACCCCCTCTGTTGTGCCGGGTAGCTACAGGACCAGAGCACAGAAACACTCCAGCTTAAAAATAACGTCTCCCTGTTTATTTTTCTTACAGTATCGGTTCTGTGATCCAGCTCCAAAAGTTGTGTCATCTCTTCTGCCACAGCAGCTCAGGGACAGGAATAACTGTGTAGGTGCTGAGGAGAGGTCACGCTCTCCCTCCCATTCTCAGCCACAAGTTCCTGCTTCTCTGTCACATGGGTCACAAAAAGTCCTACTTGTTGAGGCAACTTTTAAAGGTTTTGGAACAACATACCAGATGTTTTGCATATGATATCAAAAGGATAGAAACATTCAGCAAAACTAGCAGACAGAACAGAACCATCGCTTCCAGCATAGCACAGCATTAACTAAGGGAGAACTGCTCTTTTACCAGTGTAATGGTCCACGTGGTGGGGTCAGCTTCTCCTCCTGCTAGCAGGGAGAGGTCCAAAATAAAGTGGAAGAGAATGGGGCTGTCAAAACTGGGACAAACACACCTATCTTCCTCTTTTTAAATGTAAGCAGTAGTAAGCAGGACAAGTTGCAACTTTTTTGCTCTAATGTCCTTTGGAAACAGATTCCTTTTCTCACCAGTACCATTGCGAGGACCGGCTACCTTCCTTTCACTCCCTTCTTCCACAATTGCAAGCACTTCATTGATAATGTAATAGTTCATGGTTTAAAAATATCTAACCAGAGTGAAGTTAGGAAATACAGAAAACAACTAGGCTTTCATTTTCCTAGTACATACTTTTTGTATTCGCTTGTTCTTATCTTCACTGAGTATTCCAGTGTTACCGTAAAATGCATAAAGGTAAGTGACACCATTTCCAGAAAAAAGATACTATCCTGGCAAAAAAACATGTGTAACTCTTCATCTTTGGAAGCACAATCCATAAGAATTATCTATTTTTATCTCTTAATTCCAAAACCAACAGTGTGTGCACATCATTGTGAGGTACTTTTGTTCAGAAACTGCTAAAACTCCTCATTATGAGGATGCTCTGACTGACCAAATGTTACACCAGTGCCTACTGTTGTCATTCAGTAACATAACGATGACTGCTACATGCATAGCTTTTATAAGAGCAATGCAATTTTTAACCATGACTGAAACACTAAAGTATGCAAATGTAGCACTTTAGCAAATTTTTGACTTAACCATAATTGTATGACACTAGCATGAAAGATTATTGGTTCAATTCTAAGGTAAACAGGATCTTGGTCTTTAGATCAAACTGTAAAATACTTGTAGCTGATGTTCCCTTTTCCCTCCCCCACATTTCATTACCACCACCTTCATGGTCACCCGAGTAACAGCGCTGGGCTTCTTTTTCACTCCTCAGCTGAAAAGACGCTAACTACAGTATGGGATAGAGAGAAAAATCTACCAGTACTGTTCTGTTTCACGCTGTCGTTCCCTCAGAGCAGGCAGGGTTGGGGTCATTACGCCCTTCGGGCTTTCTTGCCTTTCTGCCAAACTCAAACGTTACTGCTCATCAGCTGCGCCGCTCTAACAGCCACATGAGCTCACCGGCGGCTCCAACTCCAAGGTATAGCATACACTCCAAGCAAGCGCAGCACAGCGTGTTGCGATTTAAACAAGCGTGCCTCACTTCGCTGTTGATGACACGACAAAGTACACTTGCAGTAAAATTGATAGTGCCTCACCCTTTTCTTTTGCGTATTCTAAACCCGAGTGACTCCGCACACACCACCGCATCTTGCCGGTCTTATTCAGAGCAGAATACGTGCCCGCCCCCGAGGTGATAAACTGTATCAGCACGGGCGCAAGCATCAGGGAAGCAAATTTCAAAAAGTGCATTTGCTTGAAGCACTCGAAGCGCAGTCTCTGGGAAACAACGCCGTTCGCCCCCAACGTCTGCCTGCCTTCGAAGCCCGTCAGCCGTTGCCCCAGGCGGCACGGCGGGCGCTGGCGCCCGGCTCCGGCCCCGCGGGGGGCTCGGGGGAGCGCGGGCAACTGCGCAGAGGCCTCCCCGGGCTGCCGGGCCGAGTCCCGCAGCCTCACCTCACGGCCCCGCTCCAGCTCCCCGGGCACCAACAAAGCCCCCGGCCGCGGCTGCGCTTCCCTGAGGCCGCCGCGGCCCTTCGGGGCCCGGGACGGCACGGCGCTCCTCCCGGGACGGCAGCGGCGAGGTCCCGGCACCATTAACCGAGCCCGAGCCCCCCGCCCCGCCGGCCCGAGGAGGAAGAGACCCGGCCGGCCGCGGCCTGCCCGCCAGGCCGCGCGGAGCCGGGGAGGCCCGGAGGCCGCGGCCCGCCCCCTCCGCCACTCACGCATGAGGGTGCTGAAGGCCACGACGCCCAGGAGCCCCTGCAGGAAGATGCCGAAGCTGTCCATGAGGGCCCCGTTCTCGCAGCCGCGGTCTCCCGGCCCCGCCGCCGCCCCCCCGCCCGGTTGCGGGGGGCCGTCGGTGAGGCCGAGGCTGCCGTTGGGCGGCGGCGGCGCCCCCATGGCGAGGCCCGGCCAGCGCCCGCCTCAGCGGCGCATGGCGGCGGCGGCGACGTCGCGACCGGCGGGCGAGGCCGCGCCCCCGCCCCGCTTCCTGCGCCCAGTCGCCCGCCCCGGCGCGTCACCGGCCGCGCCGCTCTCGCCCATTGGCCGAGCCGCACGCTCCGCCCCCGTCCCCGCTCCGCCCCGCCCACCCCGCTGCCGGTTCTGCCTCCGCCGAGGAGCGGGGTGGCGGCCGGCGGGTAGAGCGGGTCAGCCCGCACCGGGGGGGGGGCAGCGGGCAGGTCTCGGCCGGAGAAGGACGGGAGGTGAGGGGGCCGGCTTCCCCCCGCCAAGGGAAAACCGACACAGACCCCAAACCGAACGCTCCAGCCGGCAACGCCGCCCGAAGGGGTTCCCCCCCCCCCCGCCCCTTTGTGTGAGGGGGGAGCTGCACCCGCAGCCCCGGCTTCGGCGCCGTTAACGCCCCCCGAGCCTTCCCCCGGTTTGGCCCCAGCAGCCCAGCCCGTCTCCGAGCCCCTGGGTCAGAACGGCTGCCGGGGCAGGGGTTGCTCTGGCTCAGACCCCGCGGGTTTGGGTCTGGCAAGTTTGACATCAAACTAGGAAGAAAAAGTTACGACCTGGACTCTTCAGCAAAAATATATATTTTTTTTTTAAAAGGGCAACCGGTGGCACAATGGATTTAAGACGTAACACGCCAGCGCTTCCATTTAGAAAAGGAACCGCCTGTGGAGCAGCGAGTCCGACTGACCCCGTCGCACCGTACCCCCCATCATCACCCGGCAGAACTGCACCCAAGTTTAGGCTCTTGCTGTTAGCGTGGGGTCAGCCTACGTCACGTTGCAGTCTAGTTTTTTCTTATACTGTTTCTTGAATTTCTTTAAATAATTGAAATCCCAGCGTAAATATGAATTTACTTGTCCGTACGACTCAGAAAGTACACTATGTTTAAATCTATCAGAAACCTAGGCAGAGCACATGAAGCAAGAGTTGTTCAAATAATGACATTTGCTGCATCTATCTTACGAACCCACCTACAAGACTGTCCTTCCTGGCAGGCGATGCCCAAGAGTACTGGCACACCGCAGTGATTTCTCTGATATTTAGGCTGTGCATAAATGTCTGGAAGTTGCAGCTAGAAAAAGAAATGCTCTCAATTCTCAGACTTACAGAGCACACAGCCAAAATGCACTGCCCAGCGCCTCTGCACCCCACATCAACGCTCCTCTGCTTTGAGCTGCGTCAAAAGCGAGAGTTCAGGAGCGCAAATAGAGTTACCTGAAAGAAAGGGCAAGGACCAAAGCAGGTTGCTTGTTCCCCCCCCTGCACACAGGGATCACAGCCATCAAGCACTGCACTACAAACATGGTCCTGACCTATTTACTTGTGGTCCAGGAGTGTTTTTTACGCTTTCACAGCTGCTGCTGAACATCAGATGTTCCACACACATACCTGACCGGGATGCTTATGCTGGTTAAAGACTTACCTAATGCTTTTTACACACAAAATTTATGTTTCAGACATGAATCTGGAAACATAACTTGAAGGGCTTATGCCTCGTGTTACTCCATATTCCATGCTTTAAAATAGATCATTCCCTAAAAATACCTCTTCAAGGGTTTTCAGCTCCTCATGACTCCTATAAACACTTCTGAAACCTGTGGCAGACAACAAAAGTCTGCCTCCTGGTATGTGCTATTATTCCCTAGCCTTCAGATTTCTCTCAAGTTAGACAGTGCTCTGTGAAGGCAAGTAAAAGATTTACATTAAATCCTACATATTTATAGATGTTTAAAGACAGTGTTAAGCAAATCAGTTTCATCCCACTCCTGTGCATTTTCAGCACCCAGTATAAAAATCAGTTCAAGGCGACTGAAGTGCAGCCAAGAAACAAGTGCCGCAGAGCACACGAATACAATCTGTTGGAACGCCAAGTAAGGAAACAAGAACTTTACAAGGCTGACCTGTTTCTGAAACATCCTGTGGACCCTCATGTTATTCAGAGAAAGCAAAGCCAGCTCTTTTTAAAATTTCAACTTGCTGGGATAGTGTAAACCTTTACAAAACCACCCAGATGGAGCAGCAGCATCTGCAAGGTTTGCTTTGGATTGTACCAAGCAGCTCCTTATGTTCAGAGAAAGCAATAACAGAAAAATTACCCTGATTCGTAGGTTCTGTCCTCAGCTCCTGTATATTAGCTTCAGCATCCTGTGAAACAAAATCTGTTACCTTAGAAGAAGGCTTAGATAAATAGGACTCCTCCATTTGAGGGAATTGTACACAACCCAATCAAGCTCTTAACACAAAGCCCGTGCAAGTGGTATTTACGTGGTCTGCATTTACCTTTTATGCAAGTAATGGAACATGTTACACAGTTTCCCCCACACTTTTGTAAGATGGAAAATTGCTCACGGTAAGCAGCCACATTTATCATTATATTAATACGAAAGCCATCAGTAACAGTTTAAGTATCTTTTTTAATTTTCTTACAACCACTTAAAACTGTCATATACCACAAACTTATGTACACTATTTACAGACAAAACAAGCAAAATATCCATCCAAAATATTTTTTTAAAAAATCCTCTGATTAAATTGTTACACCTGCTCAAACAATGGTGGGACTTCATAGGCATATTTTCTTGTGCATGTTTCTCTTCCATGTAGTACTTCAGTCTCACTGCATATATATATTTAAAAGTTAAAGAAAGATAAAACAACAAGCAGAAGGGACACAACACAATATGCTTTTAAATCTTTGTTTAAGAACAAGCAGCTAATTAAAAAAGGCAAAATACAGGAAAAGTGCATCAGTTCCAATGAGTTAGTATAAGAAAGAGGCCCACAGGTGGAGAGCAGATACCCTTTAGGGTAAAGTCTCCTAGAAGACCTGATTGTCTACAAAGATTATTTAAAATTTATTTTAAACAGAAATTAAAAAAAAAAAAAAAATGAAAGAGGAGAGGAGAAACATGACACCTCCAGAATTTTTTTTTCCACGAGGTTTCTTGGAAACTGGTGCTCAACAACTTTCAGAGTGGGCAAGAATTCATTTGTGCCCAGACCTCATTGTTCATTCACGCAACTTGAGCGAGCCGTCCCCGTGTCTCAAGCAGAAGGCCTGTTCCTCTTGAACTGTGCAAGGCTAGGCGGCTTCCACAGGCTCTGTGCCCATGCTTGTGCTAAGTCAGCTAGACCTACTGCCTCTGAATTTTGGCAGCGCAAGACCTGCTCGCTTCCATGGCTTAAAGCTGAGCCAAACACTGCTGGCTTTGCACCTAACAGAGTAACTTTGTCTTCTCATCAAAAAGTCCATTTATACGTCTGGTGCATTTCAGAACAACAGATGCGATGTTGAGGAAGCTAGAAATGACCGTGGAGACAAAGTGTCACTAACCTTAATTCATTTTTGCTATATTTCATACAGATTATTTTTAAATTTTTTTTTAGAAAAAACACATAACAATAAAAGAGGCTTGTTGTAACTGGTGTTCCCAAGTCCCATTCTAATCCTTCACCCAAAAGGCTGCCTTTGAAAACAAGGCTACATGCATGTTTGGGGAAGGTCGGCAGCACTCTGAAGTAGGGTTCAGCACACAATCCCTTTAAAATGGAGCCTTCAGCCAACATCTGAAGTCTCCTGACAGAGCCTGTATCTTTGTGCTTAGTTACTTTTAGGTAATTTGAGCTCACAGTAGGCAGTACCGAGTCTGCCACTATGTGACAGAACTGGTTAAGGAGTAGCTTTGTATAGGATAATCGTATTTTTGGCTTTCTGGTAAGGCTACTTCATCTAGTAACTTCTCCTCTAACAATAGATTTGGTCCAAAGGCATGCAGTCTCCAATTTGAGCTCGATAGTTTTGAAGCCTATTCCATTACATTCAAAAATCTCTCAAGCCACTTTGCCTTTTGCTAACAACGTACCAAGTCTTTGTACTTTATACAGAAGAATGGAGTGCTCAGTCCAATCAACTGTAAATATATTTACACTTCTGTGGACCTAGCAGCTAAATACGCCTTCCCTCCTTTAAAGCATCATTGGAAGCAAGAATAAACATTAGCAAATCCTAAAGCAACAACAAAATACTGCTGAAAGTTGGGACAAGAGAAAGTAATCTTAACGACCACTCCCGAACTCTGTATGTACTGTTTCCATTAATCCCAGGAGAGACTGCAAACACTCCTGGAGTTCTATACAACACACAAATGAATCTGCCTTTTATTTCATTCCTCAAAGAGCAACTTTCAGAAATGTTTAGCATTAGAAAAGAGTAGTCTTCATTCACCAGGATCAGTGCTGTACCTCTCCTCTTCTGGAAGGACTGCTTTCAGTTTAGGATGGACTGCAAGCTGCTCATGCTTTGGGGGATAATTCTACCACATTAACCTCCCATGATGTTTCTGGAGGTCAAATATTCTCTATTATGGAATCCTTGTGTTGATGCAGAAAGCACCCTATAGTAATTCAACAAAATCTTTCTGCTTAACAAGGCTAAGCTTAGCACAGTACGAGTGCCATATGGAGGCACCACCAGGTTTCTAAAGCTATGATGTGCAAAACCAAGACTGTACAATGCATACAAAAATAAGACAAGCAAGAACACAAACCCTCAATGGGTCAAGCCAAGGGTAATCTCCTTTTACCTTCCACATAAACAGTACACGAGGCCCAATGGAGGGCTCATTTTTTTGTAGTGAAGACATTTGCAACACATCACTGCCTTTCTCCTGGACTCCAGCTTTGTCGTATCTTATGGTGAATGATGTGGTAGAGGACAGCACAAATCCCTGAAGCCTGAATTACTGCAGTCCCAGCAACTCCTGCTGGTGAAACATCAGTATCACCCAAAGTCAAGATTCAGCCATCAGCTACCCAAAATCCAGTTTTGAAGAAACAGAGCAACTAAAGCAGTGCGTGAGCTGATTTCAAGTCATGTTGGAGTAAGATGAACAAATATAAGTGCAGTTGTGCCATCTGCCACGCATAGAGAAAGAAGAACTTGAAACAGAGTCAAGTAGAAACCCCATCCATCAAGATAAAGCCCCAATTATCCCTTTTAAATCCAGCAATAAAACAGAGTGCATTTTTTCCAGGAAACAGAGTGTACAGTACCCGTGTGCAGCATAAAAACATTTCACAAATAATGAAAACATCCCTTTTGAAAATCTCAACAAAAATAGATCCCATTGGGACCAGACTGTCAGTGCCTCCCAAAACAAGGCAGAAAAATCCAGCCTATAAAACATGTCAAAGGTGACCAGTAAGTATCCCACTAACCTCTGAAACTGCTGACTGCTTTATTTACTGAGAAAAAGAAGTATGACATTTGTATTTAAAACCCTAGGCACCATGTTAACAGGTTCACTAAATTACCCTTTAAGCTCTGTTCTCTCCTAACAACTACTTAAAAAGACATCTATCTGTCCATAGAGAAAGATGGAAGCAACGTCTCTTGGCTATGCAGGTCAATTCTGCTGGGCATCAGTGCAATAGAATTCTGGAAACCCTAAAGAATGACAAATATGATCCAAAAGCATCATCTTCCAGCCCAGAAGTTCTCTGCTGGTCACATTTCTCAAGACAAGGTGCTGACAGCAAAGCAGCAGTGTTTCTTTCAAAAATTTTTTCAGGCCTAATGGCTTATCACTGAGCTTGTCCTAAGGGAATGGAGTACAGGCAGATGACCTATGCACAATATGATGAGCTGAACCATCCATTTATTGGCCACAGATCTGGTGTGAAGAAGAAGATGGGGCACTTTGATTTCAATTTAATTATGTTTTCAGACTCTGCTTACAACTTGGGAGAAAAAATTGTCCTAGCTACACACTGCCCTTTCTCCCTCAAGAATATTCAGCTAGTAAACAGTCTGTCTGACATTTACATTTTGATTCTGGAATGGAAAAAAAAATTATCTGATTTTAGCACTTCTGCAAATAGTTCTGCCTCCATTAGGCAGTTATTCTAAGGGGCAAAAGAAATAAACCCCAGTTACTTAGCTTTGCTTACTCTAAACAGTTTTCATTGGAGGTAGCTCCCCCTTAACACCTATGTGGCAGATACAGACTGTGCAAACTCAGCTCTTAGTTTACAGACTACCTCCTTGCTGAATCCTACAGCTCACGGCATCAGAATAACCAATCACATTAGGCCTAAGGGATGGTTGAATCAATCCATTTGACCAGAGTGACCAGTGTTTATCAGAAACCAGCAAATGCATCTTTCCTAAACAAATTCCTGCAGAGAGCACCTTCCTACCTCAAATGCCTTAGTATGCCAGGGGCTTTCTGCAAAAATGTATTTGAATAGGAGGTAAAGGACCAGGGCTGTACCCATAAGTTCCTGCCTGTGCTCCTTCAAATACTCTGAGAACAGGCAGAGTGAATGAATGCAAGCTATCTGAAACCTAATGCTTATTTGATGCAGATCTTGAGCCCGATGCAAGTTTCCCCACAACTTTAATGGAAAGTAATGTAAGTCCTGTTACCTAAAGTGTAAAGCACAGGTCTACAGCAAGTGGCTGATTGGGTTTTATTATCCTGGAAATTAAAACCAGCAGTTCATCGTACTGTGGGTCTACTGATGGAACTAGATGTCCCTGTGGTCCTTTTCCTCTTCTCTAAAAAAAGCACACAACCCCCTTCCCAACCCCCCACATTTTCATCAAGTCTGATCCTGAGCAGCTGGAATTGTTAAAAATACAAAGTCATGCTCGTAAGATAGTTTCCAGTATGCAAACACTGGCAGAGCTAAGTTGCAGTCCTCTATTGATCGCAGTTTCCTTAGTGTATTCTCTATAAAAGATGTTCAGGTAGCAAAGCAAAAGTCTGCTGACAGGCTCTGTGTACATGGCCCAATTGTTTGCTATAAGAAAAAGGAAATAACGTCACACAATTAAAAAAAAAAAAGTTATCTGACAATGAAAATATAGAAAATGCAGAGGCACTTTCTCTTTCCTTCCTTATTTCCTACAGCCCATCTGTAAGAGAAGTGCAAAATAATTAAGTTTTCTGACATCTGGGAAAAAGGTAACATCCAGGTAAAGCCTACACAGGTTTCAGCTAAAGCTTTGGAAGAGAAGCTCTGTATGCTGATCTTGGTTTGTACTCCTGACATGCCTACAGAAGAGAGACTGCTGTGCAGCTACAGACAATTTGTCCAGAAGTAGTTCCCTCCCTTTTTAGTTCATCACTTCTACTGTTCAGGCTACAGAGGTAGTAAAAACAAAACAAAACAAAAACCCAACAACGAAACAAAAAAACAAAATAAACAAAAAAACCCCCCAAAGGAACCACACTCTTGCTATACTGTACATTCAGAACCCTGTGGCCATGTTGTTGTCCTAACAATGAACAAATTCATTAAAAAACTCAACATTAACACACGAATGTGCAAAGAGCACATTCCAAAGCCAGTGCTGTGGTAAAGCAAGTGTTCGTCCACAGGGAGGGAAGGGGATTCTGTGAATCATCAGGAACAGAGAAAGGTTATTTCTGGCAGCCTACATGCTAACGTAAACAGGATCTGTTTCTCCTTTTAAAGTTCCGTGCCAACAGAACTGTTGAAATGTCATTTCCCACCAGCGGAGACTTTTCTGTAATCATTAAAAAATACATTAAAAAAAGGGAACCATAGAGCAAGAGACTATTGTGTTCCCGAGCTGGCAGCTGGTAGAGTAGCCCCTATGTTTGCATTGGCATTTTGCTCCAGATGTTGTCTTCCTTTTGTCAAAGTGAAAAACTGAGGCTGACAGATGCTCTTAGGTCACCAGGGCCTCAGCTTAACTTCATTTGGCTTTCCTTGCTAGAGAGAAAGGAGCATGTTTTTGTAGTTGTGCTTCAAAGGTCCGCTTCAACTTGGCTGCTCCTCAGTTAGCAAACTGCTGGTAGAAGGCAAGTTTGACCCTCTCAATGTGATGGCAAAGTTTAATAGCTGGCCCAAGCTTCAAGTCCATACACTCCTGAACAGTGGGCAGGGTCAGCAGCAGCAGCGCCTGGCCATCGATTTCCTGTCAGAAGACAAAAACTCCATAGTGACTTTGCATTTTTATTTTCCCTGCTCCTTCAGCCTTGGCTTGCTGTAATTGCAAATTCATGACCATTTGTGAACTAGATGTTTCTTTCATACTATTCCAGGCAGCTTAAAAATCTCTCCTTCTCACAACAAGTTAACTCCTTTCTTAAAATGTCAGCTCAAATTCACTGGCTAAGGGACAGAATCTCATGAGAAGCTATTGTAAAAAATCAACCTAACAATAGAAACCAAGGAAATTTAATGCAGAAAGTCATTTTACCTAACCTCTGCATCTTTCTATAGAAACAGAGGTTCTACAGGGAAAAGTACATTTTCTGGAACATCTACCACAAACCATACTCATCATTAGTTCTAGTATTACAGTTTTGATAGACAATGTTTCTATGGGGTTTTTTTATGGAAAATTTTAACCAAGATGCATGTACGATGTTAACTTGACTCATGTTTGTACTTCAGTTGTCATACTTTAACACAAAAATGTTCACTTGTTTTACAGCTGTACAACACTGTGATACCTGCAGTTAGTCTGCAAAATAGAAAATACTTAACATTTGGAAAAGTCAACACAAGTTGCAAAAATCTGTCTCCTAGAAAACAGGCTCCTGCCTTCATGGTGCTTGGTTGTAGGCATTCCCTATAGTTTAGGGATTTGGATGCCCCACAGACCAAAATGTCCTCCACCGAGTACTAAGAAACTTGAAAAATTATGGTCATTCCCTTAACTCTCCTCTCCCAAACTGCAGAAGGTTACACGTGCATTTGTTTTCTCACACCCCTATTACAAATTTAAACTAGCTTCTTTTTGTGATTCATTAGAGGATAAGAAGAAAAGTGACAGATTCAACATTTTAACAGACAGAAAATGATACCTGATCAAGGAAAATTCTTGCCAGTGGTGCACAGTCAGTGGATTTGAGGAATCGTACAACATCAGCCACACTCCATTCCAGAGGGTTACTGTCCAGCTGCAGCTTTTCAGCAACTTCCATCTTTATGTCCTAGACAAGCCACCCAGCACAAAAAGAATTCCCAAAATATTACATATGCAATGGACCTACACCCCCCTCTACTCCCCCACACTCCAATATTCAGCTGCGAAATACAGCTCTAATGAGAGCTCAAATTGTAGAGGTTTCTTGGTTAGCAGAGATGTGCAGAACAGCATTGTGCTGAGGGTGGAGGCTATAACACCGTTAGAGCCAGTAAGCAGGGATCTAAAACCAGGATTTGGTCGACACCACATCACTGCTCCTGTTGAACCAATAGGAGTGCTAACAGCTGGGAAATGGAAAGCTCACCATTCTATCTACAGCTTTCTGTTTAGTCTTTATTACAGTCCTGTAATATGACTGTAATAAAAATAATGATTTTTAATCATGCTATAGTGTCTTCACAATGCTCTTTATGGGTTAATAGAGTATTTTATGAGAACACATTTATGATGATTAATGCTCCCAAGATATTCATGCTTGCCCAACAGTGAGCAAGCTAGAACAGAAATCTACATTCGAAGTTACCTTTGGTGAAGGAGGTTTATTTTCATCATCAGAAAAGGAAAAGGTCCTAAGCTTCCTCTTCCGCTTGTCTCGGTCCTGAGCCAGGGAATGAGACAGTTCACTCTGTGTAGGAGAGGATGACAGTGATTTCTTCTCTGATACCTCTGATTCTTCAAGCAATTCGTCTTGGTGCTCTGAGGTACTATCCTCAGTCAGAGATTCTTCATCTACCTCATCCTGGTCATCTTCCTCTTCTCCTCCACTGCCCTGTAGAGGGGTGTGGGGGGGGGAAGTGATGAAATATGAAAATGGTAGTTTAGGACAAAAGCTACAATTGCCACCCACTTGTCAGCTGTAACCTGAGGTTACAAGGAACAAACACTTTGTTGTTTCAAATGAAGCTGGTCAAAGATCACATACTGTATCTATTAAAGTTGTTGCCAGTCTCATACCTGGGGAGATCCAGCTGGAGTGTTATCCACTGAAGTAGAAGAACGTTTTTTCTTATGAACAAAAAAATGTTTTCGTCTCTTCCGTCTTTTATTTGGTTTCTTCATGGCTACTTCCAGGTTACTGTGGCCACCCGGAGGCCTACCTATCCGCTTGTTTTTCCGCTTTCCATAATAGTGTGCTACCAGGACAGAAGAAAGGAGCATCATGTTGAAATGCACCTTCAATGTCACTACTTATGTTTGTCCATCGTCAGGACTGGAAAAATCAGTAGAAGGACATTTCCCAATAGAAATCCCAATTCTGCAAAACTTCAAAATGAGTATGACTGTATTTTCCTCTTCAATTTGCTTTAAGGAAGAAGAGTTACTAATAAATTTTATTTGCCCTATAAAGATTTACTTCCTTTATCTTTGAGAAGCCCCAAATTATCAGATTTTATACAAAAATCATCAGTCACAGACTTGGTCCAATTTAATGGTGCTTTTTGTGATGTTTTGTAGTTTTTAAACATGGCCTCAATGCACTTTGCTCTCACAGTGTCAAATTATTAAAGTTAGTTTAAAAAAACCCTAAAACCCTAAAAAACCTAAAAGCTAAGAAAAGAGCTTGAAGGTGTTTTATTTTGTTCCACAACGAATGGGTAAAAGCAATTATAACGCCACTTAAATTACAATACTGGAGTCAGTTCTTGTCCCAAAAGTTGTCTTAAAAAGATGGAGCATTAAGCACACAACAAAAAGTTAAGCCATGGTTCTATCACTTAATACAGAATTAATTTTTTCTCCCCTACACCCTGGCACATGGGTATTTTGTAGGCCTGTGTATGTAGTGCTTGAGCTGCTCCTTATGCAAGCAAAGCAATGTATTTTGGATTCCTTCTGAAGCCAAGAGCCAGAGGAAACCAAAATATAACACCCCAAGTCCCACCTTGGTTTGATATCAGTGACCTACTCACTGTATTTAGTCTTTGTCAGGACAGAGCAGTTCTCTGAACACTTATCCAGCACCATCTGAGGGCCAAAGAGGTTTGGACAACATTCCAGCTTGATGCATGTTTTTCTACAGAAATCTGCCACCCGATCTGCCGTCCTCACAACTTCCACAGTTGCACGGTAGCTCTTCCCTTTGTACCTAGCATTGAAAATATGGTCGTAATTCAGGAATGCTCTAATTACCAGGATAAAAGTACTTCATGGAGAGGTGTACAAGAATACTGCTTTGAGATCAAACAGAGGGAAAATCTGAGCAATGAGGAACTTCATGGACTGACAAGTCCAGGAAACAGGTAGTCCCATCTCTTATGATGGATCCCCAAGCAAAGAAAAAAAGCCAGCACCAGAGAGATTCCTGCAGTACCAAACGCAGCAACACTGCCCTGCCAGCAACTATAAAATATCCCAGAGTTTACATGTTTTGTTTTCTTTGTTCACAGATGGTTTGTTCTTTCTTTGTTTTTATGGGACTGCAGAAGTGTCCACTGTGATGTAGACAGCTGGTCCCTAAAACCAAGAGCTGGTTCCCAAAACCAAGACAGAGTGCACTAGTTCAGCTAATAAAGGTAACAGCAGACAGCTTTTAGCGAGCCATTCCATGCACATACTACGGCAAACAAATGAACTACTGTCACATTTCCCATCAGCTTTCATCTAACTGCTGTACAATTTGTCAGGACAGTCACGTGCCATGACTCCACATATTGGTCCTGTTTGATGAAAATTAAGAAAAGATTTCTTTTTGTTTGTCAGCCTTGCCATAACACTGATAGAGCCGCACTGTGAAGTATCTGCCAGAGTCATTCATCATTTCTGCTTTGTTCTTCCAGCACAGCTACTGGCATGTGCTGATATCTATTAGGGATGTCTCAGGCCTGCAAGTATCTAGTCAATGCATTGGAAAAAAGAGCTATATCATCATAGTCCAGATTTCCCTAGTGTCACTACTGTGACAAAAGAAAGCACACAGCAACTTCAGTGAAACCAAAACAATTTTTTTTCCCTCTATTCTTCAGCTACATCTTCTATTTACATTAACCTTTCATATGATCTTCCTATTGTTCAAACCCAGAGCAATCCTCCAATACATGGAAAGATGTCTTTTTACACACGAAACTGATCCAACAAAAGAATTACTGACATGTTCAGAACTATGTAGGAAAGTGTGCTATGGCACAGTGGGAAAAATCTAATCTCTAGTATGCAAACACAGTGACCTAATTACAAGACCATCGCTAGACTATAAAGGAATATCTGGATTTATCAAATATATGCAAATATGATCACTGCTTTTTTTCCTAGCCACAGAATAATCTTGCAAAGAAGCTACAACCCAAAAAGCTCAGCAGAAAAACTAGGGAGTGCTTTAGGTTAGGCTGTTGTAGAAAGACTTCCATGCCAGGCCATTTCAGAGCACTGCTATAACTTAATTTCAGAGGAATCTTCTTCCCCTGAGAAGTTTGTGTTGAAATGCCATGGAAGTCTGACAAGCTTCCTAAGCAGTATGTGCTTCTGCTTTAAAATTCTAACAATTATCTTCAGGTGAATTAAATTATCTTAAACCTCACCTGCAGGCCTGCCACTGTATATGCTATGTTGTACCAGTATCACACCATTCTTATTTGACCACTTACGTGCCAGTAGCACCAGCAGCAGAGCACTCCTGGAATATTAAGGAGCATTAAAATCAGATGCACTTCACCAGAAATTCATGAAGAAATTTATAAAGATGTGGAATTTTAATGGCTGTCAGCATCTTGATAAGCTATAAGCAATTTTTCCTTCTCTGAAATGTAAGAAGTTAAAGCATAGACTGCAGAGAACATTGCTATTGGGATCAACTAAGAGGGGAGAACAGGACAAGAATTTACTTGGCTTTTAGGGTCTCTCCATGCCCATGCCATGCAGCCTCTTCATCCAACTGCAGTTCTCGCAGGACACGGCTAGGTTTGTATGCTGCATTGATCAATAAAGTGAGAACCTACAGTGAGGGAGGGAAGAGGAGAGAACACGTTTAAGTTACTTGTACAATAGATCTGTTTTAAAGTGCCAGGGTAGAATAGGAAATTACTTCTATTAATCCAAATTATCTAGCATCAAAGCATTCATTCACAGCAGGATTACAGATACCTCCTGATACTGCCAAAATGAAAACTGAGAGCAGTCGACACTTTGGGCCTTGCCAAACCTTCAGAATTTGTCTGTAGAGTCACAAGTGTATTTAGCAATTTCCAAGTCATTGCCCTTGAATTACACATCACTAAATTAAACCCTGGGGCTGAATACCACAAAACTTGTATAACCTTGGATAAATCTAAGTGATTATCTTAGAGATTGTTTGACATGTGAAGATGTGCCAAAAAATACTGCAGGATTTTGCTGCCTGCCAACCCACTACTTGCTACAAAATCATACTGCAGAATCTTAAGCTCTCCTCTGTTTTGCTTTCATGATAAGGCCTGTACTATAATAAAATGAGAATTTCTCTGGTGCTGTAAAATAACTCAATGTTGTGAATAACCTGAAATTAGTGGGGGATAGCACAAAATGTGCATTCAAACTATATTTCATATTTTCAGTATGTGCTTATTCCAAATCACTACCAAATTGGGTGCATCAGAACCTTGACATAACCAAACTTGCAGCTTCATTCCTACTAATTCAGCAGTCCAGAAGTCCACAGTTCAAAAGAAGAGTATTAAATATAATGCAAGTACCAAACCCACTCTAGGATTCATACACTGAGCAAGAGTCATAATTGAAATGAATGCAACCAAGCATATTAGTTGAACTTTTAGCAACACTCAGCATCTGTACATCAGCAGGATTTGTGCAGACTTTCTGCTTTCAGGCAGTGAAGGAAGTTAAACGAAGCTGCCACAGAATTTCACACTTGCTCTTTTGGAGTGCTTACATCAGAGTACTGAAACTTGCAGAAAGGATGGAGTACTTTTCTGTATGCAAACCCAGAACTTTTTCAATAATCAGCTTGACTCTTGTCCACCGGACTCTTCTTTTACAGCATGTCTGCTAGAAAGTCTTTCTTAAGGTCTCTCCCAGTTATGTTATGTGACAGGGAAGGTAAAAATTCCAGAGATGTTGAATCAATTCCTGCATTTAAAGTGATTGTTTCATGAGAGCTCAAGTGTGCACACATAGTTATGCCTTGGGAAACTTTCACCCTCTCAGGTCAGATGACAACCATCCCATGACCTTTTTGGAGATTTCAGAAAAATAATTATTGCATTAAAGTATCTGTAAATTTGCTGTGAAACACCTTCTGGAAAAGAGGCTCTTTGGCATTAAAGAATGGCCTTTTTCTCCTTCTTCCCCTCCCTCAGTTATGTTAGAAAGCAAAACCACAACTTCATCTGATCTTTGTGAATCATATCCAACTTATAAAACACAGAATTCTTTTAATTTACCAATTACCGAAAATAGTTCGCCATTTCTACTATGAAAATCTGTATTTCCTCTGTTTTAACATGAACAGTGCAAACTGTAAAGGAATTTTGGGATTATCTGAAGCTAAATTCTGTTAATTAAAATTGAAGCATTTATTACAGCTATAAAAAGATACTAACTCCCTTGATTGTGGTAATTACAGGTTACTCTGTTTTAACCTAAAATAAAGTTTAGCAGTAGAAGGCTGACTGTAACTCAGATAAATGAGAGGCTTTTACTCTTTCCAGCCATTCATAAAACAGTCCATGATTTATACTCAATTTTATGCAAAACCCCCTCTTTACTCATTATCAGCTTAAATTTATTAATTACCCATCTATAACTAGAGAGACACTCTAGCATTTATGATACACTGCTATATGCAAGTCCACTGTGTACGACCACCTCACCTCTTTCAGAACAAGAACACAGTTCCCAGGTCCCACAGACTGAGGAAGCTCTGCAATCCTGCCTTTGTTAAGGTAAGGCCCTGAGAAGCACCGGTGGTTGAAGTAGATCTTTGGGCAGCAGTACTTTCCATTAATTACCACTGAGAAATGAGAAAGCAAAGATTTAAATCACATGCTACAACCTCCCCAGCAAAGAATGACTTCTTGCAATATGTAATATTTTGTTTGCTGTGAAAAAGGAGAGGAAAAAGTCTTGAATGACATGAATTTGGGGTAGCTTCAGTGTCACATTTACAATGACACCATTAGCTATTTGATGTTGCCAAAATATTTTTCGTACTTCATATACATGCTTGCAAATTGTCAAACTACAGGAAATAAAGTTGGTCATTTATCAGAAAAGAAACAATTATTCCTGGCTAGTCTGATGCTTCATGGTATTACACCAGTGCAGACAGGCAAGATGATGACAATCCCCACTTTTTGGTAGCAGAAGGACTTCCTACACAGCAATTCCTGATAAATTTCACAGTCAAGTAATTATGTCTCCCCCAAACTTCTGCCACCAGAGAAGCTGGCAAAGTTATTCTCCACTGTTTATCCTAAACTGCAGTATCACATTGCTTTGCATTTTCAGACCCTTTTCCCTCTATCAGCAAACAAAAGATGCAGCAACTGATGAAGTGACCTTTGATGAGTGACATCAAGTTTTCTAAATCTATTAAACAGTTCAATGCTGCTCAAAATTAAAGTTATGTGTAATATGTATTGCAAGATACTTACGTATAAATACAAAATTGTTTTACCCTAGCAGTGTTGTAGTTTTTTGTGACTAAGCAACACTAACACTTAAAGATCTTAAATTCAGTAGTTGGTAACTGGCAGATAAATAAATGAAGTAAAATTTACATTGACTCTATTAAAAGTCAATTAAAATGCTAAACAAGCACGAATCATTTCTATAAAGCTTGCATTTGGTGCAGTTTCAGATGTGCATTTCACTGTACAGAAAATAGCGGAAGAGGCATTTTGTTGCCAAACAGATAGATCTGTATGACTGCTTCACCAGCAGATGTACTTATTCATCATATTCATTCTTGCAACAGTTTAGAAAATTATTAGATTTCGCCATCTGGCATACAAAGCAGTTTACTGTTTGAATTGCTTTTGTTTATCATGATGAAGTTATCATAAAAACCAGACAAACCTGCTTCCCAAAGCTAGAATCTAACAACTCAAAAGCACAGATGCGGTGCGCCTCTTATGCTTCTCCCAACATTATTAAACTTAACAGGTGACAATAAAAAAATCATCTGCATAGGTCACACTACACATTTCACTCCACATATCCTCTGCTGGGGGTGGGGGGGACATTCTGGTGTGAAAATCTAATTTCCAGGTTTAATGCACATAACAATTGCAGGACACAAGTAATTGTATGTTTTTGTTTGTTTCATTCTTTTTTGAAGTTCAAGAAATCATCAAGGGATGAAAATCTTCAAACACTTTCCTCCTCTTCCCTAAGAGTGTTGAGCAGCTGAACAATGAGGCAGCTGAACTGTTACAGGATTTTGTCTTTGTTAGCCTGCCCTCTCTGATCAATACCTGAGTCAGTAGAGTTCAGTTCCTGGTTCTTTAGTCCATCATGAACTGTCCTTGAAGACAAAATTCTGAAATGAAAAGAGTAAGATTGGGAAAAAGGACAGATGGTAAGGATAGTCACCTCTCAGTTACTAAAACCCAACCATTAAAATTCTTTTTTTTCTCCAGGTCCAGCCTTATTAATCTGCTTTTTATAACTCCCCCGTTTCACAACAATAACATACAAAGACTATCAAATTCAATTTGGAAAGCACTACTGTACTCCTACAGCTAACAGCAATCCTTCCTTGCTTGAAGTATATGGGCTACCATGGTGATAAACACACCACACAAAGCTACTGACAACAGTTGACATCTTCTGCCTCCTTTTAAATTCATTTCACATTTCATAGCACAAGGCAGTGCACAGCCTTATCTGAGGCATTTTGAAAAAGATGGATTTTAAACAAAATACAACCAAAATGATTCAAGTACTCTGGTAAGAATTCCAATTACAAAACAAGGAAGAACAGTCTGCTCAGTATTTTAGGAGCAATGAAAACATTGGCAGGACTACTGACAGATCTGGTGTTTGTAAAGCTGGAAGAGTCAATAAAACCAACTGTCAGGCATTCTACTGAGCATTTTTGAGCAGGCTCACACAAAGGAATTTCATGTGCATGACACAAAGTTTATAGACAAATTGTAGGTATTAGTAGAACTCTCCTTTTTGACTAGTCTGGGCCAAATTTAATCTGGGAAGGAACTGTTAGAAGTTCATCTACTAAATGACTCGCAGTAAAGCCAGATTTTCTGATCAGCTGTGCAAAATCACAGCTACATTTTAAGGCAGTCACATTTTCTAAGCATGTTTACATTACAGAAACTGTATTATTTGAGAAGGGAATACAACCAAAAGGGAATCCAGTAATTTTCCCTATTCATCACCATTAAAAAAAAAGGCTCAAGCACAAACTTACAAACACAGGCTTAAGATCAGGCTAGTTTTTCTTAAATGCACCCCAATACTCACAGATAATGCAATCTTTTAAAAATGAAAGATCAACAATTTCAACCCCAGAACATCAATGAGTTGACCTATTCAATAATTCAGCTGAGTTGCACTAACTCTGTTAAAAAACAAATTCCATGATTTCTATCTCCGACTAAAGCAGTGCAAGAAGTCTTTTTCAACACCAACAGGAACTACCAGCATTAAGACAAATGGATTGTGGAATCTCTCAACCTTCAGTATACCACTTCTGTAAAGCTAAATCTCCACTAAGAAAACATGATTTACCAAATAGAAAAAAAAATCAACAAAAAATAAAAGCAAAAAACCTGTTACTTACTGTTTCTCTGGTTGAACTACTGCAATTTTTTTCTGCTTGTTTACTGAAAGGAAGAAGAAGAAAATATAAACAGCAAAGTATGGGAGGCATACAAATGAAACTTCTAGTACAGTATATATATTAGCCTCATTTCTTCTAAGTTATACGCCAAAAAGAATCTATGTTCAAAGTCAGCACAATGTTAGATAGCTGACCTGTCTGCACTAGAGACGTGCTGGCCCATGTAATTTGATGTAACCCAAAAGGTTTACTTCAACTTTCACTAAAAATTCATTAAATCAGGCATGCATATCCCCAGTCTTCTAGGAAACCTTTTGTGCATCTTTCTTTGCATCATAGGCCCTAAACTGCCTGTAATACCAGCCAAAAAGGAATGATATGCTTTCCTTTTCAGCACCCAAAGGTGCTGAAAGCCTAACCAAAGGTTAGGTTCATAGGCTTAACTCTCCACTCTACTGGCACAAGAAACTTCAACACTGTTTAACTTTGAAATGGAATGAAATCAGCTTGTTAGAAACATATACAACTTAAGCCAATTGCTATGGAGGAAAACACTGTTGCAACTAAGAAAGTCAACTAGGTGATAGGTCCACCTGCTAATTCTGGCTTTCACAATCAGGTAATGATATTAAATAAGGCAATGCAACACGTGCCTCTTCAGCAATTTCAGGCTTTGCCCCCAACAAATTTCAGGATTTTTTTTTAAAGCATCTTTTCTCTAATTAGGTTGTCCCCACTTCCTCCTCTGTCATTGGCAGTGCAGACATGTCTCAGGTAAGTTTCTCTTGCTTTGACTTCCAGTACATGACAGCTCATCCCAATCTTACTTAATAAACATTTAGAAAGTTCTTCAGTTTCTCCAACTCCATTAAACTTTAATAAACAGAGGTCACTAACCAGTTGAGAGAAGACACTATCTTATGCTACTTACTAGTGTAGTTAAAACAGGCAGGATTTACTTTTCAACATTTTGTCATTAAGGGATCATAACCATCTGGCCCATTTAGAAAGCCAGTCCCCTTTATTTCAACTCCAAAATGTATACACACTCAACACTGTTTTGTTATGGCATTAATTTTACTTGCACAAGTGCAAGTGTAAAATCAGTATCAGGTTCAGATACATGGCAAGAACAGCTCAGACAAAAGTATATGCATAGCATGGGTGTGTGTGCATACACACAGATATCATTTCTTTATTGTGACTAATGGATCGTTTCCACATGCTCGTACAGCATGCAAGGGTCTCAAGCCAACACTGCCTGTTTTGGAGTTGTATGGATTCCAACTGGACCTAACAGCCAGGGGAACAGTTGCACAAGGCACGGATTCTCTGTACATGGTGAACGTTTCCAAAATCAGTGATGCCAGCAATAATTCTGCAGTAGCCTATTCTTGAAGGTCTTGCCATCTCTGTCAACCCAGCTAACCACTGCAAATAGAACAGAACTGATACCTATTGCTTTGCGAGGAGGTCTGAGCTGATATCCATTCGTCTCACACCAACCCACTGGAAATATATTCATGGATTCCACGCTCACTATACAGTCAGGGACGGACTTCTTGGAGCCTGTTCAGTTTAGGGAAGCAAAAATTGAAACAACTCATAAAAATAAAAAACCTCATTTGGTTAATGCTTGCTATATGTTTCCCAGTGAAGCTGCTTTTACTTATGGTGTATCTGGAACACGATATCAATTGTTTATTCATCCCCTTTTATTGATCAGATTCTTTCCTGACCTCCTTTGCTTCCTCCTAAAGGCTGGAGATAGGAATTTGCCATCCACAGTTTAGCAGAGACGCACAGTGCATAGTAAGTGCGTGCTGATGTTACTTCCTCTCAAGAAATGGGATTATAATGGAGAACGGTTGACATAAGCCTATTCTATCTTAATGAAGAACCTCTTTAAAGGTTTTCTTCCTAGGTCCAAAGCTTGCTCAGAACACAAGTCACTCATTTGTAAAAATGGTACAAGGCCCTTGCTTTCTAAAAGACACTGATCAGCACTTCTCACAGTGCGCTAGCCTAGCACCGACACACTGCAAGGCACAAATGCCATTTTTGCCTAGCTTAAATAAGCACTGCCATGCAAAGCTAATTGGGAAACAGACAATGCAAATGTTTTTTTGCTGTGTTTTCATTGAGGAAATGGTGATTTGCTGCGCATATTCAGCAAGCAGTGAGTTTGCTCCAGGTGCTCTTCAGGTTTGATGATGGTACTACAGAAAATCAACGCAAGTGCTACTCTCCTCTTTCACATCAGGCTTACCCTCCAGCTGAAGCCAGAGGTAGGAATCTTTCAACTTGGTGACTGTAGCAATGCAAACTTCTTCAGGATCAACTGGGTTCACAGCCTCAAGTTTCATGTTCTCTTTAAATCCGTGGTCAGAAGTTAACTAGGAAAAAAGACAGAATACTTCAGTAAAATACCACCTGTGTATCCAGTAGATGATATGAATAGCCACGAACAGGAGCGACACACAAAAGTCTCAGTGTTTGAGTAACACAGAAAGATAGTCACGCAGTCAGAGAAGATTTCAGATAATTAGCACACTGAATACAAGTAAGATATATTACAAACTACACAGAATTTAAGTTAAAAAAGGTTCTATAGACAGACCTAGAAAAGAAGATGTTTGTACTCAAAAAGATGCTGAGACTTACTGAAAGGATCAAGTGCATTCTAAGCAACCAGGAATTCTCTGCTGCTTGCTACCTAAGTGATAAGTCTGACAAATAGTCTGACCAGGCTCTCTATTCTATTATGTTAGCTTGGAAATCCACTTTACGTATGCAAATAACATTCCTGCCTCATCCAAATGAGTTCTGGCAGACAGCAAAGGAAGCTTTCTTTTCATTTTACATTTTTTGGATAAGTAGGATTTTACTTTATTCACCAATTTAGTCCACATTTATAAAAAAATTCCTAAAAAGTAAGAATGGATATTTATCCAGCTCTGAAGCTCCTGAATTAAAGATAAGAAGTAACAGCCAGAGGACTCTTCCTCCCAGAACCACTCTGCAATGTAAGTACAGGATCAATACATTATGAATTCTGGAACTAGCCTATAGTGATTAACTCTTCTCAGAAAAGGGATAATAAATTCAATGACCTGTTCTAAGATGCCACAGCTTACAAGACAGAACAAGGGCAACAAGAATTCATAGACAGCAATACCCTCTTCAAAAAATGGTAATTATTCATTTTAATTTCTTCCCCTAAGCACTGCAATAGCCCAAGTGTTGTAAATGGAATTGGAAGGCAGGTGTTAATAGTACCCTTTTCTGCTTGACAAGGTAGTGTGCTTTGGGAGACAGCAATACTGTCACTGAACCAACAAAAGCCCAAAATCTAGCAAGTACTTCAGGCACTGATTAATGTAAAATGATTATTTGGTACTAATTTAAGATGACTTGGTATTGATTAATACAATGGAATGAATTTTTCAAGCTGAAAGGAAGGAAGATTGAAAGAGTACACTAAGTAAATGAAGATAAGGTCTATTAAAAGGCCCTGTTTCCACCACTACAGGAGTGCCAGGGATTGATGCTGTTTTATGACTACTCCACAGACTCTCACACATCTCAATTTCACAAAACAATCATTTATTTTCAATCTGCTTTACCACAACTGAAGCATTTGGTCCACCACTTCCTTATCTAGGAAACTGGCATACACCTACTTCAGTTCACATACATTTGTACTCTCTTAATTCTTTTGTTTCCTCAGTTATCACAGGTAAGGTGTTAAGGTACTCACATGCATCCAGAGGAGGGCAACAAAGCTGTTGAAGGGGCTGGAAGGAATGTGCTATGAGGAGCGGCTAAGGACTTTGGCTCTATCTAGTTTGGAGAAAAGGAGGCTGAGGGGCGACCTTACTGCTCTCTACAGCTTCCTGAGGAGGGGAAGTGGAGAGAGAGGTGCTGATCTCTGCTCCCTGGTGTCTAGTGATAGGAATGGTGGGAATGGTTCAAAGCTGTGCCAGGGGAGGTTTAGACTGGACATTAGGAAGCATTTCTTTACTGAGAAGGTGGTCAAACACTGTAACAGGCTTCCTAGAGAGGTGGTCGATGCCCCATCCCTGTCAGTGTTTAAGAGGCATTTGGACAAAGCCCTTAATAATATGCTTTAACTTTTGGTAAGCCCTGAAGAGGTCAGGCAGTTGGACTAGGTAATCGTTGTAGGTCCCTTCCAACTGAACTATTCTATTCTACTTGAAAAGGTAATTTAAGTAAAAAACATGCAAAAGGTTCTCCCTGGAATCAAGAGTGTCATTCACGTAACAGAAGAGAGATTTTTCTGCAAGAGAACCTTACCAAAGGGAAGCAGCTCTGGGGAGCTGCCTCAGCACCACATTGTTTGAGGTAGTCTGCCCAATCGAAGTCCTGCCCAGGATAACCTAGGTGAAGAAAAAGCAAAGGGGTTGATTTAACAGCATGAGACTCATTTCAAACTGACATGACATACAGATCACTGAAATCTGTTTGGGTCACTCAAGTTTGTCAGCTGACTAGGGCTTCACTGAGCCATCTGAGGTCAGCCCGCAGCATGGTTCTCATATTTGAGATACTCTCTTTATTTTCATTGCAGAAGGGCTTTGGGCATTGCCACACCTTGACTCCCATTTTTGACTTGAAATGGGGTCAAACTAAAAGTGACTTCACAGAAAGCAACCTGAAGTGTGAATAAAGTACACCTGCTAAGCAGACAAGGGCAGCAATCGAGACACGGGGAAGCGCTTGCACCCTTTTCACAGGGCACAGATGTAATTCAGGAGAAGTTTCTGCAAGATTACTTCATTGATGTCATGTCAGCTCTGATAATTTTTTTTTAAATTAGAGCACTCAAAAAGTGCACAATACCAACATATTACTCTCACAAAAACACATTAAATACTAAGTCATTAAAGAGAGCAGTTAGATGTCCTAAGAGGCTCATCAAGTTTGCTAACAGCTGTAAATCTGCATACATGTTTGAAGGGAAGAGTCTTAACATGGAGTCCATCAGGAGACAGAGCATATTTCCAAGAAAAAGACAAACTAAATTCTTCTTGGAGGAAATACTTCACTTCCCTGTGATCTAATAAAAACCAAGTAACTGGAGGGAACTGGGTGCAGAAGTGTGCTGCCATGATAGTTTGAGGCTGGCAGTATAATAGCAAGGAGACAACTGCAGCAGTTATTCCAGTACTAACTTGGAAGCACTCCCCTGCAAGGGATGCCTGTGACAAGGGTTTAAGAAATCAAACACAATTTTAAACCTAGACTAAGAATGTAGTATTGATGTGACAATCAAAAAACATTTAGTTCAACTACCACTCAGACAGGGCCTAACCACAGAAGGACCTATTTATTTTTCTCAGTTTTATCAGTGCCAGTAGGGCTCTTGGGACCTCACACAATTCAGAATGCCCACCATTTCCAGGGGGACTATGAGGAGAGAAGCTTAAAATCTTTGTCAGTTCCAGTCACATGCCTAGAAAGTGAGTTTTTATCTTTCACCTGCAAAATTCTAGGTAATGCTAGGTCAAGCAAAGCCACTTTTTGTACCTTACCCAAGGAAAGGCAAGAGACAAACATCCTATGGTTTTTGCTCCTCTGATGTCACCAGCAGCTAAAACAAAACATTCAGAATTCTGTGGTGGTGAATAAGAGTACTGTGTTCCTCGTTTTACAATACCATTGACATTTCCATTTTGAGAAAATTAATAAATATTTCAGTAGCTGAGGATCACTTCCCTATTCCCTTATGTCCCGAAGCAATGTTTCAGCAATCAGCTACCTTGCCTGATAGGTCCTTGGAAAAAAAAAAACTTCATTAACTTGTCAGTTATATAAGATATTCTAAAAATATTATAAAATGTTGGATAACAGTGTTCCATTCTGACCAGAAGCAAAAATCCAATGCAAAGACCATAGGCTTCATATCATGTTAATTAATGCTGAAATCACCATTGCCATCAGCCCTGGAACACATACTCCATTCGTTCAAGTGTTCAGGATTTGATGCATGACCAGCATCCCCAGCCACTGTCATCTTCTCAAATCCAGGCACGTACCCAGGAAACTTCAGTTTCACTAACTCAAAGCTCCTGTTTCTCAGAATTTGATCTTTCTTGTTCTTTGCTTGTGTTACTACATGTAATTCTTTTGCAAAAGCGTTGTCCTAAACATAGCGCTCTGGGGATTGGCAATCTACTTCCTTCGAAGAAGAGCGAGCATGACAAGCTTGCACAAACATACCTGGTGGGGGACTGAGATGCAAGCCATTCTTCAGACTCCACTGCACAGGGAAAATACCAGCACTGTTGACGTGACAAATGTAAGACTGGCTGGTTGTACTGTCTGGTCTCAAGTCATCAAATTGTATCATGAAATATTTTTCGTTGTATACCTGTAGTTAGCCAAAAGAGAACCGTGTGGTCTTGTAAGTAGCACATACTGATCTAACTGCTCCCTCTCACCCATTTTGATAACTATTAAACAGCAACACTGCACAATGAGAACCCTTTACCTTGAAATACTGTGAGGGTTAAAAAAAAAAAAAAAGAATTAAAAGAGAATTTATGGATTCATAAACCAGCAGACTCCTCTGCATTATCTGGAAATTTAACAAAAATTAATAATAATAATAATAATAAAAGGTAATGTATGAACACTTAAAAAATAAGTTGATCAAGTGCTATATGAAATTTTCTTATGAAAAAAATGCAGAGAAATTAAGAGTTTGTGGTCTTACTACCATTCTGTAATAACTGCTTATTTCAACAAGGCTGAACTGTGTCCGGGGATGGACTGTCACAAGCAAAACCTGAAGTAACTAGGAGCAGTACATGAAAATGTCAAGAAAAGTAAAAGATTTTGCTTTGATTGGAACTGGTTGCACCTTTTAGTAATAAGCGAGCATCTTATTTGAAGAAACTCTATGTGTATTGGGTTTGTGTGGCAAGGTTTTGGTAGTGGGGGGGTTACAGGGATGGCTTCTGTGAGAAGCTGCTGGAAGCTTCCCCAATGTCCGACAGAGCCAATACCAGCCGGCTCTAAGACGGACCCGCCACCGGCCAAGGCCAAGCCTATCAGCAACAGTGGTAGCACCTCTGGGATAACATATTTAAGAAGGAAAAAAAGTTGCAGGGCGCACAGAAATGGCAGCTGGAGAGAGGAGTGAGAACATGTGAGAGAAACAACCCTGCAGACACCAAGGGCAGTGAGGAAGGAGGGGGAGGAGATGCTCCAGGCGCCAGAGCAGAGATTCCCCTGCAGCCCGTGGGGAAGATCACGGTGAGGCAGGCTGTCCCCCTGCAGCCCAGGGAGGTCCACACTGGAGCAGATCTCCGCCTGCAGCCTGTGGAGGACCCCACGCCAGAGCAGGTGGATGCCCAAAGGAGGCTGTGACCCCAAGGGAAGCCCACGCTGGAGCAGGCTCCTGGCAGGACCTGTGTATCTGTAGAGAGAGGAGCCCACGTTGGAGCAGGTTTTCTGGCAGGACTTGTGACCCCGTGGGGGACCCACGCTGGAGCAGTGTGCTCCTGAGGGACTGCACACTGTGGAAGGGACCCATACTGGAGCAGTTCGTGAAGAACTGCAGCCCGTGGGAAGGACCCACGTTGCAGAAGTTTGTGGAGGACTGTCTCCCGCAGGAGGGACCCCATGCTGGAGCAGGGGAAGAGTGTGAGGAGTCCTGCCCCTGAAGAGGATGATGTGGCAGAGACAACATGTGATGAACTGACTGTAACCCCCATTCCCCATCCTCCTGTGCCGCTGCGGGGATAGGTAGAGAATTCTGGAGTGAAGCTGTGCCCAGGAAGAAGGGAGCGGTGGGGGGAAGGTGTTTTGAGATTTCGTTTTATTTCTCATTACCCTACTCTCGTTGATTGGTAATAAATTAAGTTCATTTTCCCCAAGTTGAGTCTGTTTTGCCCTGGACGGTAACTGAGGAGTGATCGCTCCCTGTCCTTATCTTGACCCACGAGCCCTTTGTTATATTTTCTCTCCCCTGTCCAGCTGAGGTGGGGGGAGTGATAGAATGGCTTTGGTGGGCACCTGGCGTCCAGCCACTGTTAACCCACCACAGTATGTTAAGAGTTTAAAAGAGAGACCACCAAAATGTAAGATACTATATTGAGAGACTATCTGTCCTAAAGAAAAAGCAACAGTTCCTGGAAAATACACAAAAAAAGATTTTAAAATATGTCCTGGTTTTACGTTGTACAGCAAGACTTTGGTTTACTACATCAAAGCAGGTCTCTTGAGAACCTTTCACCTGCTTACTAACACCAGAAGACAGAAGTTGCTCAAAACCTGATTATGTTGGAGAGTTTTCATTTCAACTTTTAAACCCATGTGTGGGCCCTTGTTTGAAAATCAGGCCACCTAAACGTCAGAGCTTGTACGTAATAATGACATAACCTTTGCAAAAAAAAAACCCCAAATCTATCTTCAGGTGGATACTCAGATTATAAGGGATTATATCTAATTTTAAAAATCTGGGTTTGACAATTTTAGCCATTTGATCTTTTGAGCTTGTATCCTCATGGAACTTTTCCCCTCCATTCAAATCCAATGGCTTCACCATAAGCAGTTAAGATTCTTTTTCACAGCAACTTGTCCCCTAAGAGAGACATACAAAATACTTAATGTGAAAACTAGTTCAAGGTTTTAAGATAATCCATTAACAAGAATTTCCTGAGCATTTAAGAATAGAAGTAGCAATAGAATTGAATCTTAGCAGGACAAGTTAAAGAACACTGGTACCTTGAGAACTGTAGCGGGAGAGATTACAAAAGGAGCCATTGGGTCCACAGCTTCTAACTTCATGCCTTCAGAGAACGAATGCACTCCAATCACAGGTTTATCCTGAAAAATATGTATCAGTGTGATTACCTGCCTTTCTCCATCAAAAAAAGATGTACCTTACATAATTCAAGTGAAGAGGATAACTTTGAGTTTTTATTGGTTCATGCTAAGAAATGAACTTGTCAGAGTCCCAGCAACCTCTCTATAATGAAGAGAAAAGGCCAACTACGCTGTCTGAGACTGACAGTTTTCTATAAGTTTTAAGAAATTGAGTCCCCAAGACTTCCTCCTCTGACATTCTCCACACAGAAGCAAGATTTCACACTACAGGGTGGTCTGGTAAGTCAATAGAAATGGTTTTTTCTCCCCTAACCTTTAGCACTCATCATGAGCTACAATAAAAGAGAACTACAGAAGTCTCCATTTTAACCCTAACAAAAACCTGCAAAACAGGGCTCCTGCTCCAGAATTATATATATCCTGCTCTGTATATGACCCAACACATTCAAGAGCAACAGCACCTCCTCTTCCATTCTGCTTAAGGGTCCAAATGAAGCTGAGAAAAATAAACTAAGAACTCGAAGGACTAAATTTACTTCTCAAAATGTGTCAAGATTTTTTTTAATTTCAATTCATATATATTTAAATTCAGATGCATTAGTAACTTTTACTAACACTCAGTATATAACAGGACATCCTACATACCATGTGTAACTATATCAGGTTACAGATTAGTTGTTACACACATTAAGCTTTTCAATGTACTCACACAATTATAGAGACTGTAGTAACCCTGAACTCCTCTAGAAGGGCAGTAATTCGCAAGACCAGCTGGTGAACAACCAGAGATGCCATTATAAAGCATCAGAACCAGGAATTTTTCCCAGTATGACAACTAATGGCTCACATAATTGTTATGGGTGCGTTGTCTAACTTAGAAGAATTCTATAATAGTATGATTGTTTTTTATTATTCTTACTTTTTTAAACTAGAGGGAGAAGGAAAAAAAAATTAAAAACACCCAAAAACCCAAAGAAAACGAAACAGTGAAAGGATTTTGAGCAACAATGACTGACTTCCCTGAATCACTTTTAGGAATATAGCATTTTCATGACATCATCCACAGCATTAAACTACACATATTGTGCCTTTACTTTAAAGAGATCTGTAGGAACTGATGACTCCTCTTCCTCCACTTTCACCTTCTTGAGGATCTCTTGCCAATCTGCTTCACTCTTCAAGGACCTAATGGCTTGAGTTAAAAAAAAAAATAGGAAAACAGTGACTGAAGTCATTCCTCCTTCTTTTTACCTTCAGAACACACAGCAATGAAGCCAAATGTTTGATTTGTGCTCCTCCAACCGCTAAATTCCTATCCGTGCAAATACTTTCCTTCTTAAAAATTGTTTTCTTCAACATTTGGATGTGTTACAAAAAGTGACTTCAGTCAAGCAACACTGTATCACCCATATGCTGCCTAGTCTAGTTTTTCCTGAGAAAACAGATCACATCAACACAGAGGAAAACTTCTGGAGAAACGTATGACCAGAAAACAAATCCCCAGCTGGATAATGCTAGCTTGTTTTATGCTTAAGCAAGCAGAAAGTTCAAGAAATGTTCCACACCTCTGTCCCAGCTGCTAAGTTACTCTTTTAGCATCTGTAATTGCAGATCATACACCTCTGATAGAAAAGGAACTACTTGTACTAGTGCCATCGCGCACAAAGGATCCCTGTGAATATATCAAAGGTCTTATGTAGACATAAAAAGGAAAGAAATCCAGTAGCTGACTAATATTTTTAAAAGACATTATTCACTTAAATAGTGCTGTGGAATCCACCCATCTAGTTTCTGTAAGCAATTTGGTGTCTCCCTTTTCACAACTGTGATTTCAGCAGAGATTGGTCAAGAACTAGGAAAGGCAGTATGCTCAGTCTTTTCAACAGAAATTGGTTTGGTTTCCTCAGCACAATTTCTTGTTGCCGTAAGGGGAAAACATTAAAAAAAAAACACAACAAAAACAACTGTTCTAAACAAACTGCACTTCTGCAACTAATAGCACAGACTGTGCCAGAACCTTTGATGTACACCTGCCTTTGTAGAAAGACTTTAGTGTAAACGCTCAACATTTTCCAGTTTTATCCCAAGGCTTCCCCTCATCAGGAAACATGTTACATCACTGCTCAGCTCATAAGCAACCCATTTGTCTTTCAGCCATTTTATGGCCCACTTCTTTGATGACCCACACTGACATGCACATGCCTGGGAAACATGGTCATCTGTCCCACCCTCTGCCTCCACTTCCATGCACTCGTTCCCTGAGAACCCATTTTTAAGGACATTTTCATATCCACATAATACCTCTTTAGACAGTGCCTTAACTAGCCCAGTGGTCTTGGAGTCACAACGGCAAAAGCTCCTGTTGAGCAGTACTTCAAAACCAGATGACTTTATCCCCACCAGGAATACAAACCTACCAAAAATAACTATGAAGGCAATCCCTTCCTCAGTTCCTCCCTTTCCACAAACAGGTAGAAAGTTTTGACAGGCAAAACCATTTTAGCAACTTATTTGAATGAGTGAAAAGTCTTGTAGGACTATTTACTGGTGTTTTCACTTACATTTTACTAGGTAATATTTGTCAGATGACACACTGATTATGTGACCACCATATGCATCCAGAAGGCAGTTTTAGAACACTAAAGCAGCAGCAGTATTCTCTAGCCTCTGACCACCATATAAGTTTTGAAGTACCTGAAGGTGGTTGCAGGCTATATCCATGTTGAGCTGCCCACCCCACTTGATGAAGGAAAGGATCCAAGTAGAATAGCCATTGGTCAAATTTGTCAGAATCCTCCAGCCCTTCGTATCGCAATTTAAGTCTCCCACCAACATTTTCTACCACGTTGACTATCCATGCTTCCAGGGAATCCCGGATGTTTTGCAGTTCTAATCGGGACCCTGGTGCAATGAGATCCAATGGATTTTTCCCTCTGTGAAGCTACAAAAAGAACACAAATTATTCTGTACAACAGAACAAAACAAATCCTGTAATTCCACTTCTTTATAAACATTCTTTTTGCATAAATAAAGTATGAATACAGAAGTAAAGAAATACAGGTCCCTTACTAACACAAAACAACAGAAATGACAATGTTTAGAATCGCTGGTGCTGCGCTGGTGAGCTTCTGCACTGCCTGTAGATACAGTCACAAATTTCACTTAAGTCTTCCTCATCATTTTCAGAAGCATTATGACTTATATACTCAAGGTTTGAAGGAAACATGAATAATCTCTTTCTAAAACTGAGTCATCTAGCATACAAACATGACTAGACAGAAAACATACAAAGATAAAAATGTTAGTTGTCAAGAAGATGTTGGCAGCATTTTCCAAAAAAATTATCTTCTGTACTTTACAACCAGACACTGATACAAGGTGTAAATACTGTCTTAAGTGCAGAGGAGGGGATACAAATTTGGTTCTTCACTAGCAAAGATGCAAGTGAAACAATAACCTGCCCATTAGTTAAAAAAAAAAGTGAAAGAAGAAGTCAACTCAGAAAGGAGACAACATGAAAGCTAGATAAATAAAGGATTATTCCCTTAGAGCTGTATGAAGGAGGAGCAGAACAGGAGGAAGACTGAAACCTAAGGGAGTTTGAAAAAGGTCTTTCTTTTGATAGAATTAATGAACAGCCCAAACCTGCAGTGACAGATATGTTTCAGGACAACACTTATCAAAATTAAATATTGTAAATAGGAAACACTAGAGAGTGGAACTTTAAGGTCAGCAGCATATTACAATGCTCTCTAAACTTAAAAAAGGGAATTGAACTGACAATCTGAATAGGGATTTCCTTAATGACAAAGGGGAAAATCAAGACAAAACCCAAGATGCAGCACATCGCAGCACTTACCCCCTCCAGCAGGTTAGCAGGAGCACTGCATGCTCCTTTCAGCACCCGCTGAAGGAATTCCTCCTGGTCAGGTATCTTGTCCTTGATACCTAAGTGAAAAGTGAAGAAAGACTGTGATTCTTCCTGTCAGTTAAATATTATTCAGGTGACAAGATGTTACTATGCTCTTGTGCTGCCTAATTGACAAGAATCTGCCACATACTCACCAGTAACACCTTAAAAGAAGAAAAAAACCAACAAAATCTTCAAAGGAAATGACAAAGCAGTAGAATTTGGTGGGCGATGATTAAGACAACCACAAGTCTCTGTAAAAATAAGTCTAGTTCTGAAATTAAGCTAACTCCTCTCTGGTGAAAAAGCAATCTCCTACTGTAAGTCATGGCATTTCAGAAAAACACGGCAGACAACCTCAACTTGTCATCACAGCAACACCCCCTGCGCATAACAGCAATTATGAAGACTACCTGCCAGGCTTACAAAGGACAAAAGCATACTTCTGTATGTACTCCCCACTTCTGCATATAGAGCCAATACCTTCAGGCACTTTGAGAATCTTCTTGTTCTGCTCACACCAGCCAATTGGGTGTAAATCAGCTGTCATGATATCACACCAAAAGTCAGCCTTGCGGTCTTCCCCGTAACCATCGTAGCGCAACAGGAGCAGCTGCCCACAGGTAGTAATGATGGTGGCTACCCAGTAGGTGTTTTGGTCAGACTTGACAGCAACTTCTAGCTTCATACCAGGGGCAAAACCATTCTGCAAACTTGTATCCACCTGAAGAGGAAGAAGATCATCACATTTGAGCATCTCTCAGATACTTTGTGGAACCACAGAGGGAACAATTTGGACATGTTCATTAGCAGAAAACCTCAAGCCAAATGCCATCCAGTCTCTTCAGTGAAACAACTTCATCATGTTATGTGAACCAGATTGGAGTGTACATGGAATCATCACTCATGAAATCTCCTTTGCATTTCATAGTATCTTTTCAACCTTAAATCAATATCTTGCAATTCATCTTCCTGCCCTGCACAATACCTCACCCATCACTGAAAAGCTTTCCAACTCAAGCTGCGCTGCCAAGCTAGGCAAAACTAAAGGTCAAACTCAGCAACACAACTCAGACTTTTTGTGTTAAACTATGTCTTTCAACCTCTTTGGACAAAGAGCCTGTTTAAAGCACATACACATGCTGTAGGTAACAGTATCAGTGTCTCTTCCACCATGCTCACTTAAGAAGTCACAAATCTGCACAAATTGCAGAATAAGGATTTTTAATGTCTCTACGCAAGAACCCAAATAATTCTGTATGTAGCATTGTTATATAAATTGCATAGAACATAAACACTATGTGTTCTTCAGTGAACTCTAGCTTTGACAACAATAAAGCACCAAATACTGTGTGCGTGTGTGCGCGCACGCAGGTCAGGAATCTGACTGCACAGTATTCAGATACTGAAACATGAACTTAAAAAGAGAAGGCAAAACATTAAGTTTCTTGTATCCCAAACTTCCCCCAGCTCAAACATTCCTGAAAGAGCAGAAGGACCCTGTTCTGCTCTCACTACAGTATGTTTCTGAGCTACGCTTAATTCCATGGCCTCAGTCTTAAAAATCTAACATGTCAATCCCCTGTTCTCAGCTGAATGTAACCAGTGTCTTCCTTCTTAAGTGGTCCCAAGTTCCATTTCCTCTTTGACTCAACTGCAAAAAAAGGCTTTCAGTATGATGCAGATGCAGTAGATATTTTCTGGGTTATTTATTACCAGTTCTGCACTGACGGTTCAGTAACTGGCATAGCTATTATAGTCTCATCAGCCAGCACATACTGGTTTGCTAAAAATAAAACTAAGAGAACCACATTAGAAAGAAAAGCATATGCCTCTGTTAACTGCTCACATACTTTAGGTTAATAGCCTTCACTTTGAGAAACCCCTTCTTAAAAACAAAATCAGCAGGACCCAATACCTGCAGGAATTTTGAATTGGTATTACAGAGGTCATCTCTTCAAAAAGATAGTTGTCTTGCTGAAGAGATATTAAGAAAGACTTCATATTCTGATTCCTGAGAGAAAAGCCATGAGCTCGACACAAAGTCTGAGGAACTGGGAAATCTGTGCAGCTGATTTCTGATACCTGAACTTTCAGCAAAGCCTCACGGCAGAGAGAGCTGCATTCAACGAAACCAACAGCAACAGATGGAGCTTTCCCTGAAGTCAGGTGCATTTTTCTAACACTGTCATTTATGTTCCCCGGTGGATACAGCAGAGACCAAGAAGTTAGCCCCCTCTCCTGGCAGCTGGGCAAGACGACACCACTAAGTGGTTTAAAGCACAAAACTTGTTTCTTTAGGCTGGCTCACTGAGCACACTAGCTAGCAGAAGATGCTGTGGAGGCTCCGGGAGTATTTTCTTTGGAGCAGTGGGTCTGAGAGTGCAGCTTCCTGCTGCACATATGGCAAGCTGAGATGGCCACGAGAGGTTCGTGACAGCACTGCTTAAGCAGCTCCAACTCCCAGGCCCTCCTTCCCATCGAGCACTATCCTCCCACTTTGTGCCAGGTCACAGGTCAGACCTCAGGATCCGATTTGGCTCCGAAGGAGATAATGATAATGAACAGGCAAAAAGCATTAGGAGCATGCAAGAACACACAGCAAATACATGTGTTCAGATGATGCTGAACACTAACTTAATTTTTAATATGTATTTACACACACATATAAGTTGCAGAAAGGAATTAAAAAAGAGCATTCAACATTTCTAGGGAATGTGTATTTAGACGTAGGGGGGAGGATGACAACACTGGCATCCAGTGCAACTCCAGGTTTTGGTAAGCTCTTTTTCCTGCTAGATTGTAGGCAGAACAGTCACTTTGATCTCAATATTGTTTAATTTTTAAAATGCAAACAAATTAAACATTAGAACACGCTTAATTTGAAGAAGTAGCTTACATTTTCCAACGCATCTTGCTCATAGCAAGAGCAAAACTTTCAGAATTACTAAAAGCATACAAATATGAAAAAGTCCTCTTTCCCACCAGCAAGTCTAGTTCTTTGCTAACACAGGCTGCGTAATCATGCATTACATTTTCTTAACCTGATCATGTACTCTCCTACAACATGGGTTAGGTATTTCTCCCCCACCACTCATAATGGGAGCCTGGTCACAGTCTCACCACTCCAATATTTAAAAAGAACCAAACAAAAACATTAAGTTTCCATCTAAAATTTATTTATATTAATTAATTTATTTATACATGTCCATTTGCTCTTGTGCCAATATTATTCTTCAGCTTAGTTTTCTCCTCTCTATTTTTTTGAGAGTACAAAGGTAGTTCCCTCTTAGCTCTCCTGATGGTAGAGCTTGGTCAAGCAACTAGCACTGCACAGATTCCAGCTGGAGGGACCACCAGTTGCTAGCACAGAGACATCAGTGCCTGTAGGCTCTCTCACCTGATGTATCTTGGAATCGCACTAACATTTTTTTAGTGCTTCGTAACACAGACAGGCTGTCACAGAAACACTGAGGTTCTCCTCCTCTACCTTTTCCAAACCAATGCCTTCTAATGGACAGCAGAAATCCTGAGCATGTGACCTTGCACTACTGAATTCCTATTAACAGCAAGATCTAGGTGATGCGACGCTGCTGTAATGTGCTCCTCTCTGCTTGTCAATTCAGGGTCAGCATTAACTTTCCAAAATTTGATGCCTAGCTTATCATACAGAGAACATCAAAATCGGCCTCCAGACAGACTCTAAGGGAACTCAGCTAGCAAACGCCTGGTGGCCCCCTTCTGAACACGCAGGCATCTATTTTCACGCTCACTCATGACCCCCTGCGCAGCGCCCCGGCCAGCCCCCCGGGCCGGGTGCGGAGCGGGGCCGGCGCGGCTCCCCCGGCCCGGCTCCCCCGGCCCGGCTCCCCCGGCCCGGCTCCCCCGGCCCGGCTCCCCCGCGGCGCTGCCCACAAGAGGGCACCCGATGCAGCAGGAAAGGACCGGCCGAGGCGGCCGGGCTTCGCCCACGCCTGCTCACTAAAGCACTCTCCACGACGATGTCACTTGCACCAGCAAAACCGCACCGTGCTCTACACGCGCGGAGAGTAATAACAATACAGACCATGGATTTTGGTTTAAAACTAACTGCGTTTTTACTGACCGCGGCCACAGCGATCAGACCTCTCGTTTGACACAGCTGAGCTGGCCAAGAGTTCAGTGCAGGAGTAACAAAGTCATTCAAAGTGTGTCTCCTGCTGATTAACAAAATATAGCTGCAGCGTTAATTCACTTGGCCACCACTGTAAGGCTGGCATTACAATTAGTTTGTATAATGTCCAAGCTATGATAGCAAGTTTCTTTAACAGAGACCAAGCAAGGTAAACCACACCGGAGGACCAGACAGACCACTCCTTGCACTACTGCAAAATGCCGCTGCTCCAATTCCATGCTTCTCCCTCAATGTGGGCTGCATGGAGGCCACCGCTCTGAGTAAGCTTGCTCTTGCTAGAGCCTTAGTACACTGAGCAAAAACAAAGCAAGCACAGGCCTCTCCCCTTCTGAAATGAGATACCTGAATGCTTATTTTGAACAAAAAGCTTACAATTACATCCCAGTGTATGGAAGAGCCTCTGTGAAGTCCACATTTACTGTGCATCTTTACTGCTAACACAACTGCCACATTTTAATAGATCTTTAATGTTTTGCACTTCTGCACGTTACCTTTGGACTCAAAATGCTTTCTGATCCTTCCCGAACAGACCTCAGTTTGTTTTCCTTCTGATGCAAGTCTCCTGTACTGAAAGTGGTGATACCAGACCCGAAAACCTGAGCACCACGGAGTGCTTTCCAAGCAATGTGCCACACACAAGTCACTACCCTCACTGCCATGGCACAAGTCCCACAGCCAGTCTTTGAAAGACTGCAAAACAGTAACTTTAATAGAGCTGGATAAGAATACAGGCTGGCAGTCTGGAAGGTGTTTCAATTGTTGGAAGAGATCCAAGAGGTTTGGAAACCAGCTCTATGCTGTTCACCTTCACTGACAACCCAGTACAAGAAGGCAGACTTCACATTCAGATCTCACCCAACAGGACAGTGCATGATTTTTCCAACAAACATTTGATTAAAGATATCTAAGGGCAAAGACAAGGGCTTATCAAGACTTCATACTATCCATTAAGCCCATGATCAAAAATTATCCTAATCAGTTTTCTAACTACTCCAGTCAAGTGTTTGGCAGAGCTATTATTTTCTCCTTGGCCTCCTTGAAAGCCACCATTAAAACCTTCTTTGAGAGCACATATGATTTCTGCTGTTCAAGAACTATGCCACCAACTCTCTAAAGCTAGCTCTTCCATAGCAGTTATCCAGTAGCAATCACCAAAAGAAGAAAGAGACTGGCCAGTTTGGCCTTCATGAGAAAAATTAAGCTTAACTTCTGGTGCAGAAAAGACTAGGAGCCCCTTAACTTTCAGCACTTGTGGATGGGATTACCCTGTGCTTCAGACAATGAGGAAGACAAGATAATAATTACGACAGTAATAAAAAGGTGAAATTCCTCATTTCTCTTTAAGAAACATGATTCTAGTTAAGTCTTCCAGATCTGAGAGCATCAACTCATTCAAAGAAACCTTAAACATTCAGTATACAAAAAAAAACTGATGTAGGAGTTGGTAAGTAAACACACACTCCCTTACTCACATGTTTAAAAGATCCATGGGGGGCAGCAGTTGCTCCTGTGTCTTCTAGATACTCATCCCAATTGAATTCCACTTCTTCCACACTGGAACCAGCATCTGGAAGAGAAGACAAACTCCTCCTATTTAGCAACCTGTTGGCGTAAGTTTCAGGCTACTAAGAACTACAGAAAAACCCACTTCAATTCCAAGTGACTGAGGACACAAGTGCGCAGTGAACTTCAGTTACACGTTTCAACACACAGACTTTAAATTGTATCTCGTCTGAAAAATAGTGAGATCCTGAGGATTTTGCTTGAGCAGAAATTGTTTACAATTGGTGAGAGGAGAATATAGGCAGAAGAGTTGTGTATTTGTATCAACAAATATAAGAGACTCAAAACTCTGGGCATACTGGACCTTTGGTGTATTAAATTAAAAGTCATCCAGGAAACAGCAATACCAATAGTAAGAGGTTTGAAAAGAAAGACTAGAAAAAAAACCCTGAAATATGACTCTCCTCAATTTAAAGCTAGATAGTATTTATTTAGATGTTATAAAACACCAAAAGCACAGAGGACGACTCAGGCTAGTCCTAAAGAAAACAGCTCGAGACACAACTGAAATCAAGAACACTCAAATTAGTCACTTAAAAAAACCCAGCTCATAAGGTGTAACAGCTTCTTTAGACCAAGAAAATCTCATTTCTGGATGCATTTAAAACAAAAAATGTGCTAAAACCACTAAAGCCACAGTTCAAAACTCACTTAGGCTGTTAGAGAAGCAAGCAGCTGTAGCGAGCCACACTACAAATTAGTCAGATTTTCTATTATTGTCAAGCCTGTCCCACAGCCCCGATCTCCCCTGCAGTTCTTGGCTCACTTCCCTGCCCCCTTCCTATTCCCACTTTCTCCAACATGTAACCCGCTCCGCTGAAAAGACACCACAACCAACACAGGTTGGACTTCAGGTCCCCTATTTAGTTCAGCATGCAGCAACATTATGTTTTTCCTGCAGGCACAGCGCGGGATGACCAGAGAAGGTCCCACCTCAGGTAAGTGGCATTTTTAACCTCAACACACAAACTACAGCTTCAGGTTCACCAGCAAAATGGGATGGCAGTGACATGACATAAAAGTAAAGCTTTTCATTTCCACTTTTAGACCAATTCTATCAATCTGCATAATAGTTGTCTTTATGAATGAACACGAGAGATTTCCTTCTCTCGGTACAAGGAAACCCAATACCTTGTTTGTATTTGAAAACGGAGAAATCTCTGTGTATCACAACCACGGGGAGAGCGCAGCAAAGATTATAAGACACCAACATTTCTTACACACTCCAACTTTCTTACGACAGGTGGTAACTGTTCCTTCAAGGAGTGGTAGCTTGAGTAGGAAACATTACATGTCCAAAAAAAAAAAAAAGAATGAAGTACTACTGCATGCCCATATCAGACCCATGGACATGCTGACAACCTGCTAAGTATGCTTCACAGCAGTTCTTAGTACTTGAATAGAGAGGGGCAAATATTTGCCCAAAATTCTGAGCTACATTCAATTGTCTAAAAACCGTACAAGTCTTGAGTGTAAAGTAGGTTCATTTTACCTTCAAACTGATTGTTAAGCTTATCTTTGACTTTTCATTGTACTTCTAGGAATTATAATTTCCCAAAATTTAGAAACGTATATTCAATTAGCTTTTGTTTGCTGATGACAGTATCTGTTTTAAAGGCAGCTCTTATGTCTCCCAAACCCGATTTCACTTTGCTATTTTTAAACGACCACAGTTGGTTATATTGGCCCTTCATAAGCCTCAGAGCTCAAAAAATTCAGAGCTTGAATGTCACCATCGCTTTCAGGTGATAATTTATAACTTACTGCAGAAATAGACCTGGAGAAGGGCAGAAGCAAGTAATTTTATTTTTAAAAAATTTTGAGGGAGTAAAGAGGTTAAGGAACACACCACAGCTGTTTGCAAATTAGGGTGGAGTTGATCAAAGCTTTGGCTGCAAGTCATTCTAAGAAAAACATAATTTCATTGCAAAATGTTGTTAAAACAGATTAAGATTTCTTAACTCATTAAAACAGCACTTTAATATAACCATAAAAATGCTTAAGTCTACAGCTGCAGAACCAAAGTGGGAAGAAACATCAGCTTGAACATATCCATAATCAGTCGAAACCAAGAGCAAACGTTGTCTGATTTTTCTCCTGCCTAGAGAAAGCCAGCTCACCCTTTCCCAAAGAAAAGCACCCAGCTGCTAAACAGCAGCAACAACCCCACTTTCATCCAACTCCAAAAGCACTTTGTATGTAAAAAGCACTGCTTGCAATGTCTAATGCATTCCTGCTTGAAGGGAAACATAAAGCAACGTGACTGCTCTGTGCTTTTTAGCAAGTTTGAAAGCCAAGTAGCTCGACCTGGGAATACTACACGGATCTTGAGGCTTTCCAGCCGTGCTCTTTACCAAGCCGCTTGCAGCACCAAGTCTTCAATAACATGTTATCATCAGATAACTGTCTAAGGGGCAGTTAAGCTCCTTAAATGAGGCACAGGTCACTTAACACACTGAAAGGGTCAATTAGTAACTTATGTTGCCACTTAATTGCTGCAAGGAGCTCCTGAGAAAGCCAGTTTGCATGCTGCTCCAGCTACTCTTTTGCCTCTAACGACAGTTAAAACCAGTTCCCAACTGGATCAGAGTTACCACAGGTCCTTTGTCACTCCACTCATCCACGGTCTCTACAGCCTGGATGTTTTCATATCCAAAAGAGCTGTTTCCTTCCAGGTCTGCACTGCGGTGAGAAGGGCTCTGATTGCTTTGTACTGTACAGTGCCCAAATCTCACCAGCACACCCAGATGCTCTCGTGCAACTCATTTTTCACAGAAAAAAAAATATCACAAATTCCTGTCCAACACTCATTGCAAATTTAATACTCCTCCTGCTTTATTTTTGGGAGTTTTGTTGAGTCAGAGGGATTTTTTAAAAAGCTTTTTAAGAAAACACCCAGAACTTTTGCTGTTCCATTCATTCATAAGAGTTCAACTCAGCTTGCATTTACACTTTACTAAGGTTTTACGATTAAATGAGACTAGGTGATTAGCCTTGTACTTCAACCACCAAGCATGCAGAGCTGGGGAGTTCAGGTGCTTTCCTTCCTTTAGGAGGCTGGCACAGCTGAGGACCATGCTTAGCTATAGAATTTAACAGATCTATCTGCTGCTTCTCATACACGGCCCTGCCACAGCATTCCAGGTTATTTAGCGCAGTGCTTACTTAACTGAATCAATGTGGAACATGAAAAGTTCGTTGAATAAAGCTCAAAGCAAAAATGCTGTAGGAGGTTTCATAGTGAGAGCAGTAAATTAGTTTTTTTTAATTGTGTCATGTGGTAGGACTACATAAACCATGAAAAATCTCAGAAATCAAGTATCTATTTTTCAACATCTGAATGCAGAAACACTCTAAGAGTCTGGTGAAGGACCATCTCTCTGGTAAGGCTCATGATAGCTGGAAATCTTTGAGAGTCAGAATGCAGTCGCTTTTCTGGTTTTATTGTCAGGACAGTTGCAGCAGAGCAGGCCGTTTAAATCAAGCCTTTGATCTAGTCCGTTGGTATTTTTTGCAAGACCCTATTGCAAGACCCTCGCAGGTTAGCAGATCCCAGGATATACAGAGGACTAGTTTAATGAAGCTACATTCCTGAGGGGCCATATGTCTGTATTAAATATCCTGATCAGTCTGAGTTCAAACTGCTCAATAAAACCTCAGATATTTACACCAGAAATTCTCACTACTGTGACCAAACTTGCAAATTTGTGTGACAGATAACAAGAAGCAAAATCATATTTAATCCATTTAATCCTAAAGCACAATTTATTAATCTAATAAAATGGGTGTACATATATGCATGTTTCTTTCTCCCCATATTCTTAATTGCTGTAAGTCCTAAATTAATTCAGCTTTCTACTACACTGAGACATATTTTCCTATATATGGTGGGTTGACCCTGGCTGGACACCAAGTGCCCACCAAAGCTACTTTATCACTTCTCCCCTCAGCTAGACAGGGGAGTGAAAATACAACAAAAGGCTCGTGGGTCGAGATAAGGACAGGGAGAGATCACTCAACCAATTACTGTCATGGGCAAAACAGACTTGACTTAGTAGGGAAAATTAACTTAATTTATTGCCAATCAACCCATAGTAGGGTAATGAGAAATAAAACCAAATCCTAAAATACTCCCCCCCCCCGCCCCTTCCCCGGCACAACTTCACTCCCGGATTCTCTACCTATCCCCCCAGCAGCGCAAGGGGACGGGGAATGGGGGTTACGGTTGGTTCATCACACATTGTCTTTGCCGCTCCTTTCTCTTCAGGGGCAGGACTCCTCACACTTTTCCCTTGCTCCAGCGTGGGTCCCTTCCATGGGGTGCAGTCCCTCAGGAGCACACTGCTCCAGAGTGGGTCCCCCATGGGGTCACAAGTCCTGCCAGAAAACCTGCTCCAGCGTGGGCTCCTCTCTCTACAGATCCGCAGGTCCTGCCAGGAGCCTGCTCCAGTGCTGGCTTCCCATGAGGTCACAGCCTCCTTTGGGCACCCACCTGCTCCGGCATGGGGTCCTCCACGGGCTGCAGGCGGAGATCTGCTCCAGTGTGGACCTCCCTGGGCTGCAGGGGGACAACCTGCCTCACCGTGGTCTTCCCCACGGGCTGCAGGGGAATCTCTGCTCCGGCGCCTGGAGCATCTCCTCCCCCTCCTTCTTCACTGACCTTGGTGTCTGCAGGGTTGTTTCTCTCACATGTTCTCACTCCTCTCTCTGGCTGCAGTTTCTGTGCCCCAGCAACTTTTTTTCCTTCTTAAATATGTTATCCCAGAGGTGCTACCACTGTTGCTGATAGACTTGGCCTTGGCCAGCGGTGGGTCTGTCTTGGAGCCAGCTGGCATTGGCTCTTGGACACAGGGGAAGCATCTAGCAGCTTCTCACAGAAGCCACCCCTGTAGCCCCCATGCTACCAAAACCTTGCCATGCAGACCCAATACACTATATTAGACAGGATGACTGAGCCTCACGTTAGCTCAGTGGCAAAGAACAACTTTGGCAAATGTGGGAAAAGAAACCAGATGTGAGTCTCATCTCTGTGGCCTCACCATACAACTAGTTTCTGTCAGTAAAGCTTTCGAATCAAGCTAACTTTTTCTCAGGTAAAATCTGAGAAGTGTCCTACAGAGGTTCTGTGGATAACTCTTATCCACTCTGGAGGTGAGAAAATTGTCTGCAAGAATACTAGAAGCTTCCTAGGTAGGGGTATCGCTTCCCATTTATCATTATTTCTACTACCATCATTTTGAACACTACCTCTTCCTTTCTGAATTTTACCATGAATTATGTCCTGCTGCTCTCTGATGCATACAGGAAGAGAAAGAATACTGAATTGTACCATTTGGACACAAGAAGGTAGTGAAATATTAAGGACTTTAGCCCTTAAAAATACCTGCAATGGAAACAGCCTACACCAGACTGTTTTGATCTTTGGATTTCAGTTAAATTCTCACTGCAAATAGTTTTCATGCATCTTTAATGTGATTTAGTTGAAGACTGTCATATTGGACATTTAAGTACATCACACTGAAGTCTGCAAGACCTTCAATTAAGTCTAACCTAAAGGTTTCTCACCCTGAAACTTAGATATATTTCAATCTGATTTTAATAACAGTTAATCTTTTCCATCTATACTGGCTGCAAGGCCATGAATAAATAAAGAGAGGATGGAATTTCAGCAGCTGAGGAAGTCTGTGACAAGAATGAAAGTCGTCTTATCCCCTCGTAGTGCAGGAGAGCATCACAACCAACAACCTTGACCACTGTCTGGGTTCTTGTAGGCAGAGAGCCTGTATGTAACAACCAAAAAGACAGAGCGGAATCTCCAAAACTGCTAAAAATCATCAAGTGGAAAAAATGACACCAGTCAAAGAATATGAAGGGAATGTTCCAGTAGTGGTTGGGACTGGTCTAACTCAAAGCATTTCAGGAAACAATATTAGAGGGCACAACAAAACCAATGTGCTTACGCTTACATGTGTAGCATTTGCTGGAAACTAGCTTTGAACTCAGCAAGTAAAGCTCTCTTCAGCTATTGTTTGCTTTTCACAGTCACCTGTACTCAAACCAGGCACAAATATGATGCTCAGGAAAATAGCTGTTGAGTAATTTCAATGCAGTATCAAACCCTTCCTAGCTATTCCAAAAGCACACAGAGAGGACTGTGTGACCTCTGATACCTTTTGAGGAAGATGGAAAAATGTCAATAAAGGTTCTACTACAGCAGGATGTGCCTGTGAACACCCCATTGCTGACCATGTATATGTGTCCTTAGTGTTCTTCTCAGCTGCTCAAAGCCTTTTCTCTTTCTTGCACTACATGAGAGAAGTTAGCAGTTTCCACTAGCAGAGGAAACAGCGTTTGCATGTGCCTGGAGACATTCTGCATACTTGAGCATGCTGCTTTTTCTTGCTTATTTGAGGATATAATGTTTACAACAACTTGACTGATTGGCTATAATTAATAATCAAAAAGCATATTTCAGCATCATAAAGCAGATGATAGCATTCTGCTAAAAGCACTGTAGATTAAAATCACGTTTAACTTTTCTTCAGTAACACTGACAGCAATTAGACTTTCATAAAGTAAAGGTACAAAAGCTACCAATTGTCCTATGAGAAGAGCTGCTTGTTGGACAAATACCAAAGGAAAGTAATACTCAGATAAAATCCTAATGTAATTGTTTACACTGGTAACTACAAATTCAAATTTACTTTATATTAACTGTACCAACACTATAGGTAGGGACCTCCTCAAAGAAAGGGAACAAACCATGGCAGCCAAGTCAGAAAAATGGATGGTCCCTACCCCCATAAGAGTGTACAATTCCAGAAGTGTTTCAGAAAGCTGTTAGTATCCCCAGCCACCCCAGACAATCACTTTTCCCAGCCTAGTGTTTCAAGGTGAACCAAAACCTGAGCTAATTTATCATAATATACCACTCTGCAGCAGGTTAGGAGTTGATATCCCAAGCCTATCAAAGCAGGCACACCAAGGCACATCAGAAAAACAGGACAGATTACAATGGCAGCAAACAACTTCAGTTATCTGACTTTTTAAACCAGCAGCACAACCTTGTCAAAATATTAAGAACAAGATGAACACAAGGACAGAACAAGATAATATTAACCACTTTGACAGACAAATGCCTTAAAATAGTAGTGTTAAAGCCACTGAGCTTTTCATAACCCCATCTCATAGTGGTATCACAAAGAGGAAAGACACAGCTTCTTAAAACACAATTACTAAGCTGGGTTAGATTTTGTCCTCCTTTAAGCCAATGATAAACCCTGCTTTTGAAATAGAGCAATAACAAACATAAGCCCTGTAGCCAGAATCTAACCCACAGTCATTGAAATTTGAGTTTCTCCCTGTATACACTACGCAGCATCAGACACATGCACTATGAAACATTCACTGCGCTCATCTTTGCTCCATCTCACTTGCCAAGTTTTTTGAGAATTTTTAGCCAGGGAGCTCAGCTGTACTATTACCTGCATCATACTGCTGTTCTCCATTCATCTCCACAGTAGCCCAGTGATTATTTTGAGCAGCCAAAAGCAGGGGAATCCAAGGCCGTCACAGTTTGGTGGTCATGAGTTGCCTCCCGCCTTCAATTCTACTGGCAGCCAGGACATTCAAGAAGGGATCCTGAAAAAAACCTGAAAAGAACAACTGATAAGAAAATGTTTATCGGATTTTAACTACTTTTAAGATACATTAAGAACATTACTCCAGCAATAAGCCAAAAACTTTAAAGCAAACAAGGGCATCTCACTGCGTTTATATATGTTTAGCTATTCCACATCCCTCATCTGCAGACCAAACTGATTCTAGAAAAAACATATTTCCTAAATCAGTCAATTATAAACTGACTTTCAACATCTCTTTAGCCCCCCAACAAATCCACCCCTCTCAAGAGCTCCTTCAACCCTTCACAAGGCTAAAGAAGCAGGGAACTAACCAAGTCATGTCTTAGAAGCACGACAAAACAAGAATCCATCTCCTTTGTCACCCGGACCAACAAAAATGCCTAAAGTCAAGAAAGCCAAACTGATACTAGCAAAGAAAGAGTACAATGAGGCTTACAAAATACCTGCTCAGGTTGTGTGTTTCTAATACTTTAGCCATTTGCTGTCCACAAGCCTTCAGGCAATTAGCAACTCTGTTCTTGAATGGCTGTAAGACAAGTTTAAATATATGTACACATTTTAAACTTACTAGATTCTTAACAGTTCAACCAAGGAGCCATCACTTCATCCCTTTAACAGGACTTGAAGACACCAGTGAAACTGTTATGCTTTGACACAGTAGCTCATTTATTATGAAAATGTTGTCTCTTATATAAGTGGAAAAAACTATTAATACTCTGTACACCTAGAGATGTACTTTGTTTTAATTTAATTTTCTTTTACCAGTCTTAACATTTTCTTTGGATTTTATGGCAGTTCATTTTACTGTATATTAGCTGGTAAAACATATTTTAAGATATTCAATACAGGTAACAGTCACCTCTCATACTGTATACTTAAAAGATGTCTGTACTGACTTCTGCCATGCCAATGGTTCTTCAAGCAGAAGCAGCCCTGTACAACTGCAGAGGACTGCTCCCAACTACATTACATTAAAATTATGATCCTGTGGTATGAGAAAAAACAAACAAGTGATACAACTCCAGCCTACCCATAACTCATAATCCTTCCACTCACCAAATTTCTTAAGCATCACCTTCATCGCCAAGGGACACAGCCCTTCTGCCACCAGACTCCCAAATTGTTTGGAGACAGCACGACAAGAAAATTTTGCAGTCTCTTTTGACAAACCCACGCTACAAATACAGAGGCTGTACAAATGTAGATGGCTGACCCGTTTAACGTCTTATCCTGCCACCCCAAACCAGAAACTACTGCCCTGCAGAACATCTGAGGACGGTACTTGTAAAAAAAGTGCCCTGAAACTGGCTGTTTTTCACACCTTCATTTTACTACACACATGCGTGTGCACGCACAGAGTGTTTTATAGTTGTGCAAGCTGAAGGTATTCCTGCCCTGATGTGTATCAGGGGAAAATAACCTAAATATATAATAAAATATATAAATATATATATAATAAAAGAGCAGAACTACACTCCTAAACATTTTGTGATAAATAGCCATAACTTTCAAACCTATTCCTATGAGCAGTTAAATCATTATTTCATTATTAATGGTAGAAACCAAGGAAGGACACATCTAAAGCAAGCCCACTAGCTCACTGCACTGGCAATGCATTGCGAGTATTTTTTCCCTTACAAAATTCTCCGCTAAAGCAAAGTTCTATAGTAAATAAAAGCCTAGGTTACATGTTTCTTTATTAACATCACACTTTGACTGACAACTTTCTATAAATCAATGAGATGGGGCATGAGGCAGCCTCAAAAACAAGATTATTGGCTTAAAAAGTCTTGTAAAAAAAAGATAATCTTCAAATATCCTTTGCCTTCTTGTTGAATATCTGGGAAGCACATGTTTTTTCTTTTTAAGCAAGATACCGAAAATATTGCAGAGGACTAAAAATCAGGTTTTAAAAAACACAGGCTGCACTTCTCACCTAAACACATTTTTAATAACTACATTTTAACACATTTGAAAAGTCTTAAATTTTTTTGAGTTTTGCATACCTATAGTGTCTATGGAGACTACCCAATAATCCTTACAGAGGTTTTGTGGGAGGGTTCTTTTTATTTTTTTTTTTTAAGGTTAAAGAAACCAACTATTTTAAGTGGGCTTTTTTTTCTGCTACAGCATGGACTAATCTGTAAGTAATGCAAGCTGCCTAGCAGATGGAAACACAAAAATCTTACTTCAAAATGAGTATCACAACTAAGAGATTTTCCAATACGATACTGCTTCTAAAGGTGCAACCATGATTTGACTTCTGAAGGTATAACTGGACTGGACACACAGTAACTACAAATGACTAAGACACTACCCAGCCCTTCTCTCTCTGAAAGAGCATCTTCCATCCCACCACAAGTGCCTGCAGATCTTAAGCAGCTTTATGCAGGCTGCAGTTGCATTTATATTGTCATTCAAATAAGCAGCTTGTGAAGTACAGCTGGTGTGAAAAATTCTAACTAAATGCTTTTTCCTTTGAAAATCTGTCTATCTGTTAAAAAATGAAGTATTTTGAAGAAGTAGTTCTATTACAGGGAAGTTCAGGTGGGAGAGCGACCGCTTCTGCCGGCTTGCCTGCCCAGTTCCTCGGCAGCCTCTCCGAGACAACAGAGAAGGCAGCTCCGTAATCGCAGGCACAAGGACTGGGCAGACGCCTGTGGCTGGGACCGGGAAGGGCACTGTCC